>NC_051154.1:421383664-421683664 GCF_013339745.2 Dermacentor silvarum
CGATCGCACGGCGATCAGCACACTGGTTTTGTCGGCATCGTCGGCACGAAAGATTATCACACTACGATCACTCGCTGTCGTCGGTCGCTTCTTCATAATACTTGTATGACAATATATGTCTCCCACTGGCACAGTATCACAGCTACCGCCGACCGAGCGTTGGCGCCGGCGTGAGGTCCACTTCTGACCGACATCGGTGTCGTGTCGGCATATATTGTGATGTACCGGACGTTAACCGAACATCGCTGTGAACAGCTGAAGTTTCTACCGAAAACAGCGCAAATACCACGTCGTCGACCGGCACAGCGCCGACAATAAAGAGTTCGCGTCCTCGACGACTATGCTGCATACGCGTGCGTCGTCAGCTGCACGAACCACCGACGCCGTACAAAACGTTTGCGGCGCTCGCCGCTAGGTTACAGCGCATGCGCACTCAGGACATGCAAAAGGCGGATTGCAAGGAGCATTGACAACACGACACCACCACACACTTCCAGGTTTTGCAATGCACCAGGGGCATAGCCAGGGGGGGGGTTGAGGGGGTTCAACCCCCCCCCCCAATTTTATCTGCACCCCCCCCCCCACTTCCCCACCCTTAGTTCTCGTCGCTTCGCGCTGACATAATTCATGAAACCGATGCTACTGTCACAATTTCATTCCTGGGCACTTCCGTTTGGGTTGGTAATTTACAGCGAATCATGTCTGCATATGGAAAAAACTGTCACGGTGTTTGTCAAGGCTTTGACACTCTGTGAAGTTTTGGGCGAGAATGTGGCGGCCGCATTCTGAAGCAAAATGCGGCAGCCGCATTTTAGATGATGGCGAAAACGCTCGAGGCCCGTTTACTTAGATTTAGGTGCACGTTAAAGACCCCAGGTGGTCGAAATATCCGGTATACATTTCCGCCGCTTCCCTTCAGGTGCCGGTTAGGCCGCGCTCGCGCAGGATCGCGCGAATCGTCTCTTGTTTGCGATTGCGCCCCTACGGAAGGCTGGTAATTACTGTTGTGTTGTTGAATCCCAAACCAGCAATTACAGAAGGCTGGTAGTTGCTGTTTTGTTGTGGAATCCGAAACCAGCAATGTACACACGAAGGAGTTGATGACAGCAGTGAAATTCCACCTACTCGCAACAGAATGCACGAAACAGACAGCCGACTAGCATGCATGAATTACTGCTGTGCGCAGTACAGCGTGAGTGAACTCTTGTTGCAGGCGCTGACAGTTCTCGTCGGAGTTCACGCGTCCTGAGAAATTGATTATGTGCACTATGCACTGAACAAGACGGGAGTTCATTCCTGCATCACTAGTACACCAATCAGTCGAGATTCTGTGAGGTACAAGGCCGCTTCCTGTTTGCACTGGCGTAAGTGAAGCAGAAATGAGTTGCACGCACTACTTAAAATGCGTACACGTGCCATATCTATGCGTGCGGTGAAATATTCTGTACAATTCTGAATCTGTTGACGTAAAGGCAAATGATGGCTGCACGCTCGCACACAGCGGAAGACACAGCGGCCCATGCACTTGCTGCAGGAAATGCAACCCTCTCGTATGAGGGAGCAGGGCGACGAAAGCTTCACAAAAAAAAAAAGCATTACGTGTTTTTGCGCATATTTAAGTTTTCTAGCGCAAAGATGCAGCGAACAAGCTATTGCTATGGGAGTAGCTATAGCCTGGTCACACGTGCATTTCCACGCGTAGCCGTCCTGACTTGTGAAACGCACTTCGCCCGACGAGGATGACGCCATCTACGTTTAACGGAAATTAACAATTCATGTCTTCTCCGATCGCACGGGTTGTCTCAATGATGCGTTTTTGAAGACTGGTCCATTCAGTGGCGCGATGAGAGACTGTTGCTCCAAACGCCCACAGTACCTGTCGTACTTACTGTATTTACTGAGCTTACTTTTTAATTTCTTCACAAGCACACGCACACGCGAGGGGGGGGGGGGGGCGGTCCCATGTCTTTGATATACATGTATAGAGTCTGCTTAAACTACCGATATTTATTATCGATCACGTGACGTAGAGGAAAGCAGAAGCGTGCCCCCCCCCCCCACCGAAAAAAAATTCTGGCTACGCCCTGCAATGCACCAATTGTTATGAGCAAGGAAGGTCAACCTCATTACTATAGTGTTTTTCTTTCTTCATCTGAACTACAGTATTTCAAACGCAGCATTTTCTTTTTCAGTTATCAGATGCAACATTCTTTCGTCAGTCCCGTGGCACAGCGTTAGTAAAACTAGACAGGAAAGTGAGAGCAATCGCAAGCTGCAATAAATGAAAGCTGCAAGTTTTCAAATAATTATGCATGGTGTGCGCCAGAAACATGGTGCATACCCCCATAATCTAACGAACGTAGCTGGTACGGATTTCTAGGGCTCGTGTAAAAGCGAGCGTACTTGACACACCACAACGGAACCACAACCGATCAGACATCCCACAAGAAGGCATCACTAGATGCAGTATCGCGACGCGTTACAATGATCGCATACGCCGGCCCGATCAGTCATCCCAGGAATTTTAATGAAATTCGTCACTGAAACTTAATTGTGGGGATATGCCACGTTTTCTACGTGCAGGTTCTAAGAATAGAACATGTGCGTAGTACTGTGCTTAAAAAAAAAAAAAAAAACGGGGGGGGGGGGGTTACGTGCGAAAACCACGATATGATGTGAGGCACGCCGTAGTGGGGAACTCCGGAAATTTGGACCACTTGGGGTTCTTTAACGTGCACTGAAATCTAAGTACACGGGTGTTTTCGTATTTTGCCCCATTGAAATGCGGCCGCCGTGGCCGGGATTCGGTCCCGCGAGTACTGTGCTCGTATGTTACCTTCTTTTTGCTCTTCTTAAGTTTGATAAAGCGGCTAACGCTACGGCGTCAACCTAACACACTTAAAAAAGCAAGGTAAAAACACTCAAAACACGTTCTCTCACCTTTTACGATGCCGTCGCTTGGCTTCGTCAACACGCCGCTAGGGTGGCTAGAATTTCTAGCCACCCTAACGCCGCGACACAAATAACACAAACATCATTCCAGCCGCTAGCCCAGCACGCTACTTCGACGACCGAACAAAACAGAGAGCTCAGCGCTCCTCTACTCTGAGATGCCTGGCACGTCAGCCGCGCTCCTATTGTTCGCCCGGGACCGCTGTGTTTCTCCGGCTTTCCGCGAGGTGGCGCTAACTTCCAACACTACTACTTTTTCTCGAGTGAAGCCGAACAGGACGGTCGTGGCCGAGTGGAGCTCAGCGCAGCAGGAGCAGTGAATAAGTTCAATTTTTGTTTATTCTTATTTGGTTGATAGAATGTTAGGGTACCCGAGCTATCTATATATATGGTTTTTTCATGCTTTTTTAGTTTCTTGGTTAGTTTGGTAGGACGTTAGTAGGTAGCGAATAGTTCAATTTGTTTAATTTTTTTTTTTTGGAAGCGGGTTGTGGCGCACGTGTTGCATGGTGAAAGCAGTGTAAAGCGGCAGTTTTAAACCGCGTTAGGGAAGCTAGCGGAGGTAGCCGGATAGCGAGTTTGCCGTACGGCTTACCGTGGGGGCCTTGTTCAGGTATTTTATTGGGCTTTCTCGATAGGTGGACGGGTGGACAATGGCGCGGCAGGCTAGGAAGGACAGGGGTGATGACGAGCTGGTGCAGTGCGAGGAGTGCAAACGTTGGTGTTATTTGGACGAGACGCACTTCGCCAGTTTAGCCGACGCTGAGGAGTCTGCTTCGCGTGCAGGTCGTGGAAGGATTTAAGGGAGCTGTGCGGCGGATGGAAGGGGAATGGGCAGCCAGTGTGGAAGAGCTCAAAGGGGAGCTGAAGGTGGAGCGAGAGCGGCGAATTGAGCTCGAAACTCGGATCGGCGAGTTGCTTCACAGGGAGGGGGCCGAGGCCGTCCTGGTAAAGCGAATAGCTGGCGAGCTACAAGAAGAACGGGAAAAGCGGGCCGTGCTGGAAGAGCGGTGGAGGCGCTAATGGCACAGGCGGCGCGTAATCCGGGTCAGCTCAGGCGGGCGGCGGGGACAGCGCGGAGACTCAGGCAGAGGCATGCCATGAGAGCAGGGAGGGACGCTAGGGGCCGTTGAACAGCAGGCGAGAGCCGGCGGCAACACGGCGGTTCCACAACTCTACAGCGAGGTAGTGTGGCAGGCTTCGGGTGGGAAGGGACGAACGGCAGGGAGCACATCGTCACGTGTCAGTGGCGCAGGGCGGGTGGAGAACCAGCTAGCGCGAACTGGAGGACGACAATCGCAGGCGGGAGGCAAACGTGTAGAGCGAAGGGTCCTAGTGGTGGGGGACTCCAACGTAGCTAGGGTTAAGGAGGGCGTCCTTACAACAGCGAAGGCAGACGGGCGGGTGAGCGTGGAGGCCCAGTCAGGGAAATGCATGGTTGACGCAATGGCAAAAGCTCAGAAGGTGGTATCGGACAACCTCGAGCATGAACATCTGGTCGTTATCCATGCTGGTCTCAACGATGTGCTGAAGGGAAGGAGCCAGAACCTAAACGGACAGTTAGAGGTTGGGTTGCGTAAACTCAGAGAAACCTCTGCGAAAGTGCATGTGACCATATGCACAATCCCACATGTCCGGGGCCAGGCTAGCGCGATGGAATGGAGGGTGCTTGAGGCTAACCGGGTTAGGGGTCTGAGCAGACCACTTGGGTACGGTGTAATGGAGGAACCGGGAAGTGTACGAGTCTGGCTCCCAGCCTTTTGCACAGGATGGCATTCACTACAGTGGTGCCACGGGCGGGAGCGTAGGTAGTAGGATAGGGCGCCAAGCTACGGCTTTTTTGGGGGGACCCAGAGCCCTAAGACCACCAGGGTAGACGAAGACGGACCCAGAGAGGCTCCAAGATTCAAGAAACGTAGAATCGGTAGAAGAAATAGACGTAAGCACCAGGGGCAAGGTCATTCTGACATAGGTTACATTAACATGCAAGGTGGCAGGAATAGGCTGAAGTGGGAGGAGATAGACGAGCAACTAAGGCAAGAAAAGCTGATGGTATACGGGTTTGTGGAGAACATCTTAGGGACATGGAGCAACCTCCCTGTAATCCTGACTATGCATGGGAATATTGCAATAGAACAGAGGGCAGCAGAAAAGGGGGTGGAATTGGTGCATTCATTCATAAAAGTATGAACTGGCAAAGGGTCAAACAGGAATGCAAGGAGCATTTATGGCTAAAAGGGAAAGTTGCAGGAGAGCAGACACTCCTTGCCTTTGTATACCTGTGGACAGGGCAAATGCCAAAGAGGAAAACAAAAAAAATGCTGGAATGCATATCAAGTGACATTAATGAGCTAGGAGAAGGGTGCGAGATTATACTAGGAGATATGAACGCACACATAGAAGACATGGACGGGTGCACAGACTCAACAGGCAACATGATGCTGGATATGTGTGAAATGCATGACTTAGTTGTATGCAACAGTACTGAGAAGTGTGAAGGGCACATAACATGGGAGGTAGGGAGCCTGCAGTCGACGGTAGATTATGCACTTGTCACATAGGATGCACGATAGGCTAAATGTAATGAGCATAGATGAATATGGCTCCAGAAGTCTAGGTAGTGATCACAAACGTATTGAGTTTTAGAAGGGAAATGAAAGTAGGTAGGAGGCAAGATGAACAACCAGGTGGGATATTTTACTCGGAAAAGCAGCTTGAAATAGCAACCCAGCAAATTGAGGAAGTAATTTCAGAGGATACAAAAACAGAATGGAGATATGCAAATTTAACAGGACTATTTGAGCTAGAGCTTACTAAGGTACGAGTCAGGACAAAAGGGAACAGAAGACGTAAACCCAAGAGCTGGTGGGATGAGGAGGTTAAGAAGGCCATAGAGAAACGCCAGGAAGCATCCAGGGAACACAGATATTCAAAGCAGAGGGGTGAACCAGAAGCTGATGTAGGCAGAAAATGGAACAACTTCTTAAACTGTAGAAGGGAAGCATCCAATTTGATCAATGAGAAGATCAGAAGAAGAAGGGAGCCAATGGTTGTCAGAAGTGAACAAAAGGATAGAAAAGCAGCGAAAGAAATTTTGGAAACATCTCAACTCCTTGAGTAATGAGACTAGCCTAGAGCAGAGGTTTATAGTTACAGCTCAAGATGTTCGACTAGAGGGAGATGAGGCAATGGAACATATAAGAACAATGATGACAGAAAAATTTAAAGAACGAAACATAGCATGTGCTCAATCAGGTGAGGATGGACTAGTCAGTGCAGTGGCTCCACTGGCACAAAGCGAGTGGGAAAGGGCAGAGAAGAGGGTTCCTAGTAGCACGTCGAAAGGTCCTGATGGCATCCCAATTATGTGATAAAGACATTGGGCCCAAAATCTAAGAAAGCATTAAGAGAGGCAGTGAGCAAAATGATAATGGACGGTAAAGCCCCCGACGGGTGGAGATGAGCAGGATGAGCATGATATATAAGGAAAAAGGGGACAAAACCGACATAAACAATTAACTACCGTCCCATAACAGTGACGTCAGTGGTTTACAGGGTGGTGATGCAGATTATAAAGGACAGACTGCAGGCATGGGTGGAGAGCGAGGAGGTGCTGGGGGAACTACAAAATGGGTTCCGAAACAAAGAAGGTTAGAAGATAATCTGTTCTCATGACACAGTGTATTGAAATAGCAGAAAAGGAACACAGGCCCTATGGCTTGCCTTTCTGGATATCAAGGGAGCCTATGACAGTGTAATCCAAAAGGATTTGTGGGACATACTGGGCACTCTAGAGGTGGAAGATGGAGTAAGAAATCTTTTAAAAGATATCTATAAAAGTAACAGGGTGCTTATAAAATGGGGAAAACAAGGTATCTGGGCCTATAGAGATACAGCAGGGGCTTAGGCAGGGGTGCCCTCTGTCACCTCTGTTGTTCATGCTGTATTTACAAGGATTAGAGAAAAAATTAGAGAGGAGCGGACTTGGCTTCAAACCTTTCCTATTTCAAGCAGGGAGAATGGATTAAACAGTCATTACCAGGACTGATGTATGCAGATGACATTGTACTTATGGCTGACAGCAAGGAAGACTTGCAGAGATTAATGGACATCTGTGGTAAAGAGGGAGATGCTTAGGTTTGAAGTTTAGTAAAGAAAAATCGGCAGTCATGACTTTAATGATAATCAGGGCAGCGAGCATAGGATACAGGAGGTTACGCTGGAGGTGGTGGATAAGTACAAATATCTTGGAGTGTGGATAAACAATGGGGCTGAGTACCTAACGGAACATGAAAAATATGTGACGGCTAAAGGTAGCAGAAATGCAGCTGTGATGAAAAAATAGGGCACTGTGGAATTACAATAGGTACGAAGGGTGAGAGGGATTGGAAAGGGGTGATGGTCCCTAGTTTGACTTTCGGCAATGCGGTCCTGTGCATTCTGCGTCGAGCGTCGGTGTGGCGTAAGCGAGCGAACGAGCTCAGCGAAGAATGAAAGAGCGAACGCGGAGCGCTGTGGAGTATGAAAGACAAGAGGAGAAAGGCGGAGGAGGAGGGTGCAGCGGGACAATGAGGCAGAAGCGGAGTAGGAGGGTATGGGGAAAGCGTGAGAAGAAAAGCGTATTACGTGTGACGATTACTACGAGATGGCGCCAGAGTAGCGCGCCTGGATGGGAGGCAGCGCGTCACCCACGCGCTGCCTGTCGGGATCTCCAAATTAGCGAGGCAGTCGTGCCACACTTCGCTTCGTTTGCAACGTGCCGCACGAGACTAGATTGTCCCGAGCCAGCCAAATATATCGCGCAATGAAACCACGTATGGAGCTGCGCTCAAATGTCGCATTAGGGAGTATCGTAATCGTGGGTGATTTTTTACTAATTTAACAGGAAAAAATTTTTGTACCAGTATCAATGTTTACGAGCGTGTCACAGTTGACAAACATCATCAGCCTATTTATATTCACTGCAGGACGAAGGCCTGTCCCTGTGATCTCCAATTACCCGTCTTGCGCTGACTGATTCCAACTTGCGCCTACAAATTTCCTAACCTCATCACTCCACCTAGTTTTCGGCCGTCCTCGACTGCGCTTCCCTTCTCTTGGTATACATTCTGTAACTCTAATGGTCCACCGGTTATCCATCGTAGGCATCACATGGCCTGCCCAGCTCCATTTCTTCCGCTTAATGTCAACTAGAATACCGGCTATCCCCGTTTGTTCTCTGATCCACACCGCTCTCTTCCGGGCTCTTAACGTTAGGCCTAATATTTTTCATTCCATCGCTCTTTATGCGATCCTTAACTTGCACTCCAACCCAATTTTATTCTTCTGTAAATTTCTCATGATCAGCGTCCCCTGTGATTAATTGACCTAGATAAACGTATCCTTTACAGACTCTAGAGACTGACTGGCGATCCTGAATTCTTCCTGGCGATCCTGAAAATTCAGGATCGCCAGTCCAGTTGACAGCACGTCCCTTAATGGTTCTGACTGAGCGAATCTTCTTTCGAAACAGGCGCAATCTCTTGTTATCTGTCCGTCGGAATAACACGCTTTAAAATGAAACTCAGAACTATATGTTGACCAGGGTTCTCGTCAAAAGTCGGGTGCTATGCATCTTCGGGTTTCCCAAGGGAAAAGCTTTTTGTATTCATATAATTATCACTAGCCTATATATGTCCGCTGCAGGACGAAGTCCTCCCTCCACGATTTTCAATTACCCTTGTCTTGCGCCAGCATGGTACCAATTTATTCCCGCAATTTTTTTCAAATTTAACCAGTTCTCTCCCGTTCTCGGCTGCACCTGTTGGCACCATCCTGTAAATCTAATACTACTGGTTATCTGTCCCAAGCCATTACATGGCCTGTTCAAAACTCCATTTCTTCCTCTTAAACCAGAACATCGGCTACGCTTGTTTGCTTTACCGCAGCCTTCTTGTCTGTTAACGTAACGCCTATCATATTTCATTCCACCGCTTGTTTATTTATTTATTAGTATACCCCCAAGACCCAGAGGGCGTTACAGAGGCGGTGGGTACAATGCAAAGAAGAACAAAACAATAAAAGGAATTCACAGGAAAAAGACAACAACATTAGTTTGCAGCTACACTAGTAAGTGTTCATTAACTGCAGACTTGAACAACGCTTGGTCCTCAGTGGCAGCGATGGAGGGGGGAAGGTGATTCCACTCTCTACTTGTCTTTGGAAGAAAAGAATGTAAAAAGAGATTAGTGCGGCACAAAGGAACGGCTACTTTATTTGGGTGGTCAACACGTTCATGATAAGTAAGCAGGTTCTGAGATGAATTCCTGTCGAAGTACTTGGTTATTAAAGAAAATTTTATGAAAAGCAAGAGACGGGAAATCCTTCTTCCCATTACTAGGTCTGGAAGGTGAAGAGTGGATTTCATCAAGGTGACACTGGTAGTACGAGCATAATTATTGAGTATAAATCGAGCTGAACGGTTCTGGACTGGTTCTAAGGTGTCAATTAGCGTTGATTGAGCTGGATCCCATACGGCTGAAGCGTACTCGAGCTTTGGACGGATTAATGTTTGATATAGCTGTAGTTTAAGGTGTGCTGGCGTTTGGCGAAAGTTTCGGCGAAGGTAACCAAGAGTACGACAAGCATTGTTAGTAATGTAGTTAATGTGAGAGTGCCATGATAAATCATTCGCTATGTAAACATCAAGGTATTTGTAAGTACTAACCTGCTCTAATTTAGTTCCATTCAAGGGTAGGTAAAAGGTTCAGAAGTGTTAGAAAAATGCAAGATTGCCATACTTTTACATTTATTTACGTCAAGGGTCATTAGCCATGTACTACACCAGTCAGAGACGCGATTATGATCGGCTTGAAGAGGGTAGTTGTCGTTTTCGTTAGTTATTCTCCGGTACATGACACAGTCATCTGCAAACAGTTTTATGGATGACTTGATGTTACACGGAAGGTCATTAATATATATTAAAAAGAGCAAAGGACCTAAAACTGATCCTTCCGGAACGCCAGATTTAACTGCGCAGGAATGTGAGGAAATCATTAGCTGTTACGTACTGAGTGCGGTGCGTCAGAAAGCATTCTATCCATTTGAGGATATTGGGGTTGATGTTGAGTGTGCTGAGCTGAAGTAGTAATAGTTGGTGCGACACTTAACCAAAGGCTTTTGCGAAGTCTAAAAACATACGATTAACCGGAATTTTATTATCTAGTGCTATAGGATGACATCATGCGTAAAAGACCGAAGCTGAGTTTCACACGAGTGGTGCTTACGAAAGCCATGTTGGAACCTGGTGAAGAATGAGTTGGTTTCAAGAAATGTTATAAGGTTAAAATAGATTACGTGCTCAAGCATCTTACAAGGGATACTTGTTAATGAAATTGGTCGGTAGTTAAAGGCCGAGCGTTGGTTACCGGATTTAAAGACGGGAATCACCTGCCCACCTTCCAATCAGGTAGCAAAGAGGAGCACTGAAGAGACTGCATAAAAATGTGTGACAAAATTATAGAAGAGTACACTTCAGTGTTTTTCAGAAATTTCGCGTTTATCTCATCGGTGCCGTAGGCAGACGACAGCTTAAGTTTCCGGATTAAGTTAATGACTCCTTCAAATTCAATCACGAGAAAATCCATTGGAAAAAAACCCGCGATCGCATAGCTGCGGCACCGAAATTGCTCGTGAATCAGAAAAACATTGCGAAAAACCATCGTTAAGAACGGAACAGCATTCTTCGTTGCGCAGTGCACGTCCATCGGAATCAGTAAGTGTTATTACGGTGTCTTTCATTGGCTTAACGCTTTTCAAAAACTTGGATGGGTCAGTAGACAATAGCGAGGGAAACGTATGTTGAGATAGTCACTCCTGGCGTTTTTGATAGAAGAGCGATATGCGGAAAGAGCTTCGTGATAAGCGTGCCAACGAAAAACACTGCTGCCGAGCTTTGCAGCAGTGTTTTCTCCTCGACTTCCACGATTAGCAAATCGACAATTTCTTATCTGTAAATATGTTTTGTACCTATAACATTATAAACTTCTGTATATGATAGAGTCAATTGCATTCTATTTACCCATTTTTGCAACGATCCGAGCCCAGTCTGTCCTCGTTCTTCAGTGCTTTAACAAAACAAAAAAAAAAAAGCGGAGAATAAACGAACAGAAAGAAAGAAAGAAAGAAAGAAAGAAAGAAAGAAGAAAGAACTACGTTTACTGCTCGCTTTAGGCCGGCGAAGGTCTCCTGGGGAAGGCGGCCTTGACAGTTTGCAAACACGAACCACGTGTCCCGACCGGCTCCATGTCGCGTTCCCATTCGTCACAATACGCCGCCAGACGCAAGCAGCGAACGAGCGCGCCCGTTCCAGGCTCACACCGCCCATGCCTATTTGGCGATGTCCGAGCGCAGGGGAAAGACTGCTCCGTCTCCGAGGCTGGTGTAGACGGGAACGAGCCAGAGCAGCTTGTGCGGTCCCATAACATGCTCGATGTTCCTGCACACGCCGACGTCGTAGCGTCGAATCCCCTGCCGCGCAATCATCTGCAGCGTGGTGCAGTTGAAGCACAGGAGGAACAGGTGGTAGAGTAGACCGAAGAAGGCCAGGCCGAAGAATAGCGACAGGAGGAAGAGGTAGGTGATGTTGAGCTCGGGCCAGAAGCCCAGGATGAGGCGCGGCGTGATGCCAAAGTGGGGGAACGTCGTCCAGGACACGTAGGTGCAGTGCACGAACGAGTAGAAGAGGAACAGGATGAAGTACTTGTAGTTGGCAAACGAGACGCACGTGTTGAACCAGGGACAGTGGTGGTCCATCTTGAGCACGCACGCGCCGCACATCTGACAGTGGTGGCACCGGTCCGGCTTGATCACGTGGCAGCGGTAACAGTAGCGCTGGTCGTCGCTGTCCTTGCGCTGCATCACGTAGAAGCATACGGGCACCGGCTTGAGCGGCGTGCGCAGCAGCCGTTCGAAGGGCCACAGCGCGCCGAACAGCGTGACGTGGAAGCCGACTAGGCGCGAGAGCCTGTAGGCCAGGCCGCTGCCCGCAAGCAGGTGGCGGCACATCACCAGCACGTACGTGTGGTACTCCCAGCCGAGCACGATGAGCTCGACAACGATGGCATGAGCCGCAAGAGGGCGAAGGCGCCCCGGAACCGCTTGTGGCAGCCGGCTATCGGGCAGAGCAAGGCCCGCAGGAGCCGCACCAGAGCGGCGATGCCCGTGACGCAGGGGTTCCGGCGAGAGGCATTGCGAGGTTTGCGCGGGAAGGCTGGCGGGAGGACGCCGGTTTCTCCGCGGCCGTCGGAACCCAGCAGCGCCATGGCGACTAAGCCTTCTCTAGTATACGGAAGAGCCAATGACGAACGTCTGCGCCGCGGCGATGGTTTGCTTGCTTGCTTGATCTCATCCGTGGCGCTTACCCACTACAGGGGATTGGCCAAGGAGCCCGCGGTTAAAGGTTAAAGGGAAGGGGAGAAGGAAAAAAAACTAGACGAAAAAGTAAATCAGGGTAACTTTTATGATAATTAGGAAAGAGATTTACCGGGCAGAGACGAATAAACATGAAAAAAAAATTATATATAAAGAGCAAATTTTTTTTGTTGGTATTAGAATAATTTCGATATAACAATTAGCGATTTAATGAGCTATCCAATTTTTATTTAGAGAAAAACAGGGTAGTATTTTATGTCACACATATAGTTACAGAGGGCCACGCAGATGTTCCTGTGGCTAAAGCCCAATGAAGAAGCCCCGAAGGAGGGATATTTTGAGTAGTGGGAGGAATACCCAATTTCCGGAATTAAAAGTCGAATTTCTGCCTCTGATTCCTAAAGCGACGGCATGACAATAGAAAGTGATCAACTTTTTCGGGTTCCTGGCAGGTAGGACACACAGGGGACGGTGCCAGAGCGGACCTGTATAGGTAAAAATGTAATGATGGGATTCGGCAGCGTAATTTTGTTATGGAGATTTCTAATTGAGGGGTGGGACATCATTTAGTGTCCCACGAAAAGGGAAAATGATTAAATTTCGACGTTCGCATTTTCAGTTTCGTAGAATCTTGGAATAGGGAAAACTTTCTAAACCTAGCCGCAGTGACATAAGCCGAACTAGGCATGACAGACATAACGGTGCCAATGCGCATATTGTTTAGTTCATTTCGAGCAAAATTAAGATGAGTTTCCTCAAAAAAGTGAGCCTGTTTCATTTTATTTCTTTTTGCAGATGACAGAAAAGTGTTGAGGACTAGAAAATAAATAACAGTAAAGAAAACTTGAAATGTGCGAGGAAGTGCATGTGTAGTCGAACGAGATTGAAGACAAAGAAGAGATAGGAGAAATGCCGCCAATTGTAGGTACGTTCGTGCCACATGTAAACGGCAATAACAACAACAGTGTTCAACGCTCTTTGAAATAATTTAATGGCTACGTACATTTTGTTTTTTTTTATCATTGCATGACTTCTGTGTCTCATGTTCCACGGCCTAGCCCTTCTCGTATGTGTGTGCTGCGTGAGGTATTCTCGCTGTGCCACCGATCATCAATTGTGGGTATATAATCGTCACGAGCTGCAACAACCCCGACGTCCAATTCATTTCGGGGCCAACAATGGACGCCCGTTGTTACGTTTCGAGGCCAGTGGAGGAAGAAGAAATTATCCCGCATCACCTTGCGTGCACCAAGGTTATCGCACGGGGCGTCGACTCCCACCTAAGTCCAACTAAAACCCTGGACGAGCTCTCCGCCGCAGGTGCCATTGCTATTTATTGTTGCAATCGCCTTGTAAATAATGAGAGGATTCCGAGTGAGTCCATAATTGCCACGTTTGTGGGCACATCATGTCCATCTGAAATCAAAGTGTGGCCTGTTGTGTTTCGTGTAGAACCACTCGCGTCACGTCCAATCCAATTCCAGAATTGCTGGAGATTTTGGCACAGCACCGGAGGATGTAAGTCGAGCTTGCGTTGCCACTCCTGTGGAGATGGTCATCCCTCAAGTGAATGCTCTGCACAATCTCAAAAGTGCTGCTCTGCAGTGGAACACACCAGCAGATTCGAACTGCTCAGCTCGCGCTCAAGAAACTCAAATTCTTGAAATAATCGACCGCCGTCGCTGCCCGAAGACATGCAATTGAAGTTGTTAAAGACAGGGCCTTCAGATACTCTGGTTTTACAGCCCACAACACTCCAAGTATGAATATTAATTTCTCGGAAGCAATTGACGCTGCTGTGGAAAAGGCAATGACGAAAGCTATGGATAAACTGATATCCAGCCTATCAGACTGCTTGGCGCAAATAATTTCCAGTCAGGTTAACCAATGATGCAGGCCATTAAGGCACCGCTGCAGTCGTTCGTACCTAACGCCACACCTCGAACGCCTAGCAACAAGGTAGAGACGCCATCTACATTATAGATCAGTCGACGGACATTACTCCGCCAGTTCAACCAGGCGAGGGTGAGTCCTCTTCTTCAGACTCTCTTAGTGATACAGATATGGAACTTGACGCTCGAGCTCCCAAACGCATGGGATCTCCAATTTCTAAGATTATTAAAACAAAACCAAAAAGAGTCAAGCATCGCCTATGATCAAAGAAAGCTTTCTAAAGTTAACCGAGCCAAAGATGAATATGATATTAGGCATTTCGATTATCTATCAAAATGATAAACAAGCGTGCTTTGCTCGCATTTCTTCGCGCTAGGAAGATGCGACCAAAGCCGTCAACATTTGATTCCATCGTTTTGACCCCGCAAGAAATAAGCTTCTCTAGAAGCGATTGCCAAAGGTTTAGAAAATTGATTTGCAGCCCGGCTGCTAGCTATTCATTATGCTTTAGACTCTTCGGATGGCTTCACGTCAATTTCCTTGTCTGAGCTCAGTCAGACTGCACCATGCTTGCCGGATACAGCTCCTGGCCCTGACGGAATCACAAATGCATGCTAAAATATTGTCATAGTAATCGACGAACATTCTTTTAGACCTGGAAATTATTCGATTAAAATGCTTGGATTCCTTTGCAGTGGAAGCTTGCCAAAGTAATAATGATACTTAAGGAACAAGGGGGAGGGTATGCATTGGAGAACATCAGGCCTATTGCGCTTACGTCAAAGGTAGTAAAATTAAATGAGGGGCTTATTCACCTTCGCATCATGAAATTTGCTAACGAAAATTCAATTCTTATTGCCCGTCAGATTGGTTTCAGGGCCGGCTGCTCCATCTGGCATGCCCACGTCGACAAAAAAGCCGGATACAACTTGCTCGACGTCATAAGCAATACGCTACCTTAGTGACACTTGATATCGCTAAATCATTTGATACCGTGAAAGACACTGTTTTGATGAATCGGCTAACATGTTGTGGTGTTCCTGGGTAATAGTAGCATGGATTCATTCATTTTTAACTGAAAGAGAATTCTATTGCTACAAAAGCGGCTTTCCTTCTAGGTGCAAACAAACGAGAGGAGTACCGCAAGGTTCAGTCCTTTCCCCGGCGCTTTTTAATATTCTCATGAGCACAATTCCCCGTCATGAAGAAGTTACAACTTAAGTTTATGCAGATGATACTGCATTTTTCGCATCTGAAAACGACATTCACGTGTTATATCAATGACTGCAAACTTACCTTTGTGCCCTGAGAGCTGGTTAGATGTTAACCAGTTTTTACTCAATGCCAGAAAATGCACCATTCTCGTTTTTTCGATACATGACCCAGTGCATATTTCACTCTCTTACTACCTTCGAGACATACCTCAGGTAGAGTCTGTTAAGTACGTTCGAATATTATAACGCCTCTCTCAACTGGCGGCCACACATACATCATGTGACTGGAAAAGGTACCCGTGCAATTGGCATTCTGCGTAGGCTGTGCAATAGTCCAATAGGATTGAGAAGAGATACACTTCTGATATATCGTATGTACGTTCGCCCTTTATATCGTATGTACGTTCGCAAATTAGAATTTGCTTGCGTACTCTTCTCTGGGGCTCCAGCTTACACGTCCCGCCCTCTGATCCTCTTAGAAAGAGAATCATTAGCTTGTGCCTAGGGCTTCGTAATTTGTTGCAAATTCTGTTCTTTATCTCGAATCCCGTGTTCCTCCTCTTTCGTGCAGCTTCAGTCTTTTGACAGTGCAGACGCTCTTGAGAATTTATGGATCCCCGCTGCGACGTTCTCAAGCAATATTCATTCCCCAGCCTCAGTTGTTTTTTGGCGTAAGCTGGCCGCGATCACATACTCCGCAAATTATATTCACGCAACATTACTTGTCCCTTTGAACGTGCGCATCTGCGATGTTCTTCCGATTCCCGACAAATCTGTTACCACTGATAATCAATTCGATGACACCTTTACTAATAATTCAAGATTACTACCACATAGTTCTAGACGGTCTATTACAAGATCATCTGCAGAGCCTAGAAACAAACATCGTTATTGCGACAGATGCTTCGCAATATGAAGAAAAGTCAGGTGTTGGTATTTTTTTCCACTATTCTTGATTGGACTATCTTGCACTCTCTTCGGCTGCCAGATTTCATACCCATCTTTTAGCCGAATTCATGGTGGTGGTACTGGCTCCACGCAAATTAGGTCCATCAATTACGTCAGCCGTGATAGTCACTGATTCATTATCATTGTGCTGATCCCTCACTGCTTCTTGTGACTCTCGCGTATTGAGGACGTTTCATTATTGGTACCTGGTTACTTGAGAACAGTGCGTTTAATTTGGGTACCTGGCCATAAGGACTTATTCTAAATGAAATTGCAGATTCTCTATCCAAGGCATCGATAACAGGACCAATTTTTCCGTATTGTCCTTTGACTGCTCATGTCACTGCTGCTAGATTTCGCAGGAGCGTCATTATGCAGGTAGTGTCAGGCTCTGCTCTAACTAACTCTATGGCTTAAGACATCTTCTATACCCTTGGCAGAGAAATTTTTTCGACACATGAAAAATTGAAGTGGCCATCATGAGGCTGCGCTGCTGTATACCTACGTTAAACTTCCGCTAACACAGGTCTGGGGTGCTATGCAGGGTGCGCCGAGTTTGGCGAAACTCGGGATCTTCCCGAGCTCTGGCGACGCCCCAAGATAAAAGAACTAATGGTAACAAGACAAAGTTTGTCCGTCGGCACGCCTCCCGTTTCATTGGTTTATCTAGATTCACTCTGGGTGGCCATCATTTCTTGGGCGTTGCCATAGGGGCGGTCGACAAACTGGGGCTCGCGTGATCATACGGTCGGTGCATGGTGGTACCTTCTTTCACTTGTTTGTCGTTCCACAGAGTGCATTACAGGCACAAGCAAGTTATAAAATAAATGTATTTAGCATGATATTAGTCACATTAATTGGGTTATGAGCATTTTAAAGTTTACAATATGTGCACTGATGTGTATTAGACTAATTTGCCGTTTAATACGTTTCGCGTTATACCACAAGGCGACACTCGCCCTCCTCTTTCTTCCTCTGGATTGGACTGGCGCTGCTCGCTAAGTGCTTGCGCTAGCATTCCGAGCACAGATCATTGTGCGCTGGTTCTCGCACTATAGGCTTTCAAGAGATCGCTCGTTGTTCCTTATCTTTCCTCTGGATTGAATTGGTGCGGCTCGCTACCTGCTTGCGCTCCCATTTCCGAGCACAGAGTGGTCTGCGCCTGGGTTTAACATTGGGCTTTCAACAGATCTCTCGTTGCTCGGGCTAAAGTAAGGCTAGGAGACGAATGAGCGTCGGCTAGCGCAGAAGTGGTTTGCCACGCGCTTACCGTGTAGCACTCATGAATGCCGGAAAGCACGCATACAAAGGTCAGAAAACTACGCTTTATTTTCTTTTACTTTGTGATCCACCTTCATACTGGCTAGCGCCGAGCGATGGCTACTAACAACCGCAGGAAAGAGTCTTTGTACTGGGTAGCCCGAGCGATCCGTGGCCTCTAACAAACGCAAGAATGGTCGTTGCAACATACGTGGCGGTTAATTGATTACCACCACATCTATGCCAGGAATGACTCCAGCAGTGGTGCAGTTACCATGTCACCACCGCTGACGAGGTGGCAATTCATTTTTGACAATACATTTATATTTTTTTTTGCGTTTGAACACCCGTGATGGGGCCCACAAACTTCACGCTGTGGTTGACTGTCTCCCAGTGCAGATTGAGGCTCCTCGCTAGCCACTAAATGTGGAATACAGTTCTATGCGACCCATGCGTCACTGCGAATAATGGCCCGATTGAACATTGGCTGCAATAATGGCTTCGTCTCGTCGGTCGACCTTGAAAATTCGCAGCACTCCTGTGTAACGCGGACCATGCCGAAGACCATGGTGCACGATCTTTTAACATCGCCGTAGTTTTGGAGGCTCCGTGGAACATTGTCGCCGTTCATCAGGCGTCCTCGATTGTACTTTCGCTTGCCGCGAAGAAGGCAATCGTCAACTTGTACTATCTTCCCGGGGCCCACGATTGGAGGCCGCGCCAGCAGCTCGTCCATCGTGACCTCACGGGCGTTGTTCTTCCAGGCGGCGATGGCATGCTTCGATAAAGGAAACAAGTCGCTGGTCATCTCCTTCAACAGCCACAAGTCTACGCTATTGCTCACGCAGTACGTCAGTACATGGGCCAAATCACTTGCCGCCTAAAGAGGTGGCGTTCGGACGGCCGAGGCGGTCCGTGTTGGCGAAGTAACTTCCTTCGCCTATCTGCCCGTACAGTGCAGCGGTACTGTGTAACTGCAAAACTGCTTTCGGCACCTGTTGCACCGGAAGGCAGCCTGGCGTCCATTCTGAGTCTTCCAGTACAAACGTGACCACTACAATGGGACCAACCAACCACAGGTTGGCTGGTCCGGTTGGAACTCTAGGTGCTGCAGGTGCCCCAGTACTCCGATATGATGCCGCCGGACCGGCCTGGCGCCTAGGGACCGGTGGATTCACGGCGCTTGAACCCGGAGAGAGCCGAAGCAATCGCACCAACCTTTCCTTTGCAGCCTAGTCATACCAATATGTGCTCCGAAAGCAATTTGGCCGCCACGCTGTCACCGCAGGCGAGAGCCTTCGCCTAACTCACTACACAGCCAGCGCACTGAGGTATTGGAAAGGCGAAAATGACGTTGAAACTCTACGTCGGTCATGTAGGTGAACGGGCCCAGACGGTTTATTGACGCTTGCTGTCGCTGGATGTGATGACACAGGCGCTGGATGCGATGACGCCGCCATGTTCCCGAGTTCAACTCGAGGGGGGTTTCGCGATGTACGAGTTTGGCACGAGTTCGCCTGTCAATTAAAACCATAGGTCACGCCCCACGCGAGGCATGTAACTCTTGTGCGCGCACCCACCACAGTTGAGCCACGCCCAACTTAATGTTGAGCAACAGCAACGCGGTGCGGAGCAGAGAGTCATCAACAGGAGGAGGAAAGAACTTTATTTTGTTAATTTGCTTAGTGAGGGGTGGCTACCAGGTGGTGCCTTACAGCCACCTCCTCAGCTCTTTTGATGGCCCGAAGTTGAACCTCCATGCAGGTTCGGGTTCATGAGTATCGCTTCCCACGCTTCAGGCGAGGGAGCGGCCAGGAGATCTGGTGGGGGGAGATCTCTCTGCAGTCCCAGAGAATATGATTTAAGGAGGCTATGGACCCACATAATGAGCAGTGGGGTCTGTCAAATCAGGGTAAAAGTGTGCGTATATTTGTGGGCTGGGAAAGGAGTGCGTTTGGAGTCGGCGCCAGGTGACTTCTTGTCCCTTGGTGAGCTTGGGATGAGGTGGGGGTTTTGTCCGTCTTGCGAGGCGGTAGTATTGGGAAATTTTGTGGTATGTGGTCAGTGGCTCGCTGACCAGGTCCCCTGGGTCGGAGACGGGACCCACCGCTCGGCTGACGAATCCTCGAGCACACTGGTGGGCCGCCTCGTTCCCCGGGTTCCCTGCGTGAGCCGGGACCCATATCATTGATGACTCAAGTGAAGAACCCACCCCAATTGAGTCATCAACAATCTTGACTGCCGAGATAAAACACGCACAACGCACTGTCATCGGCGATGTACTGAGCGACGACTATCGCTGGCTTGTACATACGAGTATATCTTCTCGGGCCATGATGGCCCACGACATGGTTTCATTGCCTGCATTGTGGCGACCTAGCGCACGTAAATAATTATCAGCACGTCACTGTAGCTACTTGCAAGGTGTCGATACACCGTGGTGGACGACGATGCTGAGGAGTGCGTAGTGTTTTCCAACGAGAACGTATCGCAGCTGTCATTTGAGATGACTGATCTGTCATCGGCTATGTATCGGAGCGGCAGTGTCGCTAACACGGCCAGCGTCGGGCATCGCTCGCTTTTCTAGACCCATTGCGATGACATTTATTCATCACAAGCACTGCACACTAAACAGTTGCAACACCTTACTGCGCTAGAAGTCTCCTTTCATAACTGCACACTACAGCCCTCACCTGCCAAAATGCGATGTTGCGGTGTCGTTACGATATCCATCTGCGATCGCTGTTAGCTCCAGCAGAAACAATCGGCAAGCACATTGTAATGCACAACACACTCAAAATGCTGCGTATATGCGCACAGAGGCACCTTCACTGGGCAAGCGATAAAAAGCAATTAATTGTGACGCTGGGCAGCACGCTCTTCTTCACAATGTATCACGGAGGCTTCGCGCACAGAAATAAACTGGGACCGTAGAGCCATCTTGCCGCGACAGCCGTTGCTCCCCTCTCTATGGCTATAGAGTCTCGTTTTTCGTTGGTAAAGCGGCGGCCTTAATAGCCTCATTGAAGCGCCTGCGGTGAACAGCCATGCCGTGGCCATGCGTTGCCCTTCCCCTAATAGACAGCGAATGGTCAGATCATTGTCATGACTGACTTAATCGAGAATTAAGCAGCGCCCCTGGCGACTTCTCACCGTATGAACTCCGTCGTGCGTGCGACCCTCTAGAATGTACCCGCTTGAAAGCTGCCGCCTCACTATCGCCACTCACGGCAAAAAGTGCAAAATCTAATAATTCACTCGATCTCCGTGTGTCATGAGAAATTTATAGCATTCAAACGAAAAACCGATACTTTAGGAAATAAATTGTTCGTTATTTTATTTGTTGTATTTTAAAGTATTCGATTGAAGGAAAGTGTAGGTGTAAGAATGCGCCGCGTGTGCCCTGTTCGCATTCGACGGAGGATGGAAAGATAATGCCCGAAAGAGGAGGCACGCCCTTGACGCGCCCGAGAAAGGCGTGGCAAGCGGCTCACGGCAAGTGTGCAGATAACAGCGGGAGAGTCACAGTATTGCTAAATTGCGATAATGCGTTGATAACAACAATACGCGGCGCTGGCGCGTTTGTTGCGCAGTCTTCTATGCTTGAAAGGCCGCGCAGGGTGCGCTCATGTTGTCATACGCGGTTTTATCTCGATATTTCTTTTTGCCTGCTGTTATTGCACGTTCCTTGCTATCTATGTTCACTGACTGCCATCGAGAAAACTCGGGTAAAACTCGGGCGAACGAGAAACTCGGCGCATCCTGCATAGCACCCCTGGTCTGGTCCCTCACCATTATGCCCATTCTGTGGCGAAGCAGAGACTATACACACCATTTCTTGTTGTCGTGTAGGCGTTTTTCTGCAATAAGAAAAAGACTACTAGAACTCCCGCTTCGCAATATTGGCCTAAATTTATCGGAGCCCGTGATCCTATCTTTTTGAGCCTCTATTATTGGGTTAATTCAGCCACAGAAATGCTTGCTTGGCAATCCAAAATTATCTGATTGAATCTAATCGATTACCATGCTAGACTGATTGTTCCCCCCACCATAGTTTTCTTTTTTATTTATTTTATTTTTTATTTGTTTATTTATTTATTTTCTTTACCTATTCTTAGTTTCTTTCTCTTCCCTCTCACAAAGTCTTACTTTCTAAGCTCCAGCTTTCAAATCGTCAATTCCCTTGTTTTTATACACCGAATATAACCACCTCATTCATGGCCATTCCCCCACTGTGGGTATGCGCCACAACCAATCAGGTCAACAACAACAACAACCGCGCCCTGTCTCACGAGAAGGAACAGCGCGCGCCGTGCTCGCAAGGGCCCACACATATGTCCGGCATCACTGAGTGCATCGACTGGCTTCCCGTGGTGGGTGGCTGGCTGGTGAAGGCGTGGGGCTACTACGCCTACGTGATCGTCTTCTGCGGCTCCGTGGTCCACGACGACGTGGTGCGGTTCGCCTTCATCGTGGGCTTCCACGTGCTGCTGGCGCTGCTGCTATGGTCCGAGCTGGCCACCATCGTCACCCCAGCGCCGTCCGTGCCTGCCTACTTCACCCTGAGCGAGCTGGACCTGCGGCTGCTGCAGGAGGCGCGCACCGAGGAGCAGCGCAAGGGTTTCCTCGAGATCCTGGGCCGCCAGCGCGGCGTCCTCACCCGGGGTCTGGACGGTGCCGTGCGCTACTGCGAGGGTGCCGACGCATCAAGCCCGACCGGGCGCACCACTGCTCTGTGTGCCGGCGCTGCGTGCTCAAGATGGACCACCACTGCCCGTGGTTCAACAACTGCGTCTGCTTCAGCACCTACAAGGCATTCCTGCTGACGAACCTGTACGTCATCCTGCTGTGCACGTACGCACTGTTCACAGCCGGAAGCCACTTCCGTCAGGTGCCCTGGAACCACTGGCGGGTCACTGGGCCCGCGGTACAGGTCAGTTCGCCGTGGGTGGGTGTATACGCACGTCAGAGAAGGAAAGACGAATACGGTTGCAAGCAAATCTTTACACAACTGTATCAGAACGTATAGACCTTGATATGCATTGGTGCTATAGAGACGTGACGCGACAAGCGCTACATATGAACACAACACCTTTCTTCCTCGTGTAGGATATTTTCATTGCGCTAACATGCATCAAGTGAACTGTAACCAACTCGCCCAGCAACAAGCTTTAATTAAATCATATGCGTATTTGAAACAGCGTAAAAATAAACTGTAGGCGAAAGCATAACCTCCTTAGCAGACGAATTACGGTCCTGTCTGTACGTAGACATGGCGTCGTCATAATGCGTTAGTTTGTCTCGGGGCATAAATGGGGCTTTCTTGAAAAGAGAGAGATGTCCGTCAGTCCACGTTGGCATATCATGCGAGCCAGTCGGAGTTCATAGGTTCATGCGGACACTCGTGCACTTGCCACTAAAAGGCCGGCACAGATCAAAAGATTCCCATGCCGCATCCTATAGTGCTATTCTGGAGATTGCCAAATTCCGCCATATCGTCGAATATGGCGGAATACTGTGTACTGTATCCCCTATCTTGTCTTCTCTGATTTGCTTACGGGGCTGCTACGGCCTTTGCGATTGGCTCACAGCGCAGAATTTGACGATGTCCAAAACAGCGCCCCTGGACAGGCGCATGACAGAATGAGCTACTGCGGTTGCTGCTTTTAATGGCGGCGCCGCGAAGATACCGACGGAGCGACACACCCATGTGTGTTCCACTCGTGTGTTCCTTTTACTCTATACCGGCCGTGCTTGCTTAGTTACTTGGGCGTTACGCTGCTAAGTACGAGGTCGCGGGATCAAATCCCGGCCGCGGCGGTCGCATTTGGATGGGGGCGAAATGCAAGAACGTCCGTGTACCGTGCTTTGGGTGCACGTTCAGGAACCGTAGGTGATCAAAATTAATCCGGACTCCCCCACTACAGCGTGCCTCATAATCAGATCGTGGTGTTGGCACGTAAAACCCTAGAATATAATCTATACTTTTAACTCGCTTTGCCTGTACTTTCTTATTGTTCTTGAGCGTTTAGACTTAAGCATGCCTTACAAACAAGGCCGGAACTCGGCGTTCCCGTAATCTCTAACTGCAGCCGCGAGAAAGAACCACATTCCCTTCATCGCAATGCGACACATGTCACCGTAACACCAGAAAGGGAAATTGTCTGTCTGTTCATCCGTCCGACCATGCGTGTTGTGTGTGCATGTTTGAGACCAGTCGGCAAACCCGCGTGCAGGTCGCCACCATGGTTCTCGTGGCGGTGGCCTTTACCGTGTCCGTCGGCTCCTTCTTCCGCTTCCACGTCACGCTGTTGACGCTCAACCGGACCACGCTGGAGTCGCTGCGCAGTCCACTGTTCGTGGACAAAGGCGACACGTTCGACATCGGCTGCGGCAACAACTTCGTCGAGGTGTTCGGCCGCAGTCGGCTTCTGTGGCTGTTCCCCGTGTTTACGAGCTTGGGCGACGGCTCGCGCTTCAACACCAAGCTGCACCCGCACAACCGCGAGCACTTCCGGCCTGGCGCCGTTTAAACTGCGGTCTCCCCTACGCGGCGCGCATGCTGACACGCAAAGTGCCTCAGTTAAGCCAAAGCCCTGCCTTTAAAACCTTCCGCCGGCGTATCGGGGGTGCAATTGGGAGGCTTCGTTTCCACGTGCTTTCTCGACTGTGCGCACGTCATCTTCGCTGGAACTGAGCAACATCCTACGTCACATCCTACTCCTCTAAATATTGTGCCGTGTATTGCTTATGTCGTGCCCGTTGTATAAATAATAAACCGAGATAAACATGCTCATAACTATAATCGTGATGCAATGATATAAGCATATACTGTATGCCCTAGCTATTGTTCCTGAGTAATATTTTGAGGAACTTTCGAAGAACACAAACATTTTCGGGACTTTAGCTTCCTTAGGTTTCCTTAGCTGCCTTAAATGTATTCACACAGGTCGATGTATCTAACAAGCCAAACTTGATGCAAGAATACGGAAGAAAAACGCACGCACGGCATTTAACAATGAAGCTAATGGCGACGTGGTAAATCATCTGGCTGCTTGTTCAAACATTCAAACTTTGAGCTGTAGTATAGAACCGTAGCACCGTGTCAAGTTCAAACTTTTGCTACCCAGGAGCTCGTGATTTGTGTCTGTATACATTGCTGGTAAGGCAAAACACATAACGCCACATTTGATGTGTAAGCAGCACTCTTTGTGATAGCATATAGGTGTCCTCTGGGTACAGAATGCGTGCTAATATAGCCATGCCTGCAGCATGCACGAACTACAGAATTGACAACAGTATTATGGTCCTTCAAGTAAGTGTGAACGCAATGTCGCGATCTGTGATTTATTGTCATCGTCAGCCTATATGTCTACTGCAGGATGAAGACGATCTCCAGTCATCATAGCGATATACAGACATCCTAACCCTATGTCAGCCAACTCCATCCTAAATATATGCCAGCAAATGTCCTAATTCATCACACCGCTGCTGCATTGACTGAGGCTTCCCTTCATTGGCAGACATTCTGACACCCTACTAGATCACAAGTTAACTACGATGTGAGCTACCCAGTGGCATCACTATAGGCTCCGCTCAGTGAAGTTTGCTGCGATTGCTGCGCCATCTGTCGCAGCGCTGCCAACAATAATGACACGGCCAAAGCGCGCGGGGTCGATTCGGAGGCGCGGCGTCGATGGTGCTGTTCGGTCTTTTGTGGCGTTGAGACAATGTCATCCTTCAACTCCACTAATTCTAATCCATCGACTGAAAGCGTACGGAAGAGGAACAAGTGCCGGTACTGCTGTGTAAAAGACTGCCACAGCCACGGAAAGCCAGGCTAACGTGAAATTGTACCGATTAGGCCGCCCGTGGGAGCAAGAACGACGGAAAAGATGGATTTTTGCTGTTCGAAGAGTCAAGTAATTGTGAAAACAGCGTTTTCCTAGTGTCATTGTAACTATGCTTTAAGGTCTAGCCAGGTCTAGCTGCTTGAGGTTCTGCAACTGTATTTGTGTGCTTACCGCGGTTGGAAGTGTATGGAGCACGTTTTGCACAGCAAGCTTGCGTAGCGCGAAATTTTACGCGCAAATTTGTGCCTCAAGTGCTCTTGTAGGGTGCATGCGAATCTTTGTGATTTGCTGGCATGCGTGTAGTCCAGTAATTAACTGTTAAATTGCGTTTTTCTGTGATACCTCAGCGAAGTAAGTATATAAACTCGGTTTGCGTTGATTTTGGGGGTAGTGGTGGTGCGTGTAACATCTAAACTTCAAATGCCTTCACCAAGTGGCGCCTGCCGTGAGACTTGTCGCTCTTGTCAGCGCTTTGTGGCGTGTTTGCCTCGTTTACCGTCTTGTGAATAAGTCATTCGGTTGCTGCATGGAGGCTCTTGCTTGCGGCCGCACGCATTTGGGCACTGTGTCGTCAGTATGAACTCCGTAGTATTCGCAACCATGCTCCTCTTGTTTTCTTCAGCGAGAACGACGGCTCGCCGTGGATGCC
Source organism: Dermacentor silvarum (assembly GCF_013339745.2). NCBI lineage: Eukaryota > Metazoa > Arthropoda > Arachnida > Ixodida > Ixodidae > Dermacentor > Dermacentor silvarum. The sequence goes on from NC_051154.1 coordinate 421,409,845, forward strand.
GAAGCAGACGAGCAGGATCTGCTCCAAACACTTCGTGAACGGCGCAAAAACACGATAGCAAGGAAACGTCGTACACTTGTTTCCCTTGCTGCGAGTGACATTTCGCCCTCAAGTCGGTGCCGTCGGTCTCCTTCACGTCGTAAACGTGGCCCCCACATACAGCTTCTCTCCTTTGTCGAGTATAGGCGCATGAAAGTATTTTCAATACAGCTTATCGGCTTAAAGCCGCAAAACAACACACGCGATATTTTGAACGTCACGCGCGCGTTGGAACACGTTCAATAGCTGCTGCGGGGGTCGGAGCGGCCGGCTCAGTGTTTCACATTCCTACCACCACTGGCGCTGCACGGCGTTTTGCCGTATTCGGTTGTAGCGCCCTCTGTTCACTGAACGGAGCGTATAAGTTCAGTGGCACCCGAAAAGGCGGCCCGCCACACCCCCTCCCCCCTCCTGGTCCTCTCGTTTAAAGCAACGACGTCCAATTTATCATCATGGCTTGCTGCAGCATCGAGTTTGTTCTGTGGCTAACGATTACTTATTTTTATTTTTTGAAATGTCCAAACTAATGAATGCACCACACAACTCCCAATTCGCCACATCGCATCGAAAGCGCATGTTTACTTGTTTATCTTGTCTTAACAGGGAGAAAAAAGAGGAGTGTACATTGTTTTACTCAAAAAAAGAGAACACTCATAAAACATTAAACAGTGGGAAAAGTTTCCGTCAGATGAATGCCAAGTATAAAAAAAACGTGCACATAAAGCACAAGAAACGAAAGCTTTGAGCATGTAGAAAGACCTGTGGCGATATGTGTATGCACAGTGCATGCACAGACATGTGCGGTGCACACTGCATACGTAGCCGCGTAGGTGAATACAGGAATAGATTATTCGTATTTTTAAGTCAAGTTGAAAGAATCGCATCGGAAGGACGAAACCTAAAACGAGATTAAAATGAAGACGAGTGAGAATAGTAAACGAAGAAGAAGACAGTGTCAGTAAAACGTGTGATATTTAGAGGAGCTTTCGTAAGAAAATTAAAGCAGGGCTTTATGCTAATCTCGCACTGTAATGTAAAATTACGTCTCCATATCGAGAAAGATAATCAGTATTATATTTGGAAGTTCTCTACGGCAGCGGCAAAGAGGTAATTCAATTGTAAATTTCGCTCCTCTATCGTTCGTTAAATCAAGCCTAAAACTGACATCAGAAATTGATGTGTGATCCAGTGACTATCTTCTTGCAACAATTATTTCAGATCAAACTTTATTTTCACAAGACCCAAATACAAAATAGAAGAGGTCACTTTTTCTCTCGGTACTAACAGTAATCCGTGTGCACGCTTTTACTGGCTTTGTTCTTGAGAGGCCAGAAAGTGCCGGGCTATATGACTATACAACATCAGAGGTAGTTCAGTGCATTAAGGTTTTTTTTCTTTTACTTGTCCCACGGGGTAATCGTGCACTCATGCCAGACAAACTCTCCTTTGGGTGACTGGACGTTTGGAGGCAGGAGAGCTAAGTAGGTTGCAGCATCGGCATCTGTAGGGACAAGTGAGAAGTAAGGCAAAATATCAGCTCACCAGCAAAACTCTTGCTTACAACTGTCAAATTCACAAAAAATAAGAAAAATAAAAGCCTGTCTTTATGCTACTGTCGAATGACTTGCGTTGGCGGAGCCGATATTTTAACGCGACAGCGTTAAGGGCCCCGTGTCGCAGAAAATCTGGCGTCGGCGACCGGCGTCGGCGTGCAATGTCGGCGTCGGTGGCGAAGAAATCATCCCCAACCACCTCGACCGCGCAGGCCCTTACGTGGTGCAAGGTTTTGGTGAACAAAAACTGAATTGCTGACAGTGAAATCCGTCAGAAAAATGGCAAAGTACGACTTTACCATTGGGCTTTGCAGTCGCTGTCGGTTTGTTTACCATTCGGCGTCGGATTGAAATTTGAATGTACGAGAAAACCTAACTCTGCTACGAGGAAACTCAAACATAAACCCTTTTTTCCAGCATTTCTACCATACATACAGCCGTGCGCTCGGGTACTTCACTTGCGAAAATGATATCCAGATGGCGCTCGCCTCCTAGGCAGGTCAAATTCGGACTTCGCCTGCTAATTCGTTTGGACACGCGCGCGTCTGAGCAATAGAAAACAATAAAATAATAAAAAAAAGTGCCAGGCCCTTCACATTTTAAAATAAGACCACTTATTTTGCCCCTGGAAAAACGTCTTTCTAGCAATGCTTTTCTGTTTAAAGTGAAGCCGACTTTAAGGAGATAGGTGTAAGCTTGGTCTTTGGAACCTGGCTTCCCACGTTCAGTGTTTCTGTGAATGAAGCCTACTTGTCGGATGCGAACGATGCGATGCGAACGGGTCCCGATAACGCTATCGCGTTCTACTCTTAAAGGCGAAGCTTAAGCGTCCTCCAATTTTTTCATAACTGCACACATATAGGAAGGTAGGTTGGATGCTATGCAACTATATACAGCGTTATGAAAGCATATACAACGTTTTAAGTTAAATTTTCTTTATTCGTCTGGGTTGCCACGCAGTATAATGTAGGAATGAAACTACATTGACCCTTTTCGCGGAGCAGTTAGCTCTACAGGAACGAGATGGCGCTTTCGGCTGCGCGCCATACGTTGCCTCAGCGAATGCGCACGAATACGAAACCATTACTGCTTCTACCCTGCTACTGTGCGATCAGCTGTTGAAAATGCAACTGGGTGTGCGCTAATGCACTGTGCCCGACCAATTCATACTGCAAAATGTGTCACGATAAAGGGAAGACGTGTGCGGTAGTTCGCTGCGAAAATAGTGATTCACATATTGAATGGAATCAACCTGTGTCGCCGCTGCTACATAATGACTGCCTGTGTTGCCGCCCTTCGCGATGCACGGATTTCCTCAAGGATAAAAAATATAATTCATCCGCCTGCGCTGTATAGCCAACCTTCAACTTCAACTCCGGAACGTCGGCGCTTTGGAGTGAGTACTGCTCGTTACAAAATGAAGTAGTGCCACTTACTGGCATAGTAAGTTTCACGCACGCTTTCTACACACATCCACCCTTACTCGCATGAAAACTTACGCCCACCCTATCGCCAATGTGTGAGTGAAGAGGCGCACACTTGAATCAATGTGCCGAAGCATTAGTGACGGCGACTACACCGACAAGACACGAATGTGGAAGCTGAATGTTTCGTGACGGTCCACAGAGTAAGCGAGGGACTAGCGATAATATGTCTTTGCTACGAGCTACCGCAAAGTACCGAACATTTATATTCCAAGCTTTGTGCGCAGCAAGAACAAATTTATCGCAGCAGAGCACACCCGCGAGTGATTACGCTGAAATAAACAGATAGTGGCCGCACCGAGGAACTTTACTGAGTCAGAAATATGACAAGCCACTGGTTCAAAATGCTTGCCTAATAAAGAACGCAGAGCACACTGATCCCGATTTATTTCATAAGCGGAAAGATTAGACAGCTTGGAATACATTCTAGCCCCGCTCTTAGTACAAGCACCGTATCGCTGCTCACGCCGTTTGGACAAGGCGCAATGAGCTCTGAAAGCACTTACATGCCCTCTAAAGCTGTCACCCAAAGCTTCGTGTCGTGCACGCAGTCACCATCTACTATACGCGTCGAAACAGCGGTTTGCTTCGCCGCGTCGGCGTCACGCGCTTGTATTGTAAACGCGGAGGCAACGGAGGCGGCTGAGGCAAGCAATGGACGCGTCACCACGTGATCAAACATGGCAGCGCCCACGGGAGCGCCGCGAAAAGGGTCAATAAGAGCATGGAGGTCAGTTTTAGGCAGGAACTGCTACAGTAAGTTTTATGAACTGCAATGCCTATGAACCATCGCCCAGATTCATCACGTTGGTCATTTCTAAACTTCGGATATCCCTAAGTACATTTTCGCGGACTTTATCCCTAACATCTCGAAAGTATTTGGCGGCACCGCTGCAGACGCAGGAGCGGAGCACTTCGGACATTGGGCATTACATGTCGTCGCGTAGGTAACTTCAGGTTTAAAAGTGATGGCTGACATCAGAAATTGCCCCAGTCTCCGTAGCGAGACTTAGGCCATATTCAAGAAGGCAACTTAATTTGAAGCTCATGTTTGACTTGATTTAAATGACGCCTATCGTGAACGTGCTGTAGGAAACGCAATGAGCATCCTGGGCCCGTTCACGCAAGCGTCACTCAGATCAAGTCAAGCATGGGCTTCAACTTAAGTTGCGTTCTTGAATATGGGGGTTAATCCACCCGAGAAAGATTGTGGGGAAGGGGCAGACACGTGGGGATTTGAGGGCACGCATGTTCCGCCGGAGGTGCGGTGATCGGGCAATAAGGACAGACTGAGGGTCCGGGGAAAGGGAAAGACGAATACGTTCACCGCCTTGCAATGAACGACACGCAACGACAACAATCGACGATGCGAAAAGTGGAGGTGGGAGAGAAAGCGCCCTGCATTTATTATGGCGATATCAATGTTACGGACGCTCCTGGCGAAATTTTGCCGTCGTCGTCGCCGTCGCCGTCGGCGTGGTGGTTCGTATGGATTCTTCGATATGCTAGCTATATGCTACTTTATTGATGCACCGAGGTTGCTCCGACCAGGTTTTGTGGCGCTGACGGATTTATTATTCAGACTTTAGGCGATTGCAGGGCGCCAAGGAACAGTCGTGAAACGCTTCGTTGGCCAGTCACGGTATGCCTTTTATCCTGAACCATTAAAAAAGTCAAAACGATGTTTGGGCTCACAATCTCAATGTGGTACAATGTGGTACAATCACTAGGCGCTGACCAATGCTGATGGTCGGACTCATACAGCCTCATCTCCCGAAGCGTCGAGGTGCGACGCCTCTGCAACGCCACTGGCGGCGCTCATTACGCTAGCGTTCTCAGACGCCCGGTTGCTGCCGCGGGCGCTGTTCCTTCTGCCCCAGCAGGTGTTGCCTTGCGCGCTGTTTCAAGCCACGTCGCACCCACAGTATAGTTACAACATCGTCCAGGCAGTTCAAGCGCTAAAACTTGCTACGCTATTAATGCTTCCCACATCGGGCGAGGTTGCCAACTTTTAATGCGTAAGCATTCTTTGGTGAGTACCCCAGCAAAATCTGTCTGTAGTGCGAAAAGTGTAATGCTTTGTATCTGCACAAAAATGCGTTCCAATTAGGTTATTAACAAAACGTCGCTTTATGCATTGAAGCACAAAATTACCTGGAACGCCAATGCATTTGTCCGCAAAGTTCGGGAATTAATATCTAGAATCGGGTGTCACCAGAGAATTAATTCTAAGTGGATCCGCCTTGCGAACTCCATGGCTACAATTTGTAAATTGCAATATGGGCCATCAGGTAATTAGTTAAAAACTTAATTAGTGAATTTTTGTTATTTAGTCGATTATGCATTTCCATTTTTTGTGCAAGTAATGTCCACCTCTTCGAGTAGACCAGTTCATTAACTAGAATTGGGCTATCTTCCACAGGCAACCTTACATAAATTTTGAAAGTGTTCCCTGAAACACCCTGTATATAAAAGGAACGTTGTCATCCATCCGCCTGTAGTACGTAGCTACAAAGGAAAGCCACATGGGTTTTCTTCATACAAATAACCGTAGGCGTTTCCATATTTTGGCATACGTTTCCATTTGTTTAGCACACATTTTCCACATTCATACATATACGTACATTGCAGCAAGGTTATAAATGGATCTAGCTGAGCACTTCATGCGAAGCAAGAGCACGACAACGGGACATATGGTAAACGGAAAACTTAACGAAAAGTTTTAAGTGAGCTAGATTGAAAGATTGGGCTTCTGTAATAACGAATTCGCCATTCGTATATAGCAAGAACACAGCTTCTGCAAGCAAAGAAATGAACGAAATGAAAATCGTGTAGCGCCACCTGTTCTGGGCTATGGTACCTCTCTTGTGGGACGCGTGCTGCGCCGCTGGTGATCAATAAACTATCCTCTCTCTGAAAAAGAGAATAAACGTAGCTGATGAAAATGGTGCACGTGAAAAAAAAATAAAATGATAAAGCTGAATAAACGAACGAAATGAATGAAAGAAATAAAAGGGAGGGGTGGGGAAGTCAAATATTAGTGACAATGGCATCCCCCCCTCACCCCCAAAAAAGAAAAAAATGAAAGCTAAGCAACCCAATGAAAATAACTAAGTACTGTTGTCTATAGTCTCAAATTTAACATAGCGAATAGATTCTAAAGCTCTCTCGGAAACCTTTATGTCTATTAGTTGCAATGTCTTAAATTTATGGATGAGCTATGATTCTCTGTATTTTCTGCCTCGTGCAGAACGGAAATTTGACTGTAGGATGTAGAGTTCATCAAGGTATGACGTGGTTGGTTGAAATGCTCTTCAACGGCTTTTGAAAGCTTTTTAACTGTTTCCGCGTGATGTCCGTTTGACCTGACGTTCATTGATTGTCCCGTTTCACCAATATATTGTTTCTTACAGAAGGAGCATTGAAGCATATAAATTGAATGGTAACTAGTGCAAGTAAATCTGGTTTTCACTTCGTGTGTATTTCGCGGCGATTTTAATTTTAAGGTCACTTTTTAGGTGTCTGCAGGTGTTGCAACTGGGACGAGAACATGTTTTTATTACGGGGAAATGATGTTCGTTAACTTTAGCGCGCACTAACATGTCTTTAAAATTTCTGTTTTGGCGATAGGTCAACCTTCGCGTTTCACTCTGTCGAAAGGAAATTGTGGATAGTAGCGTAGCTTTAAGGGTCATATAGATAATGGGTATAATCGTTGTCTTCACTACAGATTCTTCTTATTCGTTTCGCTTGTCCGACAAAAAATTCATCGCTTGCAGTGTCGCAGGTGATGACTGGTGCAGTCTAAATGTATCTAGATGCTGTTGTGTGTTGTGGCGCTGTGATTGCTTCAGTTATTGCCACTATTTCAGCTGTTGCTTGGGTTGCTGTGTGCAGACCTTGGGTATACGCGTTGATCGCGGCGTTGTATGTCGCCGTGCAGTGTGTTGTGGGGTACATACCCGGGATGCGTCTGTGTCCACGGGGTCATGTTGGGTGTGTTTTGCGCGAGCTTGTCTTCTTCCTTGGTCTGTTTGCGGGTCCATTGGGGGGGGGGGGGTATTGGCAGTATGTGAATGTCGTGAAGCGCTTGCAACGGTGGAGGTGAGAGTGGTACTTGAGGCATGTTGTCTTAAGGACGTCCGATATCTTTAAGCAGCTAGTCTTTGACCTTAGTGAGATCGTTTCAGTCTATTTGTTTGGGATTCTGTGTGGACGTCTAAGAGATTGCTAAGATTTGAAAGTATGTCGGTTTGGCTCATTTTGTGATTTAGCGGGTATCTTGGAAGCCCTAAAGTGCTTTTGGCGAGTTGGCTGTGCAGGTTGTCGAGTTTGGTGCGCTGCGTTTTTGTGAGGTGAAGGTATGGTAGCTGGTATGGTATGGTGGGTACTGCAAATGCTGTAACTATTCTGCATAGATGGTGTTCGCGAACTTGTTTCGCTGTGTAATGCGGTATAGCAGTCGTTTGAGTTGATGAAGTTTATGTAGTTTTTTTGCATCCAAGTGTCGGCCTTGCCATCATCTTGGATGTGGAATCCGAGACTGCCAATCGTTTTGCGTCTTGGAATTGGTTTATTTTCAATTCGGGAATGGATAAGGTTGCGGTGGTCGTTGGCTGAATGACCTCTTTTTTTCGTAACTACGGTATATTGTGATTTTTCCGGTGAGATGGACAGACCAATTTGTTTGAGATAGGAGTCTATGACGTTTATCGCTTGTTGTAGTGTGTATTCGATGTCACCTGGAGGCCCTGTATGAGCCCAGCGTGTAATGTCGTCTGCAGATGATACCAGGAGATTACGTCATGTCCTCAGTTATGGCGCGGTCGATTCAAGTGGAGGAGTAGCAGCGATAATTTCAGTGGCAATTTTCGGCGCAAGAATGTCGTACATTGGCGCCCAGAAAATGACGACAGGCTTCTGGACAGATGAGCTACCGATCTAGCTCAACGCAATATTTTGCTTCATTGTCCCTTCAGACACAGAGCTGACTAGCGGCTGATGACTCTTTTGCGGTCACCATAATGAAATCGTCACTTGTCACGGATGCGTTATTACATTATGTCCTGTCATCAGGTTGTTGTTTCTTCTTGTTGAATGCTGAAATTAAAAAAAGCTAGTTCATCCAGCTAGCCTGCGTCCTTTAGAGCAATGTTTATTGTTTGTATACTGGTACCACAAGAACAAAATCCGTGAGGCTTGCCACATGTGGATTGAACAGAATATGTCGCCTTATCCTTTACTGATACTTTATTACCGTACAGAAGACAGTCATTGTGACGGTTTTAATTAGGCTTGAAAACGGCTTCATCAGTGAAGCCCTATCAACCGATACACACTTTTCGTCAGCTTGTTATTATTCTCAACCGCTTACTTTTATCAGCTGTATCAACATTACCGAACAACCTCGAAACAAGAAGGAAAACAGTTTTGAAGGAAATAAAACCGTTCTGTGAAAGGTCACGTTCTAATACAAGGGCAATATGGACCCCTTGACAGTTGACACGGCAAGTCACTGTGGACTTCGAGGCAGGTGGCTTAAGGATGTGTACTATTGTTATGGATTTTTGTTGCCAAATGGTGCCATTGCATATGAATGGTGTACACTGAAGTTCACACAAGCACCTCAAGCCGCAAGAGCAGCTGATCGTTCCTAACAAAGCCGGCATCGTGCAGGTCCGTATTGTAAAACCTGCTTTCTGTACGCCCAACCGCGTCGACTCTGTCGGCGGGCTGTGTGCCAGGGTACCAAACAGGCTGCACCGAAAGGTGGCGTTCGGCACCAACACTCGGGTCAATGATACTCAGTTTGATTTTCTGCTCGAATGGCCAATTGTGGCACTTGCTGATCTCAATTTCTTCCAGACACAGGCGGAAATGCAGAACCACGTAGCCGTCCTCTTTCTCAAGTACCACTCCCGGTGATATGCAAAGTCCGCACAGGTAGACACGTTCGCTCCAGCATTCAACCTTGGCCTGCCTGCTTGCAGTTCTTATCAGTTCAGCGTATCCGTTCAAAATCCACTCGTTAGTTCTCGCCGATTACCCATGTGTCGCAGAAGTGCAGGCATTTCGTGGAGGCTTCCCGAATATTTGCGTCTCTGGCTTGTTTAGGCGAACCTGGTCGGCTTTATCAGAAACGCTTCGATTCGATGCCTCTTGGAGGCCGTCGGTAAACGTTTCCCTCAAAGTGTTATATCGTGAGAAAGCGCATTCAGTCGATCGTCTGTGAGCTATGTTCTTCAAACAGTTGCTCGAGTCCAACTCGCATTTCACCGACCCTGTCATCTAGCATAGCCAGGAATGCGGTGACCTGGCTCTCGCACGCGCTCCTCACGGCTGTTCTTACTTCTCGCACAAATGCTTCCAAACAGTCGATGCCACCTGGAAATTCTTTCTTCTCGTTTGACTCTCACGAGACGCTGACAAAAGTAGTGCTCGGCAGTGTGATCGGAGATGTGCACAGACGTCACTACTGAGGACTCTTGCCGAACACTTTGGGCAGTCAGATGCATGATGCTTGCAATCAAAAGAAAGTGCTGGGTCAGTTTTCCAAGAGGGAGCACGGTGTCGCAGCCATTGGCTTCGTTCCAGCATTTCACCTGTAAGAAAGTTATTGTTTGGCGCTAAGCAAACTGCAGAGCAAGGCAGGAGACAAAATAAATTTTGAAGAAATGGGCAATTAAACGTACCAAAACCGCGATATGATTATGACGAACGCCGCAGTGTCGGGCTGCGGGTTCATTTTGACTGCAGCATTCTTGCATTTGGCCCCCATCAAAATACGGACCGTTGCGTCCGGGATCGAACCCTCGACCTCGAGTTCAGCACCGAAATGCTATAGCCATTAAGCCAAACACCCCCATCCAAGGTGCGTATGATGGATTGTTTCGAGCATATAGATGTTGGTAGTGCCTCTGATTTCATTATGTATTCGTGAGGCATACAAAAGTATTTACTGACATTGTTGCTTGGAAATAACTTAAACCTGAAGCCGATGGTTTATTATAGATGCTATTATATTGATCAGCATTGAGCCGATTGAATCTTTATAGGCAAGGATAACCAGACAGCCTGAAGATGAAGTATAGCATTTGCATAGCAGTGCTAACTACCCCGAAGTCGTGAGTTCGATGTAGTGAGTTCGATTGAGGAATGAGGAAGTGAGGAATGCAAGAACGCTCGTATACCGGGTTGCTTTTGGTACACAGCTTAAGGATCCCCGAGTGGGCAAAAAAATAATCCGGAACCCTCACGATGGCGTCCCTCGAAGCCCGCAGCGGAACTTCGGGAGGGCAGATCCTACAATTTAATTGTGGAAGCGCTAACCTGAGAACAAAACAACGTTCTTGCGCATTCGCTTTTAGGAAGTTAACCCCAGCGTGTGAAGAGTCGGGAAAATATTCCCGTCACGGTATAAACACAAGCTGGGCACCAATGTCTTGTTTTTTTTTTAAATCATTAAATCACTGACTTTCGTTAATTTTGCCTAATATATTGACAAACAAAAGCGCTAGTATATGATATGTGAATTCGATATGCTACGAGAGGAATTCATTATAACCGAGTTTTTCATATACCGGCTTATATTATGCTGCATGTACAAGACGCAATAAAAAAACGTGATTTCCTTCGTCAAAGAGATGCGCTCTTTCTGCCCATTTTTCGGAAACTGCCTTACCTGTCTCTTCATCACATTCTCAGCAGGAAAGTCTTCCAGTCGACGTCATCTTCTGTACATCGCTCATCGTCCAGTGGACACATGTGCCCCCCGGAACAGCGCACTGCTGGTAGCAAGCCTTGCACATAAAATGCGCGCAGGGAAGAATTCCAGTCGTGTTTGCCACATTTCCGCATGCACTGCATATTCTAGCTGGGGAATGGGTTCTATGAAGTGCAGAGGCTTGCGGTCAATTTCAGCTGAAAATCCGGACAGTGTGTAGCACTTGCCATCTAGAGACATCGTCCACGGCTTCCAGCAGCGACCCAGGCGCCAACCGATGTCGCCCGGGCTGCCGCGAACGTTGCCTCTTATCTTGTTCCTTGGGCGTCGTCAACGCGACAATCGCCTTTATCGTTGAGTGCACCTTATTGTACGCGTCTCGACAAACACTTGTCAAACTCCACGCGTTCTCCTAGTTGACGTTTAATTATTTTGATCTTAAGAAAGTCCGGCTGTAAATGAGCCATTGCTTTTGCGGTACGAACGTCTCCTTTTACGTGACTGTTTTACGTGTGTACTCATCACACTTGCTCGCATGATATAATTTTTATAGCGGTCAGTACGCTGCGATGTCGAGGTGGTGCGTTTGCCTTGAGGTGGGTGTTGGGGTGACGACGACAGGTTTTTCACACACACACGCACACGCACACGCACACGCACACACACACACACACACGCACCACGCACACACACACACACACACACACACACACACACACACACACACACACACACACACACACACACACACACACACAGGCACACGCACACGCACACACACACACACACACACACAAAAGTATAAAATTAGATGAAGATTATCATTTCAGAGCATCAGAAAACTTTTTTTGTTGCTAATTGTATAGTCACATGCATTGCTGTCGTCCGCTTAACCACATTCTCCTATGCACTTGATATCCCTATTTCCCGTATAAGCTGGTAGTGCAGGCATCTACAAACACACAGCTGGTGACGTACTCTTCTCGTTAACCTGACGAGAGCTACGAGCGACAGGCATACGTGTTGCCATGCTAAACCCCGAGAGCTTTATATAAAGCTTGGAAGATGCACCGTCTATGTAGATGAAACCATAGCAGCTACCTAAAGAAGCCGCAGTATTTGTCTAGCTCTGGCTGATAACGTAATAAATGCTGACTCAACATTTAAATTCTAGTTATTATATATATATAGGCACTATGTCAATATTAGGCTTTTTAGAACACATTTCTTCTTGGGACACGCCAGCTTTCCGCGCCGGCTTTCCACAGTTACAATGAAGCCTGTGGATATTAAAAAAATAATGGCGCACGCAGTAGCCTGCGCGTCGCAGAAACGCGCCTCAGAGACCGCGTCAATGAATTTGCCATCCGAAACGTGGCTATTGTAGCAGTGTGACTGGGCGTTTCATGTTGCCGTGGCTGCAGTGTTCCTGTTAGCGGAGAGCCCTGTGTACAGCCCGAGTCAGGCGCGTCGAACAGTTTGTGACAGTGACGAGATATCTGCAAAGCCCAAGCCATCAGGAATCCTAGCACAGTCTTCACTTGCCGGCTCAGACGAATATAAACAGTGGAACGAATGTAGACTGCATCGGAGAGAAGCATTGTGTTACATTTACGGGCCAGCCTTGGCTACTTTGAGGGCAAACTTCCTTGGCAGCGTGTTCTTAGCGTCTGGACAGCAGTGCTACTGGTGGCACAGAAGCGGTGGCCTGGAGCTGACTTTCTCAAATTTCGCCAACTTAGTTAAGCACGCGAAAAGGAAATAGCTGCGCATAAGGCATCTGCAGCGAACAGCTTAAACTGACGTTTCTACATTTGCTCTATAAACGGGTGAATCGAATGAATGAATTCTTGGATTTTACGGGCCAAAACATGAATTCGATTGTGAGGAACGCCGTAGTGAAGGACTTTGGATTAATTTTGACCACCAGGGATCGTAACATACCCCCAATGCATGGGATACGGGCGTAGTTGCATTTCGACCCCATCGAAATGCGGTCGCCGCTGCCGGTATGCGAACCCGCGACCTCATGCTTAGCAGCGCAACAGCATATACTACCGTGGCGGATATCTAGTATGAAACAGTGGTTCGTGAAGTTGTTTATTAAAAACGTTGGGTAATTAATAAGGGCTAGTTTTTTATTCAGTAGAACACAAAATGCGCAATGCTTGTTTAGACGACTGCTAATCAAGTACAGTTCGTTTCATCCGTATGGGAAACGCTTCGAGCTTTTTTTTTTCGTTGTTGTTGTTGATGATGCTGAAATTCGCTTCGCTGTTTGCTGACACAACCTGCACACAAAATACTCAATGTGCACGACGACTTGCTTAGGGTACAGATAGGAGCTGCTCGGTAAGAACCACTTCACAGCTCTTCTATCAGTTCCTACGGTGAAGTGCCCGTCTCCTATCTTCTTTCTGCGCCCTTCGCACCTTTTCCTAATAATATCTCGCGCAGAACGAATCTTATGGTTTCCTAGCAAACCGATGCCGTACGCGCAGCGCTCACGTGAACACAATTAAGTTTTACCGCTCACGGTAAATTACATTTTACCGCTCAAACCATTTAAGATGGTGAGGTAAGGTTGCTTTAAATAAAAAAAAGTGGATGTACTGGCATTGCATTGCCAAAACCAGGCGCGCGAATAAACACAGACACACAGAGCGCAGAAGAAACACCGTATCGGTGTTTCTTCGCGCTCTGACCTTCAGTAATTAGAGTTCTACACACTAAGAATACTTTTTTATCGTCTGTTTTCCTTTGCAGGCCACAGTACATGTTGCAGAATTACAATCCCAATCTTGTAAATAGCCGCTGGCAATAAACTGCTGACGATGCCTTCTCGAAAAAATTCTTATGCGTTGTTGTGGTTTATGTCATACAGTCGTGCGTTAGCGTTTTTGCGACGTATAGTTTCCACAATATCGAGCACCTATTCTGGCGAAAGAGAGGCTATACTCGGCATGAAGAAAATACCGTGCCTTTTTTCTTTTTAGGCATTAACCATGAAGCACAACATTAAGCTGTAAATAGTGACAGTAAATGCGATGTTGAGTTCGCCGTCCAAAGTACTCCGACTCTAAAGAAAATTTACGGAGGTATACTTTCTGCTCAAAAACATTACTCCATCTCCCGCTAAACGGAAGCATGTGTGGATGCGAAGCAGCGGGGAGAATGGTTAGCTTGAGCCGGAGATTGGTTTCACGGCAGCGGCCCGAGCGCTCATCGCGGCGCTGCACAGTAGAGCGAATGAGGCACGCGCGCTCCGTCATTTTCATACCGCGGAACTACCCTGGCGCCCACAGCGGAGTATGCAGCTGTCGCACCACCTGTCGTGCGCGCCGCTCCGGATTCCTAGAAGCGAGAAAGGGGGGGTGCGTAGGAGAGGAGACAGAGGGGGAGGGGACGCGCATGCGCTGTGGGGGTGTGGCACGCGGGCGCCGCTCCGTAGAGGATTCCTAGAGGAGAGAAAGGGGGGAGCGTAGGAGAGGGGCAGGTGACGCGCATGCGCTCTGGGGGTGTGGGACGCCGCAGGAGGGACGGACAGAGCCGCCGGCAAGAAATGCTTAGCATTTAAAAGTCAATTTTTGCATTGCAAGGTTTGTAATCGTGAGGTCCTTCCACTCCATAGAACCTTGCCGTAATTGTAAACAGCATAATGCGCACTGTTGAGCACTCGAGAATTTCACTAGTTAACGCCTCACGTCTACTCGCATTTAGCCTCAGGACCTGGATGTGAACTCGGCCTGTGCCCCTCCCTTTTATTTTACCATTCCCTCGACTTCCTGCCACCCTGGATCGACTAGGCGCGTTAAGTGGCATTTAACTATCTCTCTTTCATTTATGCCCTCCGACACTGAGCTAAACTTCAGATATGTTTAAAGCGCAACGCAGCACACAAAACACCTGCGTGTTCTGTCGACGTTACCTGTGTCGACGTTAGTGCGATTAGCAATTAAGAAAGCAGTGGCACTCCGTATTGCCCCCCCCCCCCCCCCACCGAATTACGTCATGCATGATGGGCGTATGCAGCCTTTCTTGCGCGTGTCTCTGGACACGCCGCGCCTCTAGCGTCGACGCCGCGAAGTCAGCGCATAACGCGAGTGGGAATATGTACTCAGAAAAAAAAAACAATTCTCTCAAAATATATAACGTGGTTTCAATTCCGCCGAGAACCGTATAAATTAAATATATATATATATATATATATATATATATTTTTTTCTAACAACGAAGTGTGACACATGCCCAATGACACATACCCGGTGACCCAAGTTAGCGTCAGAAAAGTTCAAGAGGATCCATCGAAAAAAAAAACGAAAAAAATTGCCCATGAGGACACGCCTTTTCGAGGATACATACGCGCTGTTAAAGGTGATTTGACAAGCACACACTATTTCTAGATCGCAGCTACAGTTTTAGCAACATTGGTGCCACCAATTTCGCCTGCTTGAAGCATGTACGTTCTTGTTTCCTTTCCCTATATCACAAGACTTCCAACGATACAGGGCAAACCCACCTTTTACGTGATGTATAGGGCCGGAGACCAACGAGGGAAACTTGTGCTCGCATAGAATTTATTGTTCGAAAAACTTGACGAAACATTCGCAATATCGTCAAACAAACCCAAATTCGTATAAAGTTTACGAAAAATTCGGGATTGTTGGCAGGTATGCTCCAGTCATACAATGTAAGAGTACAGGTTATACCGGAGGGCTCCAATAATACTGCGATTACCATTCTTTGCCTAATTAAGACACTTTGCATCTGTCTATCTAACTGTTTACCGCCGACTCAGGGCCGGTATTTACAAAAGGTTCTTACGCTAGTGTTCTTAAGAACAAGAACAGTCCATTAGGGACAGCAAACATATCATTAGAGGAGGCCGCCGACAAATAGGAAAACGTCCTTACGAACAAAAACCTTTGTGAATTCGACTCCAGAGACCCGTGTTTTCTACTAGCTTGGATCATCCCGACATCACGCCACCATGCCATCATGTCATCGTCGTCACTGCGTTAGCGTCACACAGTCATCGCGACGCATTCGTTGTCATGTCATCATCGTGACGTCGTCATAGTCGTTCCATCGCCGTCTTTCCAGATTCGGCATCCGATTCTCACCATACCGTCACTGCCACGCCGTCATGCTATCGTTCTCGTACAGTCGTCGTCACCTCATTGTAGTCATGTCGTTGTCGATACCCTGTCATCGATATACCATCGTTATCATTTCGGAATGCATAGTACCATTGTCCATACCGCTTTCGTTGTTCATCTACGCCATTGTATTCTAATGATGATGTCGTCATTTATTTGTCATTATGGCGTCTTGTCGCGCCATCGTCAATGCGTCGTCATGTACGTATTTTATGCCATATACTCGACGTGATGTCGTCGTGGTGGTTCCATGGTCGGCATTTCAGCTTCGTCATGCAATTCTCGTTTTACCGTCGTCGTCATGCAGTCGTCGTTACGCAACTCGTCGACAGATTGTCCTCGTGCCATCGCTGTCGTCGTTACACCACTTATATCATCGTGATCCCATTGTCCTCATTCCGTTGTCATACCGCCTTCGGCGTTCCATCGCCGTCACCTTTTTACAGCGTAAGCTGTCATGGGCTCATTCCAATAGCCGTTTCTGGTCGCGGTGATGCCACCGCGGCCGCCCCGTAACCGCTATCGCGGGAAATGCGAAAAAAAGTGCCCGCTTTCCGCTGGGATCGAACCCAGGCCCGCTGCGTGAGAGTCGGACACTTAACCTCTGAGCCACGCAAGCTTTGTTTTTTTCTTTATTGTCTCATGTGCAAAATTCACTCATTTATCAACAGCCCAGTTCAACGAAGTAGCACGTGAAAATCATATGTTAGATTTACCAACCAGCATGATTGCAATCACATCAAAATTATCTTAATGTTGCCAAAGGTTCTAACCTCGACAACCACTCCGGGGCGCATTCATGCGCTTTCTGCACCTCCAGAAAGGCATTTATACTCTCTCGGAAATACATTCGCGCAGGTCGTGCGTCTGGCGCACAGTAATAGCCCGCCATTCTAGCGCGCCAGATACTGTGAAGGCCAACGAGCATTACCAGATCAAAAGGAAGCCCATCGTCGTTTTCAATCGCAGATATCTGATACCGTAGGGATCTAGAGGGAATTCTTTTTAAACTGTCCTTTGTAAAACATCCCACAAGAACACTCCCTCCCAACAATGTAGAAAAACATGGTCAATTGTCTCGGTGTATTACAGATTAAGCAATGTGTTCCTCACGGTACAAAAAAAAACCCTTTTCTTTCAAAACTGTCTTTACTGAAAGCGTTCCTGTATGAACCTTGAAAAAAAAAAAGGTTTTTACCCCTGGTGGAATTTGCATACGCTTTACCCTTTTTAGTACATTTTGGCCCTGGCTACCTCTGTAAAGGGATCTATATAAAGGAACCGGAAATTCAGTGTCGCATAGATCCCTGTACAGTTTTTTTCTTTTGACAGAACAAAGGTAATCCTTTGAAAAACGTACGCTTAGGAAGCGCACAGTGGAGACAACCTCCTTAAATAACCCCGTAAGCGTTCCGGGAATACTGCTTGTGGCAACAATAAAATCTGGTAGCGCTCTGCTTATTCTCATCTGACACACAGTGCGCAGAAAGGGTCCCTGACGTCTCGAAAAAATATAAATCTGTTTACGAGCTGACGCACAAAGAGGTGTCCCAGACCTACTCCCCCATCTTTGACGCGCCTGAATAGGTTCGTCCGACTACACCTCTCCCAACTCGAGGCCCACACAAACACGGCAAATATGCGGTGAAATTTCTGAATGTTTAGCCGAGAAAAGTATAACACCTGCATTGTGTACCAAATCTTACTGATAAAAAACAAATTACACACTGTTGCTTTTGAGAAGATGGATAAATTAGCCACTTTGCATCTGTCCACCTTCTCACGCATCTCTTTCACTTGTTGTTGCCAATACCGATCATTATCCTTATAAAATTCAAGCGGCACACCAAGATATTTTACCGGAGTAGTTTCCCACCTAATGTTGGCAAAAGTGTCAGGGGTCGAAGGCCACTCTCCATGCCAAAACCCCAGGCATTTTTCCCAATTGACAGGACTTCCAGAGATGTCACTAAATTGTTTAACCACTCTAACTGCCCCAATAACACTTTCTTTGTTTTCACAGAAAAGAGCTACGTCGTCTGCATACGCCAAGAGTTTAACTTCTGATGCATGCAGGTGAAAACTTTGAATGGCATCATTCTGCAATATAGAGCGACACAGTGTTTCAATATGGTCAAAATTAATCCGGAGCCCTCCACTACGGCGTGCCTCATAATCAGAACTGGTTTTGGCACGTAAAACCCCAGAAAGAAGAAGAAGAAGAAGAAACAGTGTTTCAATATACACACAGAAGAGAAGAGGGCTGAGAGGGCAGCCTTGGCGTACAGAACGTTGCACACTATAATTGACTTTCCTATCGTCTTGTTCACAATTAACTGTGTGGAGCAGTTCTGGTACGCCATGGCTACACCTTGTCTGATAACAGTACCAACATTGATGTATTCCAATAAAGCTAACAAAATATCGTGTGATACACAGTAGAATGCCTTTTCGAGGTCTATCTGGAGAACCGCGACACAAACCTGCATAACGTAACAACACTCCAGAACGCATCTAGCCTTATGAATGTTGTTTAGAATCGAACGACCCTTATACCACTAGTTTGATGGTCGCCTACTATTTCGGGCATAACAGTCTGAAGCCTGGCTGCTAAGATCTTCATGAAGATCTTATAGTCGACGTTTGTCAATGAGATTTGTCTGTATGACGTGGGCAACCTTAGTTTTCCCGTTTGATGTGTTTTTGGTATGAGGACTGTATGAGATGTGCGATACGACGGTGGCAGCACATTAAGCTCATACGTCTCATTAAAGACTCCGGCAAGGACTGCGGTAATTTACTGTTTAAAAGCTTTGTAAAAAGCTGCACTCAAACCATCTGGTCCGGGTGATTTACCCTTATTTAAGTTATCTATAGCTCGATAAACCTCTTCCTCTGATATCGGCTGCTCCAATCTTTCTTTTAATTCATCGTCCAGCTGTGGCATGACACCCAAAAAGCATTCTTAAACTTAGGCACGTCAACATTTCGGAGCGAAAAGAGCGCTTGGTAATGCTGGAAAACACATCTACTATGCTAAATTTATCCATTACCAAATTACCGTTCCACTGAATCTCATGAATTTGATTTCGCCTGGCGTATGTCTTTTCTAACCCTAACGCACTTTTAGTTGGCACTTCCCCTGCGGTTAGTGCTTTCGCCCTCGCCCTCACGATTGCACCACGGTATTTTTCCTTTCTTCTGCCTGATAGCAAGCGCTTGCGTGGCTCAAATTAAACAGAAGCTCCAAGTAATCTGAGCCACGCAAGCGCTTGCTATCAGGCAGAAGAAACATTCCCTTTATACGCGCTATAGTGAACTAGATAGATTGAACTAGATTCCCCTATCTAGTTCACTCTATACGCGCCCTACACCTAGGCAGGCGCGCAGGCGCAGACGACCCAAACCTCCGCCGGTATGGTGGCGCCATCTAGTTAACGTGCCTGCAACCGCCGCGTGCGACGAGATGCGATTCAGACGAGGCGCGCAATCAACGCTATCCCGATGTTAGATGTGCGCCACGTATTTTGGGTCAGTGGGCATGGAAGCACGTATGGAATGAAGGGCTTACGCACTTTTGCGCTCTTCTTGCAGTTCTTTGGCTTCCTGTCCTTCGACTGGAGCATTTCTGTTTCGGTGGTTCACATGGAATTCTGCAGCAACCCGCCTGCTCCTGCCTTCGACGGATGTGTCGCCGAAGAAATCTAGACTACACAAGTGCCTTGCCTGAGTTCTCAGGCTTTACCTTTCGGGCCAACTTCTGGCTTGCATCACCAGTACGCGTGCACTTCGCTGCATTCCAGACTGGAAACATCAGTGCGCAGCCGCAACGTTATCAACAGTGCCTGTGGCGGGACAGATAAACCTCGGCGCTGCGAAATCACTCATCATCATTTATTGTCCCTTAAAGACCACTTTCAGGGTATTACATAAGGGGGGGGGGGCGAAAGGCATCAATAAACACTACAGTCATTATTATACAATAGTTCAGTGGTAAGCAATGATACAAATGACTAGTTACCCAAACAATCGCAAACAAACAAAAACAAAACAGGTAGCACAATCGGCAGTAAAAGAGGCACTCGTCCGTGGGCATGGAAGCACGTACGGAATGAAGGGCTTACGCACTTTTCCGCTCTTCTTGCAGGTTGGTAATCGTTGCCATATTACCTACGCTTGTTTTAAGTCTAACAATGCTTTCATTGTCGTGCTTCCATGCCCAGAAGCCATTATTGCACCGTTCTGTTCATTATTGCTTATGTTATGTGGCGATGTAGAAAGTAAACCTGGTCCCCCTAAGGAACAACCAGAACCTTTAAGTGAAATTCTGAGAACCATGAAAGATCTAAATCAGAGGACCATTAGAATGGAAGATGTAGAAAAAAAGATTTCTGACGCGATTGTTGAGCTTAAAACTGAGCATAAAACAGTCGCTACGGTGATCTCTGACATCAGTGAAAGGCTTGAAAAAGTTGAAAGCCAGACGGCAAACATTGATCATTGGCAGAGCGAAGTGAATGAATTACGCGAAACAGTGCAAAATTTCGCGAAAGTGTCAAGTGACTTGCGTGTGCGGCTTGACGATGCAGAAGACCGCTCCCGCTGCGAAAATCTGTGTTCTATGGAATGCAGGATGAAGCCTCAGAGAACGCTTCCTAGTCTGAGAAAAAAGTGGTTAGAAATGATTAATGAAACGCTAAATCTTAACATAACCAGTGACAACATTGCAAGAGCTCACAGGATTGGTCGTTTTTCCGCTGGTAAAAAGCGTCCCTTGATTGTTAACTTTGCCGCCTATAAAACAAAGGAACAAATCCTCCAGAAACTCCCGGAATTCAAAGAAACGTCTGTGTTCATAAGTGAAGACTTCTGCCCTGCGACACGATTTGCCAGGAAGAAACTGGCCGAGTTTGGCAAAAGCCTTCAGGTTCCTTATCAGTTGCGATATACGAAAGTGTTTACTGGAGGGAAATCTTATTATTACAACGTGGACGATGATTCCGTCAAGAAATCGGTCTATCAAATAACCACGAAAGCGAACAGTCTGCCCCTCTCCTTCGATCTAGACGTTTGGTGTAGACAAAAAAGTGATAGGGAAGCGTTAGGGGTTGCGGCTCAAAGAAAGCATGCAAGACTAACTTAGCTGCACTATTTACTAACATACGCAGTCTACAGCCAAAAAGAGACGAATTATGTAGTCTAGTCGATGACTGCAACGCTGATATCATAGCCATTACTGAAACATGGTTGTCCGCCAAGGTGTCCAACACTGAATTGCTACACTGCCATAGAAAATATCAAATCTATCGCAATGACCGCACTAACTCCATTGGCGGCGGTGTGTTACTTGCAATTAATGAAAACCTAAGTAGTTTTGCTATTCCCATTACTAGTGTTTTGGAGGCAGTATGGTGTTGTTTGTGCACGAACTTTAAAACGATTATTATCGGTGTTTGTTACCGCGCGCCATCGAGCAGTGCATCATTTAGTGAAAGCCTTCACGACTGTTTAAAACCAAGTTACGGCACAAGATCCTGGTGCTGAACTACTACTTATGGGTGATTTTAACTTTCCCAACTTTGTTTGGTCTGCCATGTGCCCATTTTCGAATCCCTCATCAAACGAGTCTAATAATTTTATATCTCTTTCTGCTGACTTCAATCTATCACAGATAGTTGTCTTGCCCACACGTGCCACACGAAACTCATCGTCCCTTTTAGATCTTGTTCTGATGTCAGTGAATGACACCGTCACTTCAGTCACCCACTTACCTGGCCTTAGCGACCATGACATTTTGACCTTCAACCTAGTTATTACACATCCAAAAACATGCAAACGGTTCAAAACTATTAGAGATTATGGGAAAGCTAACTATATTGCTATTAATAGGAACTTGCATTATTTCTGGATTCTTTTCTACCTGGCGCATTCCAGCGATCAGTACAAACCAATTGGAATATGTTTAAAACTACAGTTTCAAAACTAATTCAGAAATATGTACCTATTCGACGTATATTCTCCAGCAATAACGCACCTTGGTACAATAGGCACATAAACCGTCTTGCTAACAAAAGAAACGTTTCTTTCGAAGAGCAAAAACTTCTCAAAAGACATCTCATTGGTTATCGTACAAAACAGTCGCCTCAACGTATCTTTCCGCTTTGAAATGTAGCAAATATTCATTTTCAACACCACTCTTCCAAAAATGCTGAAAACTAACCCAAAAAGCTTTGGAATGCGTTAAAAAACAACAATGACCATAAGTTAGCATTATCCTATCCATCTGGTGAACCTGTGCCGCCATTCCTGACTGCCTCTGTATTGAATGATACCTTCGTTCAATCATTTTCATCTGCGAAATCGATTGCGACGCCTAACCTTCCACGATTCAGTTACCTTCCCATGGATCCGATAGTTTTTGATTCAGCTGGAATCGCAAAAATAATCGACAAACTAAAACTAAGTTCCATTTGTGGAACAGATCAGATTAATACAAAATTCCGCAAAAACCGAAAGAGTGCTGTTAAATTATTCCAGAGTGTCTTTTTTCGCATAGTATGACTCTTGTACTTTACCAGGTGACAGGAAAATAGGTAAAATTGTGCCAATTTTCAAATCAGGTAAACGAAATAGCCCGTTAAACTTTCGACCTATTTCACTCACGTCAGTTCCATGTAAGATTTTTGAACATATCATTTTCACACATCTTGTCAACTATCTAGAGGATAACAGTTTTTTCTCGACTTCGCAACATGGCTTCCGTAAGTTTTTCTCGTGTGAAACCCAACTTATTACCTTCACAAACAACTTACATGAGTATATTGACTCCGCATTTTTTGTCGATTGCATTTTTTTAAATTTCGCCAAGGCTTTTGATAAGGTTAATCACTCCTTACTGTTACATAAACTAAATGCGTTAAATATTGACCCGCAAGTACTAGATTGGATTCGCGAACTTCTTTCATGTCGTGCCCAGTATGTTACAGCTAACGGCTCCGATTCTCCATTGGCTCCAGTCGGTTCCGGCGTACCTCAAGGGTCAGTCCTTGGACCCCTTTTATTTCTCATTTATATCAATGATCTAACTGCTTATATTTCTTCCCAAGCTTGTTTATTAGCCGACGACTGTGTCATTTACCAGAAAATAGCCATAGCTTCAGACGTAACATCACTTCAGAATGATCTAAATATCGTAACAGAGTGGTGCCACACGTGGCATTGGAATTAAACGTTGCTAAATGCAAAAGCATGCGCGTAACTAGGCGTGATGTTATCTCCGTCCTACTTTCTTAAAAACAACTCTCTACAAATCACAGCTTCCTATCGCTATATTGGTGTTTACATATGCAGTGACTTATCATGGAAACATCACGTTGATTATTAATAGCTAAAGCGAACCAAACTTTAGGTTACTGAAAATAAACCTTTACCTTGCCCCGCTGTCACTAAAACTGTTACTTTATACAACTTACGTTCGGCGCCAGCTAGGATACGCCTCGTCTGTGTGGGATCCGCATCACTCTGCATTGATACAGGGCATAGAGGCAGTGCAAAATCGCTCCGCTCGCTTTATTTCAGCTAACTACAATCGTAGTGCCAGCGTCACAGAAATTAAAGCTACTCTTGGTCTTCCTTCCCTGGTCAACCGTAGAAAGCAGTCACGCATTTGTCTTTTTCACAAAATGTACTACCACAACCCCGCTCTTCGATCCTTGTTCATCCTACCGCGCCATTTCGCTCGCACCGGCTTGATCATCCCATAAGGTTAAGATACGTATTTTTCAACTACTGCAGGCTCGCAATCTTTTGTCCTAGAACCGCAAGGGACTGGAATTGCTTGCCCGCCTTCATAACGGACATAGCTGATTCAACTGCCTTTAAAATGCCCTATCAAGCTTATTGTAGTACCACACATTACGTTCTTGTGTACTTTATGTCAGTATGTAATTATTCGGTCTAATGCTTCGTATAGCTGTATATGTTTTGTATAATTCTGTGTAATGCTTCTATCTTTATGTTCTCCTTATGTTATTATTTTGTGTTCACTTTTACTTTATATGCCCCTCCCCTCTGTAATGTACTTATACCCTGAGGGTACTGAGAATAAATAAATAAATAAATAAATAAATAAATAAATAATAAATAAATAAATAAATAAATAAATAAATAAATAAATAAATAAATAAATACCTGTTCGGTACACGTTATGGCGTCTCCTCGCCAGGCACGAACCGCGGCTGAAGAAGCGAATCGTAGAGCTGCTGTGCGCGGCTACAACCAGGCATCATCGGGCTCACCAGATGCTGTGCAGAGAGCATTACAACCGCAGCTCGCCGTCGCCGGGCGGACAGTTCAGATTGTTCCCGTCAAAATCGAGGCGAAGACACTTTGCCGCGAAGACCTTGTGCGTGGGGCCGAAATTGGAGCTACTCTTGCGCCGCTCAACCAGCTTGCGCTGTGACGGTGCTGTGTGCCGCACAGGCCTGTGACTTTTTTATCGTCGTCCCTGCGTCTTCGTTATACAATCGTCGTCATGACGTCATGGTCAACCCTACAGAGTGAGTGTCACAGCAAAGTGGGCCAATCCCGGAGAAAAGTGTACGTCGCATACAGCCGAAGCAAAGGAGACTTCAGAGTCACCGCTGCAGATTCTAAGACTTCGGCAGAATCTATCTCAGCATGACTGTCGACGGTAATGCGCTTAGCATTGAATCAATATAGCCACACAATGTATTCCCACCGTCGAAACGCGAAAGCGGAGTCTTTCGCGCTTCCCTAAGAGCACTCGGCGCCATCTAGCGCCGCCACCACGAAGCCTGCGCGTGGCCTCCGAAATGCATGGCGCGCCGGTGGGTGCGAATTGCTGAGAATGTTCCCTCGCTTGGCGCACACCCAGTGACACGTACCTAGTTACTCAAGCCATTCGTCGAAGAGCTGCACACAACTACTGGCAGGTACCCGGTGACCCAAGCTGGCATCACAGAGGTTCATTGGAGACCAGCACAGACCGAGTGACCCAGTGCTCCACGTCGTCGTCAAGCAGCTTCTTCGAACGGCATTTCCTACCCAGTTCCGCATCTACAGTGTCCAATGTCGGCGCGAAAGAGGTTCGTTTAAGAGCGGCACATATGTATCGTCAACCGAAAACGGTTACAGACCGCGGGATCTCAGAAATTGTCCAATTTCCGAGCATCCTGAAATATTAGTCAGTACAACCGAACATCACAATGTTTTTCGCATACACTGGTATAAGCTATAAATGGAATACTGTACTCCGTTCCATACATAGCAGCGAACGCTGTGCAAGCTGCGCAACAAGTTCGGTCAAGAAAAGTTATCACTCCGCGCGTTCCATTTATCTTCGCTGGGCGTTCCGCCCAGCGAAGCATAAATGGAACGCGCGGGAGTGTCAGACTCAAACCTGGAAGTGTCAGTCCGTGCTTCGTTGAGCGCAAACAGCGTTCGCTCACGCGAGCTGGCACGTGAGACGGGTTGCAAATCAAAAGCCCGAAAAGAACAACAAAAAATAAAA
This sequence comes from Dermacentor silvarum, assembly GCF_013339745.2. Lineage (NCBI taxonomy): Eukaryota > Metazoa > Arthropoda > Arachnida > Ixodida > Ixodidae > Dermacentor > Dermacentor silvarum. The sequence continues at coordinate 421,435,335 of NC_051154.1, forward strand.
TGATCTAAAACAACGGATTAGCAGCCGTAACGACCCTGAGTTTGTTTCTAAGGAATATAACTATTTCATGCAATACTGAGCCTATATAAAAAAACAGTTGCGCACAATTGCGGTAAAAAACATCAAACAATATCCAAGTGCGAACGAAGCCACTGCACGAAGTTTCTCTAGCTTCCACAGCGTTGACTGCGATGTATGGAACAGAGTATATAGAGTGCGTTGTGAGGCTGCTCGGAAATTGGACGTTTTCTGAGAACCCATGGTCGGTAAACGTTTTGGTTGACTGTACGTGCACATTGCCACATGCAGGGACCCAAGTTGGTCCAGCGGTTGGTATAGAACCCTGTTCCCTCAGCACACCAGCCGGTGGGTCAGCCATTCGATAATGGACTACCCAGTAACTCAGGTACGTGGGAAAAGGGTTAGAGCATGCATACATACATATAGCTCACAGAAAGTGCCTGAAGTCCCTATGAATGCTAACGCACTAAGGGGGCCCTGAAACGTTTTTGAACATACCAATAGGTTGTTCATCTGTTAACGAGGCTTCTGTCAACATATTTGCAAAATATTGTGGCGCTGCATGTAGCACGTAATTTACAATCTCTCGCGTCAAATGAAGTGAACAGAAGCTTGCTCTCGCATCCGAAATGTCATCATCGAATGCTGACGACATGATCGCGAGAACATTTTCAGTAATACGTCATTGATTATTAAAGGCGAAACCCTTAGGGGTCTATGTTGGCGGTGGACCTTGGCCAAACTGCGCCGTGACGAAGAATGACCGACGCCACAAGAAATGTTCGGATTGACGTCACATTTCTCAGGGAGGTTCCCGTAAACAAAGTAAATTAGTAGCTTCGAGAAGAAAATTTGGCACATTTGTTTCTGGGTGGGAATAGAACCCGGACCTCCGGGGTGCGGAGGAGCACGCTTCCCTGAAGCCACGGCTGCTTTTTTTAATTACATGGGAGACGAATGTTCAGCTAAACAAGAAACATCAAAGCGCTACAGAAGTTTACGCTGACTGAAAGCACAGGCAAAAGTCAGGCAAGCATGTGCAAGCGTCCAATAAAGGCATCCAGCCCAGCGCTGTTTCCAGTGCAGCGTACGCCACTACGAACGGAGGCAGCAAATTCCCGAAAAAACGACCGAGTGCTTTCCGGTGGTACAGCGTGCATGTCGCAATTTATACTGCTATACTGTGCCAACGGCTATGTAGGCCAATTACCATGAACAAGTAAGGTACACGTGACCGGGTGGCCTACTTTTTCTCATTGACCAAGCCACGTCTGCTCCATGATCCTGGCTTACTATAGGCGTGCCTAGAGCGTGCTTGATTGCACACGTCCCGTCGCAGCCATCTCGCTCCTAAAGGTGTGGCCTAGTGCGTGCACTAACATGCTGCACTTTAGGTACGACGTTAAGTGTCGATATGTGCCGTTAAGATCGTCGCCTTAGCGTCACACGTGTACTTCCCATTGCGGCTCGTTATGTCTTGCAAGAAGTCTAGCCCTGATTGTATAACTTAATGCATTACCAATATGTCTTACAGGGAAGTCTAACCTCGATTGTACAACTGATGCAAATGTACAGCAGGCTTTCGCCTTCATGTGTTACAAGTGTAACACCTGCCGAACTTTTTTTAGGTAAATAAATAAAAAATATATATGTCGGTGGTCTCAGAAACACAGAATAACGATCGTACTGACTACGATATGTTAAATGACTGTTCCGAAAAAAATTAACTTCCTTGTAAAGCCTCAGCCACCGCCCCGATTGCCGGCGTCGTCTACTTTTGGGCACCGACACGGAAACCAGGGAGGCCGAGTCAGCAGCTTTTGTAAAATCTAAGAAAGCATTGTGTCGAATTCAAACTAAGCATCAAATGGGCGTTAGCGTGTGTTTGCGGTAAAGAAACATATTTGGCTGCAAAAAAAAGGCGCGCGACGTGTCCGCCTTGTAATTTAATTCATTATAGGGTTACATCTAAAATAAACAGTAGGTCAGCGCAATTACGTCGGCAGCGAAGTAAGGCCAATGACAACTATCTAACAGTGCTACAACAATGTTGAGTGCCCGTATTAGCCAAGCGGTGATAACAGTTTCCGGACCCGATCGATAATGACACTGTTGAATCTATAAATTCCATTCCAGACGACCGACGCCTACTGGAGTTGAGGACGACAGATTGTTGTGTAGAACTTGGGGAACGGCGTAGAATTGAATTCCCTCGATAGTCTGCAAACAAAGCCAAGGGAGCGCATACTCCGCATATCAACGCGTTTAGTATGAGCAGAAGAGCGTAAGGTTAATAATAATAATAATAATAATAATAATATAATAATAATAATAATAATAATAATAATAATAATAATAATAATAATAATAATAATAATAATAATAATAATAATAATAATAATAATATAATAATTATGCTTTGCAGAATTTATGAGGGTCCAACGATAATGCACAACTTATTCAAGATAGATGTCTATCCTGCCGAGAAGCTACGACCGCGTGTGAGATGGTTAGCATTTGCCAAAAATATACAAGCTATTGGGCGCCTTCAGCATGGACGTCATTGGGCTTTGTGGTGAAATTCTTGTGGAGCCCCTGACTAGAGTACTGCACGGGCTCGGGCTTACCCGAAAGCCCGTGTGCTTTTTGACTGACGGCGTGTGCTTTTTGACCCGGGCCCGGGCCGGGCTCAGGTTTTTTGACGCGGGTCCGGGCCGGGCTCGGGCTTTCTGGTGGTGCGCATGTAACGTGCAGCGAGTTATTATCGGGCGTCTCAACTCTGAAAAACATGTATTTTTCTGTCTCGGACCGGGCTCGGGCCTAAGGTAAAAGGGTGGCGGGCCAGGCCGGGCGGGTAACGTAGATTATTTCCCGGCCCGGGCCCGGGTCTCGCCATAAAAGTTTTGATCGGGCTCGGGCGGGCCGCCCAGTGGAAAACGGGCCCGGGCCGGGCCCGGGCCGCAAAAATCGGCCCGTGCAGTGCTCTACCCCTGACACTGCTTAATTCTGAATTATAAATACGAAAACTCTTTTTTTTTAATTTCCCAAGGCGTTGGGACACACTGAATAGCACGAAAACTCCCTTAAGCTGCTCGTAGCCATATTCCCGGTCGCACTGCAACGTAGTTTGTATAGTTTTCACAAAAAGTTTACCACTAGATTCACGGCGACTGCGAACGTTTGCTGCCCTCGGTTCCAATTCGTGGCCGGACACCCGACAGGCATAAAAGGGTGCGAGGGCATCATGCTTTATTTCTGCCTGTACTACGCTGCAAAAATTGAGTCTGATTTCAAAGCCGCACAGCTCGCCCCACATCCTTAGACCAGCCATGGGTCGTTGTACCCTGCAGTATTCCACGTGCATTAGGCAGCGATAAACTTTGATAAAATGCATGAAATGCGTTCGTTTTCTGACTGGATTGTAGTCGTTGATGGGAAAGATACGCCATTCAAGTTACAGTATTGGAAGAGTTTGATTGCGCGGGTGAAGCAATATATTAAAGTTTCTTCGTCTGCCTACTTTGCTAAGTTCTTTAGTTCTCGAGGGTCATCCACGAGAAGATGAAACACTGCATCTCACTTTAATGCTTTGTCACGTTGTAGAAGACAAACTGTCCTTCAACTTGAGGTATACAAATATGAGGTACTAGTAGTTTGTGCAGTTCCTTCGAATATTACTTCGCTTTCTTGATGAATGCTCAGGTTTCAATATGGAACTGGACATTTTCCTCGTCGTCACATGCTTGTTCTTCGTTCTTTTCAGTTTCCTCTTGTGCGTTCTCCTTCACTGCACTCTGATCCACCTTGTCCTCCTTCTCTTGTGCGTTCTCCTTGACGGCACTCTCATTCATCGCTTCACAGTTCTCTGTCTCGTCTTCTTCATCCTCGCTAATATTCGGTTCATTCGTCTCACCAATGCATCGCAGCACTTCAGCATAGGAGTCTGTAAGAAGAAAGGAAAGGACGAAGACGGAGGTTATTTATCTTCAGAACTTTACGCGATAGTCAGCACTTGAATCTACGGACAGTTTGGTCTGTTTGCGTCTGTATCCGCATGGGGAACGCCTTGTCAACACCGCCAAAACCTTTGCTGCGTCGTGCATGCTTACTTTAAACAGCGCTTTGACCACCGCCCTTCCACTGGCACGCTGCCCGAATATCACGCCTCCCTTGTATGGGCGTTGTATGGGCGTTTTTCTGGCCGAAATACTAGCACCAAAACAGATCGTTTCAGTAGTCTGGGGTTTCGTCTGGAAATAGATGTATTTAAAATAATTACCTAAAGCCAAGGCACGTAGGATGAAGTTGACGTGTGCACTGTCCTTTTTCGTGTGTGTCCAAGTGCAGCATGATTAATATATATATATATATTATATATATATATTAATCATGCTGCACTTGGACACACACGAAAAAGGACAGTGCACACGTCAACTTCATCCTACGTGCCTTCATCCTATATATCCTACGGATATATATATATATATATATATATATATATATATATATATATATATATTATGAGAAAGTGTCAGAAATAAAAATAAATCATCTGGGATTTCATTCGGAATGTCGAAGATTGGGCCATCGTTCGAAAGTTGTGCGTACTGTGAGAGTGGTTGCCGTTGGCACTGGCAATAAACGCAATATACTTCTTCCATCTTCGTATAAGAAGCAGAAATGACGGCTCATGTCATAATTTTATAGGGAATCACACTTGTAAACTCATCTGAAGTCTGCAGAAGGCAATTTCTAAGCGATATCAACTATATCCTTTAAAGTGACTCTAATAACGTGCATTATGTGCAGCCGTGTATACTTTTGAAAACGTCGGTTTGGTGTCACGTGTCTGTTGGGGGGAGACTCTAACCAATGGGCCGGCGACACTTTTCATTTCACGATATGTATGTACATTCCTAATGGATAGATAATAGAAGGGTTCCAATAAAACTGCGTCGTTCCACGTGTCAACAAACTCATTCTTTCTACCCTTCTTGTGTATCTTATCTCAGGTGAGATAAGTCGATTTGAACATCACAAATGGAATACAGATATTAAAGGCCCTAAAGTTCCTGAGATATGAGCCCCACATACGCTGGAGAATAGCTCGTCAAGGAAACGGACCGAACACTATCGCATGCATGTCATGCATACGGAAGCGCCACTTCTTTATTTCTTCTCGAGAGGCGAGGAGGTATAAATGCTGGCTACAAAAGGCAGGCAAACATGCAAGTGTAGAAGTTGCCATGAACTGTGAAACTCACTACAAACGGGTACTTGGGGAGGAAGTTTTGCGGCTGGTATGTAACTGAAGAACTGTTGCTAGCTGGGCGCGTAGGTACAAGTGCATTATTGCCTACAGTACCTTCCACAAGAATAAGCCTGTCGCCGTCCCACGTGGCAACGGCATGAGTTCGCCCTTCAGTAATTGCGAACACTCGCCACCATCAACGCTCGCAGTGCGCCAGATGATGCCAGCCGAGTGGAAGTAGTCATTAGTTATCCACATTCCCAAGCCGGGCAAGCCTGCCACTTCTGTAGCCAAACTACGACCCATTTCGCTTATGCCGACGATATGGGAGCTAGCTGAGCGTATGACGCTAACACGCATTTCCAATAACCTTGAAATAAGCCGTTGCTAAATGCAGCACAGACAGGATTAATGCAGCACAGACGCCAACCTGGGTACGCACGACAGTTACGGCTCATCAAAGAAGGCTTCCTGCAGCGAAGAAAAGGGAAGCGATGCCCAAGGGTGCTTGTCGCAGTTGACCTTCGTAAGACATTCGACTCCGTCGCACATTAGGCCATTGTGGCGGCAGCTGTGCAGCATGGGGTCGCGGGACGACCTCTAAATTTCATCAAATGATTGTTGTGCGATCGAACGTGTTCTATAAAAATTGGGAACGCATCCGGACAACCAAGGCCCTACCGCGTGTGTGTTCCACAAGGATCCATATTCTCAGCGGCACGCTTTAACCTGACAATGGTTGACCTCGCCCTTCACGATATCCCAGATTTTGGATTTACTATATACGCTGGAAACATCACGCTGTGGACACATTCTCAATGTGTGGAGCAACGGCAAGCTATCGTTCAAAGGGCGTTAGACACCATTGACGCTTGCCTACCTTGCAAAGGCATGTGCGCCTCGCCAGAGAACGACGTACGTAACAATGGGCACAATAGACAGCCCTCCCCTCTTAATAAAGTTTGTAAGTAGCACCATCGCCGCGTCCTCGACGACCATCCGCAAACATGGCACAGCATTAAGGGCACAGCATCGTGTGGCTGAGCACCGGCTCAGCCACACGATGGATCTACCAGCTTAAACGCACATACGGCACAAGACATTGCACCTAATCAAGCGCATCCACTTAAGAGGAGCCATAACAGACGTAGCACGCACCTCGTATGCGTGCTCTGGTAATTTCTCGAGCACTTCACGGTGCCCGAGCGGTTACCTTTACCCGCAAGCAAGTCAAGCAACTTTAAACGCTGCAGAACGCGGCGCTCCGGATAATAACAGTGCTGCTAAAGCACACAACGGTCGAGGAGCTCAGAAGGCTTGCGCGCATTCTGACCAAGCGACGATTGCAGTGAACAAGAAGGCGATGATGCACGCATACGACACTCTCCGTCAAGACGAGGGCTCTTATCTCACGCTGGCCACGCAATTGACGAGCTTCTTGCGCTGCCAGTTGCCATCGCTCCATGGGACGATATCGAAATCGTCAGCAGCACGCCAAAACCGCGCAACATGGGACACAAGCACCAAGAACGACGAGCAACCTGCGCGCGAAGACACGAAGAACGCGTCCGCTGCACGCATGCGAACGCTGAACACGTGTACACCGACGCAGCGACCACCGAATGTGGTAGTGCCTATCATGTGCTCAGGGCGGGTCGCCGGCAATCCTATGCAATGACCACCAATGACGACACAGTGGAGCTGAAGCTCCCAGCTATCTCAGCTGCGCTTGAAGAGCGACATCTGTACGCTAAAGACACCGATCCACCCAGACTCGCACGCTGCTCTGCGAGAGTTTAGCCGCTCCCTGTACACAGCAATTGCCGCCGGAAGCGCACGCATCAGCGTCGTTCTTCACTGGGCACCAGGCCAGGATGGCATCGCCGGCAATGACAGGGGCCCATGAGGCCGCTCGTGCAGAACTCTGAACCCGAGCAGTTGTACCTTCTCTCCACTAAAATATGCCGGATGATGCACGCTGACAGTACGACTCACATCGTACGCTGAGAAACTCCACAATGCAAAGGAAACGTGTAATTTGCACAAACATTCCTTTAGACCCGAACCACTTGTGAGACGACATTTGAAGAGCCGGTCAGATAATCCTATTTCGGCTGAGGTCCGGTTCGTCCTAACGCCACATGTCCTAGAATGCTGGCGCAACTACCGCTCCAAGCGCCCACGGAAATCTGATGTAGTCGACGGTGCTCCGAATGCTGACGTTGATCAACTGCTGGTGGTCGGTTTAGCGCGCAAATTCCTACGCGGCCTACAGGTCCGCCCCAGCGGCGCTCACCTGTTCTGGTACTGTGGCACTCATTCGGCTTGGCCGGATGCATCACCTGACGTCAGTGGACTCGCCCCCTCCAAACTACGACGCCTGGATAGGCCCTGCCGGCTCTAGCAACCGGATCAAAGAAGTTGAAAACTCGTTGTTCGCGTATGCTACAGAGACGCAACTCCCGCGCCGACTCTTCTTGCGGGTTGGAATGTCATACATTCCAACCCGCAAGACCACTTCTCATTCACATACACCTTCGTACATCAACCATATTAGCATTACCAATCAGGAAGAAAGGGCTTTATCGTTACGCTAAACTCACCTAGTAATTCACGTTGGGTAGCATATAAATGTGCGCTTGATGCATATCTACTCTCTCTGAAAAACGCTAAGAACAATTTTCATTTAACACTTCGTCTACCATGTTAAAAACGAATGTTGGTAAATTTTGGCTTGTGATAATCCACAGTATGACAACTTCATTTTGCCTTATGACTCGTCAAGTAATGCCATTCCATCGGACCGTTGTCATTTTTGTCACTTCTAGAATCGTATTCCGAGTTGTCGCCGGACTACGCTACTGCTGCTGTATACAGTGTGTGGTGCGTAATGAATAGGAAGCAACGGCGATGCATCGGACATGTGCACGATCTTCCGTTTCCGCGCATGCAATTTTTTTTCTTTCTTCTTTCTAGAATATTGTATGCAGAAATAGGTTTTTTCTTGGAAATTGTTGGTTACTGCAGATGGCGGCGATGTGGCGCCTGATGCTCTCCCTCCCACCGACTTGCAACTACTTCTGTTGCTCTATTCTTATTTTGTTTTAAGGTATTTATTTAGAACATAAAAATATGGTCAATTTGAAATGGTCGAAAGTACAGTTCCTAACTTTCTTTTTCTCTATTGCTATTGCCACTGTCTACTATGGCTTTCTTTTTTTCCTTATTAGAAGTCTTCTATATCTTGTCTCATTCCACATGTACAGGCGCAAGAGGCCTACAGTATTTCGATATAAATAAATTTACAGAAAAGATTGCACACAAGCGGTTAATTCTCTCTCTTGCGGCTTTACTTTTCTGTTCTGTGCTTCACTTGTGTGAGCAATGGGGGAATTCTGCATATGTTCGCAGCAAAATGATGGCCCTAAAGATAGACTCCAAAAAAGCACACAATAAATTTGGAGGATGCTTAGGCTTCGCCTTTAAGAGTGGAACGCGATAGCATTAAAAAAAGACGCCTGAATGCTTGTCAGGCTTCCCGGCAACTGCAGCTTTCTTTTTTCTCCCCCTTCGCTTCTGCGCGCCGCTACCGTTTTACGCTGCCGAGGAGGCGAGCGCCATCTGGGTGGTGTTTACGCAAGTAACCTACCCGGGCGCGCCACTATTGGTATGGTAGAAATGCTGGAAGAGGGGTTTCTGTTTGAGTTTCCTCGTAACAGAATTAGGTTTTCTTGGACATTCAAATTACAATCCGACGCTATCATGCCTGTAGGTTGTGGTAAAGTCGTACTCTACGATTTTTCTGACGGGTCTTACTTTTAGAAATTCAATTTTGTTCACCAATGCCTGTACGCCACGCGGAGGACTTGCGTGGTCGGGGTGGTTCTGGATGATTTTCTCCACCACGGACGCCGGCGCTTACACCGACGCTGACGCCGGATTTTCTGCGACATGGGCCCCTTAACGCTATCGCATTAAAACACAGTTCTGATGCAGCATAAGTGGAAAATATTATGCGAGACTGCGATTGCAATGCAACCATGGCAACACCAATAATCCTTCAATTAAAGCAAGACGGTGTATCAGTGGGCAGTCGTTACGATTTTCGACGTAAACCTAAAATAAAGTAGAAAAAAAGAACAGCACAAGTTTGACAGCTGCTAGTTTCTACGAGAGACGAAATAGCAGGCAAAAGACACAACAATGTGGCAGTGCAATACTTGTAGTCAGACAGCACGCACAGTTTTTTTTTTTTTTTTTCAGGCGCGTCATACCGAGTTGCTTACTGCGATCATACAAACTCGAGAATTGGTTGCTGTTTTTGTTTCTCCGTCCATCCGACATTTCTGTTACGCTGTTGGTATCGTCACATTCTGTAGGCTTTCATCAAATGAAAACAAAAAGGAAAAAGAAAGAAATCTCCGCACCACAAGCGGATCAAACTCATACCCCTGCGACACAGTGTATAGCCTGGAGCCGAATGCAAAAACACCTCAGCTATCGTAGAACGTTGGCGTTTGCTAACTAGTGCAAGGGTTTGCGCGCTACGCAAAGTCTCTGTACGTATTTCGGACGCCCCAACAGGCAATAGTGTACCGCACGATTTTATGTGCATTGCAACTAAGTTCCTGTGAATATGGCAGTGTCTGCTGTTTCAGCCTGTCGATGCTCACCTATTCAAATATGTAAATTTAAGACGCGGAAATTCTTTACTGGGACAACCTCGGGACCTATTTAAGTGAGGTTTGTTGCATTTTAGAAAAAAAAAACGGTGAAATTCTAATGACGAAAGCAAACATATAACGTTGATTTCACGCTTGAATCTTTTTACAAAAATTACCGAAAATTAGTAAGTTTAATAATTTAGCACGAAGTTTACAAGTCCGTAATTCTGCACCAAAACAGATATTGCAGTTTTGTAAAGTGCATCTGTTAGAGACATCTAAAGCATACAAATTAGTAATCTGAATTTGCAGCTTCCTTGAAATTGTTACAACACTTATCAAGGTTTTGAAAAAGCCTTATTCACAAATTATTGGTACATTTGCAAAGAATATGTAATATACCGATTTTGTCCGCTTCCGTTTTATTAACATGTAGTGTACAGAATGGTGATATAGTTTTTCATTGCCGGGTTACAGAGTTGTTAACTTAATAGTTTTGTTTCTTGACATTTAGCAGTATTCTTCCACTCTTATAAACAACTGAACCGCCTAAATATACTATACGCTTCCCACTGCCACAAAATTTCATTTCATCTTTTAAATGCAACAAACCTCATCAAATTCAGTGCAGCGGTGGCCGAGAAAACCCATTTTCTATTCCCATGGATTTAGATACGAGCCCCCGGGGTAAATCTTCCGTCTTTTGAGCCAGATAATCTTTTAAGCCTGCAGCGTATATAATTTTAAGAAAATCTCTGATATAATGTGCTAAAGGATGTTATCTTCGTTGATGCTTTCGCGTGGTCTCCATCGCAGAGCTAAAACTTAAGAATCAGCAGTAACAACAAACGGTGGCAAGTGCCCCGTTGTAATAATTTCTGTGCTTTCGAAGAAAGCCAGAAAATGATGCATAGCTGGAAAACTACCCAGTTACTTGATTGCGAGCTATCTTAGATCCAGCGTGGCCAAAGGACAACAGATTTTAATAAATGATACTCGCCTGTCGACGGTGCTGACGTGGCTCGCACCTTCTTCTGCCCGCCATATCCTGCTGCAAGAAGGCGCGGTAGCTTGGCGTTCTTCATATAATCAGCGGCCACCTTGTCCAGGTGCATGCAGAATTCGTGGTCCTCAAGCGACCTTTTCCGAGCTTCGGCTGTGGAAACAGAAGGATTGTCAGTTGTATATTAGACGAGGCTCGCGGCGTACAAGTAATCTTACTATGTAAAGTGAAACATGGGGTTTTTGACCTGTTGGAGTAAATGTGAGCGAGTACTAGCTCCATATGTTGTCTGTTAAAAAGACGGCTTGCATTAAACTTGATGTTCAATGAAAGCTACAATAGTACGAGTCTTCAACGCTCTACCATTCCATAAACAGCGTTAGTGAGTAGCATGCAATAATTTATTGATGATGACATTACCCTTCAAGACTATATTGGCATTCATTTTGTTATAGAAGGATTCCCTACTAGCGGGAAAGTAATGTTGACCAACGTTTTAGTTGGTGCATTTCGCGCCCAAATTTAAGCGCCAGCGCATCAGTGCATCATTGAAGGTATTGTCCTGTGATAGAGCTGTTAAGAAAAGCCAGCGTAACTGGTGGAGTTCTCGATTCACTTAAAATGCCATGAACACCGTGCTTATAGGTATAGTCCTGCGCGCACGCACGCACGCACGCACGCACGCACGCACGCGCGCGCGCACACACACACACACACACAAACACACACACACACGCACGCACGCACACGCACACACACACACACACACACACGCACGCACACACACACACACACTGTCCAAACCCAGCGTGTCGCAAGGAACTACACAGAAAACTGCTTTTAGTGGCTGCCTGTCTTTCTATTCTGCGCTTTTGCTGCTTTACCATGCCTTTTCTCACGGTAAAACAAACCTTTCTGATATTGCAGAAGCGTTGTTTTCCAACCCAGTTTAACTTATTGTTCTTGATCTGTCTTTATGTAGACGTCGCGTACTTCGCCCATGTTACAGGTGATCCAGCTAGGATATCCGACAGCGCGTCAAGGTGCCGGTGATTTTTGTCGACTGCTGAAAAACTTTAGAAGTTGTCTAACGATGTGATTGCACCTCATTCACGCGCTCCAGCCTGTTCAGGGAAGTAGATGTCACGTTTTGTGCCCGGCACAGTGTGTGCAGGGCACGCACTGTCTAACGACCTAACGTCCTAACGGCCTGTGGAAATTGTCGCTGTATTGCCCGAGAGCCAAAGCACTGATAGCGATAGCCAACTTTTCGACAACTATACACGATGTAAGCTTATTCGTTTTATCGGCTGTATCATTTACTAATTATATAAGAAGTGAGGTGTATCGCGCACAGAGGCAAACACGAACACGTGGAACTAGATCGCTGCGAAGACTCCCTTTTTGGAAAGCTGGCGTGATGACGAGCGCCTTCAGCCGGGAGCGCACGCTTCGTGCAGCCACTCGTGTCACCGCGTCTCCAAAACTTGGAATTCGCGACCTCCAACACTAAGCGCGCGCGAAGTCAGCGCGCATGAAGCCACGAGCCTTCTCGGCTAAATCTTTGCCCCCGGCCGGTTTCAAAACACGGCGAGCGGGCTGCGTAAGCGCTCAGCCGTACGCACAGGAATGCGCAACCACGGTCGGGCCAGAGGAGGTGACGCGTACTCTCCTGTACCCCAGCACGTGTTTGATCACGTTACCTTCAACACTGGGAGTGCGGGAAGACGGCGCTCTTCATGCCGCCGTTCACCTCGGCTCATCCTCGCACGCTTTCCATCGCGCCCGCATCATACGGCGGGTGGACTGCTCATTACAACTACACTGGAATATTATACGGACCACCACGGCGACGGCGATGGCGTGAATTCTCGTGGAGTGTCCATATTATTAACGTCGCAATAACGAAAATATGTCGATCAGACTGGCAGGTGCCTCAGCTACCTTTCCCTGAGCACTGCAAGAACGTTCATAGATTTAAGCAGGGTCATCTGCTCATTAACTGCCGCGATTGCGATCGCGCACCTCCTTTTGATCAATGCAAAGTTATGGCCACGCATCGAAGCCAGTCAGGTCTTGAAATAGTTTAGGCTGGATTGATACCATATTTGCTCAAATCTATGCCGACCTTCGAAATGTGCAAGTTCAGAAAAAAAAGAAAAATATTTCCTCGAGCGTAAGCGAAACAAAAACAGTCATTAGACTTCGAAAAAGAAACTGCCCTTTTTTACACTTTGCGACGCTCTTAAAATCAGCAACATTCATTCGCCGTCGTCTTCACTGACATGCTTGGCCACTTTTGTCACTCATTCCTTTTTTCCCCCGAAAGTGAACGGTTCTCGCTGCTGTCTATAGCTTTCTACACTGTGCAATTTCGGAATCTCGCACTCTCAGTTTGGTCGGAATTTCATCCCCTGCTGTCGCGATCTGAGTAATTAACCGGTAGCAGCAATTAGAGCTTCGACGGCATGATACAGCGGATGGGTAATGGGATAAGAATCGACGTTCATTGGGCGGTGGTTATTTGTAGGGAGATTGGAAAAGAGGGATTCCGTTCTCTGGCTTCCGTTCTCGATGCATGCCATACTCCCCAGTGATCGCGTACCGCGCACATTCGTGTACCGCGCACGGGGAAGGCGCACGCATCGTGCTGCCTTCCGCTTCCTCTTGCGTACGCTTGATAACGCGACCACCAACTTTGGGCGCGTGCGCAGACGGCGCTTATCAAGCGCTATTCTTCTGGGCTCACCCTCGGAGGCTTTGTTATCGCTCCCACAGCATACGACGATTGGCGTGTACTCGTATAGCTCTTGGACATAATAGAGAACATCACGGCGACGCCGACGGTAACGATGACGGGGAAAATTCGCTAGGAGTGTCCATATAATTTCTAAAGCGATAACATAAATAAAACAATCAAACGGAAGCTCTGGCGCTATCGATGACTCCGATGCGCTCTGGTAATCGGTATTCACACGACGGACCAAATCGCTCTTTTGGGCTGCGGTCCGCGCATCACGTAATAGGCCGTCACCAGTTCGTGCGTACCGCAGTTGGTCCGCCCAAGACCGCGAATCTCGCGGTCCAAGAATTCGCCGAGGCTTTTCGCTCTTCAGTTTTGGCGGCGGACCGCATGCAGACCGCAGCGATTTAAGCGTAGCCAACGAGTGTTGCCTTGCAACACTGCGTCTTCAGCCAAACCAAAAGTTTTCGGCTCACCAAAAGCTAGTCTTTTCATATCCGCCCTTCTGCCTCTCACCTACACGCATGTGCAGCAGCTATTTTTCCAACACCATGTCGACGACTCCACTGCGCAATACATGCGCGGCGCGGGCGCGAGGGGTTGGCTTGGGTTCGCGAGTTTGTTGAGTCGAGAGCACTGAGGCCGAGAGTGTAGCTGGTTGGTTCGATCTGTCGTCTGCTATGGCGGTCCGCCGTGTGGATGTGCTCTGCGCCGGACCGGATCGCGGCGGACTGTGACGTCGCATCACGTGACCGATCGACCCACGGACTTGGTGCGTCGTGTGGATCGGCCTTAATGGGGTATTCACACGACGGACAAAAATCCGCGGACGAGCACTACATGGCTCAGTGCCACTCAATCACGTGACACACGAGGACAAAGCAGATAAACTGCTGGCGGCTAAATTCGCCGCGGCTGAAGCCTCGTCATGCTCGTTCGTGGAGTTGGGCACGAACGGGGTGTGAATATTCCATAACGACGGAAATGCAAATTAGCTTGTATTGGACTGGATCATTTGAGAAATAATATGCCGGATGTTTTTAAAGCGAAGCTTTCTTTGTCTCACTGATTCGTCCGTGAGCACCGAAAACGCACTGTAGGAAAGCCAACTTACACAATGGAAATATCTGCGCATCTGCGCACACAATCGTAGAACACTACACTTTACATTCGCACTTGTACCAACAAGAACAATGGTAACTGCAACGCCACGCTACCAAGACGAACTGTATATATCTGCACTGCATTACGCGCGTCACGCAACGCATTTCTGATTTGGACTAGATTTGGACCTGGGTTACTCGAAGAGGCGGACATGCACGAGTAATCAAAATGCATAATGAAATGAATATCAATATTTCGCTATTAACTTTTTGATGAATCGTTTTGACATTGCAGTTCATTAATTGTAGCACGTGAGTTCGCAAGACCTATTCACTTGGAACAAATTCTCAGGTTGACATTGGTTTCGAGATAGTATTGATTTCCTAAGCGGGCGACCAAATACATTGACGGTCCAGTTACTTTTGTGCTTGAATGCCTAAAACGACGTTCTGTAAATAAGTTGACCAACCAGGAATATTTAGCGCAAGTTTGACGGCGTATATCTCGAAACCGGTGCCATCCTCAGAATTTGTTCTAGGCCGATATGCATCTCATACTCACCGGCTACAATTCGTGAATTGCAATGTGCCATAAAGTTATTAGTGTGATATGAGCATCACAGCCATTGTAGTGAAGAAGAGGAAGAAGTGCTCTTGCGGTACATTGAGCAAGCGGTGCTGTATGTTGCGCACTCGCGGTACGCAGTAGCAAACCAGACAACGGCGTGGTGACCTTGTGGAGCTTACGACAAAGCTTTTCGTCCATAACAGAAACTGCAGCCCCAGTATCAATAAGCGCAATTGTGGCAGTTCCTTCGACCAAAACGTCCAGTAAATTGCGTGGCGACTGTGCAGGCCTTGTACAAGTCGCGAAGCTGGCAGTTCGTGCCTGCAGAACTGCAGCAACTAGTTTCCCTCGCTAGGTGACTAGCGACGACGTAAAGGGGAAAGCGAGCGACGACGCGGTGACGGAGAACGATGGTTGCCGAAAGGGCGTCGACGAGACGGCGAATACTCTGGGTCGGGATGCATGGAATGGCCGGTTGCATCGTGGGAATATCCATACCCAGGCGTTGAGACAGCAGGGTTATCAGGTGGCATGCGACGATGGCATAAGCGCGCGACATGGCCTGCGAAACCGCAAGCGAAACATATGCGTCGGTTGTCGCGTGTGCGCCAAGGGTTCTGAACTCGGCTTCGAGGCGGAATAGGAGGCGACACGGGAGTTGGCACTGCTTGAGGTCGCACTGTCGCAGGAAACGCGAATGTCGGCGGCGCAGGTCGCGCTGCGACTGCGGCATAGGTCAGAGGTGCCACCACGGGAGGACAGGGTTGAGCCAAAGGTAGCGAGTCGGCAAGCTCCTCGCCAATGGCTCTCCTAATGGGAGCAGCCAGAGATGTGTCAGACTGTAGGGGTCGATCGCTGAGAGGCAGCATAGACAGTTGGCGCGCCACCTCCTCACGAATAAAATCCTTAATCTGAATGGAGAGTGAGGATTCTGGCGCGGAGTCGGAGGGAAGCGTGAGGCCCGAGAGAGAGTGGCCGGGTGCAACAGCGCTGCGCGCAAGGACCCTCTGGCGACGCAGCTCATCGAAGCTCTGGCAAAGAGTGACGACAGCTGCGAGAGATGAAGGGTTTCACGCGAGAAGCATTTGAAATGCGTCGTCCTCGATGCCCTTGAGGATGTGCTTCACCTTGTCCTCTTCACTCATGGTAGAATCGACGCGGGCGCAAATATCGACGACATCCTCTATGTAGCTGGTGTACGTCTCGCCGGGCTGTTGAGCGCGCTGGCATAGACGCTGTTCAGCACGGAGCTTTCGTAAGGCTGGGCGGCCGAAGACTTCCGTGAATGCTGTCTCGAAAGCGGACCAGGTTTGGAGTTCCCGATCATGATTGTGGAATCAGAGGTTCGCAACGTCAGCAAGGTAGAAGACGACCGAACGTAACTTCGTCGGGTCATCCCACTTGTTGTGGTCACTGACGCGCTCATATAGGTAGAGAGCCAATCTTCCACGTCAGTCTCACCGGCTCCGCTAAAGACAGGAGGGTGGCGCAGCCGCTGGACGGCGCCGCAAATGATGGGAGCGGCGGAAGCTGCAGGCGGATTGTCGGTATCATCGAGCATGGTAGCGGCTGAAGCAGTCAGCAACGTTCGGCTGCGAAGTTCCACGGTGAGGTCGGGGATTGCAGCACCTTCACCAAATGCGATATGACGATTTATTAGACAATGACGTCTCACGCAATCGAGGCTGTCCACGGACGCTGATGGCGCGCACAGCGATCGACGCAAGAGCACTTCATCCTATTTTTCACTACATCAGTAATAAAGTTAATAAGACAAAGTTTGTTAATTAGTCGTAATACAAATTATGATTTCCCGTGGAAGTAACGTCCGCCTCTTCACATAATTCAGCTCAATTGTGCAATCAGTTACAAACGATTTGAAAAAATTCGCTATGTGGTCTCAAAAAACATTAAAAAAACAAATAACAAAAAAACGTTATATTACATTGCGAAGCTTGCGACGGTGCGCCGAGCAGCTTCGAGAAAATCATCTGTCCAACCTCCGACGTGACCAATTTGCTTCTAAATTTTCCCTAGTAATGAAATAATTGTAATGCAGTTGTCGTTTATGACAATCGGAAATACTCAACGCGTACAATTTTACCGAGACAGCAACTTGAAGGTCGAAAACGTATTTCGGGTGCCCGTCAGTCAGTGCTTCCCACTGCGCCGTTGTCCTCTCGTCGTAGCTGCCAGGCCACCTCATTATCTTCACCTTCGCACTCAACATATCGCGAAGAAAAACAACGCTTCGCCCACCGCAGAAGTGTGCATAACTTTCGATCACCTGTGCTCCTATTATTGCGCACATAAGAAAGTACCTGAATGTTTTTTGTTTTTTTTTTTGCCATCCTCCCCTATCGTATGTGGCCGCTGCAGTCGGGAAAAGAACCTGCGAAATCTCGCTCAGTAGCAGTAAGCCATGTACTGAACCACCGCGTCGGGTGGCTGCAGCATCGCTCGCGGTTTTTTTTTTTTTTTTCTTAATGGCTGTAGCAATTATATGGACACTCCAGGCGAATTTCCGCCGTCGGCGTCACCGTGATGTTTCAGATGTCTGTATGTATCATAAAAGTGTGCGAGGGCAGTATTCTAACCCGGTACTGATTTCCTTATTCGAAGCCCGATACTAAATTCTGCGACACACATTTGCTCGTGTTAATTAGGCAATGATAATTACGTTACCGTTTGCATGTCGAATACTACGTTGCCGACTCTTGATAGGCCTGAAAGTTCCGTGCACTATCGATTCGTCCGAAATCTGTGCGAGAAGACGGAAGTAGTGCGTTGAGATTCGCGTGAATGAATCTAGCCGCTCCGATAAATAGGCTTTCTACAGTTCATCTGTAAATCTCGCCACAAACTTTATTGCAATAAATTGTGATAATTTAATGCTAGGCATGCCAGTGACGCAGTCGTGCGTATTGACTGAAGCTGCACCAACTGAAGCATAAGAACTCATAGACTTAAAAAAGAATAATAAGCACAATGAGAACCTCTTTGGCGCCATTAACCGCAGCCTATGGACTCCGTAAATTGAGACCGCAGTTACTTATACATGGCCACAGAGCCCACGTACCGCCGTACAACCTATTCGACCGCCTACATGCAGTTCTCGCTTAATAAAGTGTGCTCGAGAAACCCATTTTCGAAGAAACTTTCTTAACTCCCAAGTCGATAATTTGTAGCCAACTGTTCTGTCACATCATTGAAAAAGTCACCGGTCGCTGAAGGAAAATGATCGGCTCGAAATAGGCGAGAAAGTCAGTCGCTAAATATAGCTACGAAATCGCTAAACCGGCTACGTTAGAATTTATGGCAAATAAGTTGGCACAGAATACGAGGTCTGTGATGTCTCACGCCAGAATCCTACTCGCCGTGCGCTAACGAAATAGTGTGATCGCTAAAGCGTGAACCGGACGGCCGCGTCACGAAGCCACGGATCATGACAGGCCAAATCAACCGATCAAGACGCTTCACTGGAATTTTTCTCAACTCTCACCAGAGGAATCTATTGAAAGGTGGTACAAACATATTGAAAAAAGTCGCATTCTTCATTTACCCCATATCCACAATCCCATGCGACCTCAGTGGATCCTATATAAAACGCCGTATGTTCCTATATGAAGCCATACTGTCATCAAATGTGCTATGCTGTAGGTGGCATATGGGTGCGTTTAGTATTGAACACAGTAAAACTCGAAATACATTAACAAGAAAAGGTTCAACTTTTCTTGGGCATCCTTTTGTGACCCGTGATGGAATTACTGCCGAGTTGGAGAGACATACCGTGAAGCCGTCTAGAATAACAAGGCACCGTATAAATTCTCCACATGCGTAAAAAAAGAGGGTGTGATTTCACTTACGACTTTCTACAGGCGCAGCGATGACGGCGGTGGTGTCATCTCGTATTTCTAGCAGGTCTCGTTGAGGAGAGTATTTGATTATGGCCTGGGCCGCCACCGAGTCCAGGTACATCGCCAGAGCTCGCTCCTGCAATCTTTCTTCGCTGTCGCCAGCTGCGTGCAACAGGTTGTTGTTAAAACTTGCCGTCACAGCGGAACCACAGGCGTCTTAAGTACGCGGTAACTGTGGGCATAAAATTTAGCCGTACATTTTATAGCTGGTAGCTTCGAACATGCATTAGGTGCTCTATGTGGCACGTCGACCGTGAATTTTAAAGCTGATAGCTTTCTTTGAATCTTTAGGCGGTTTTCGTCGTAGGTCGGTGGTACGTCGCTGACTTGGGGGGAGGAAGGCGGGCAAACGCGCTGAGGAAAAGGGTGCGTGCTCTCGGGACAAGCCAGTTGCGAAGAGGGGCGAAAAGTGGAGAAGGTCGTTAGCTCACTTCGCTTGTTCGTCGCACGAAGGCGAGAGAAAGGGGACGTGTTCTCGGGCAAACGAGTGGCGGGGAGGAAGCGGAGGGAGGAGGAGGTGTCGCTCGCCCGTTGGTCGCACTTCTCGCTGGCCGCCCGGCAGTGGCCAGGCCACAAGAATATTCTCGCCCACGAAATGAAAGCTCAAACCCCACGAGAGCGATCTTGTGCGCGACGGCGACGAGCGACGGCTTCGAGCGACGAAACGGGCCGTCGCGCGAACAGACCGCTCGTTCTTGTCGCTCGATCGCTCGGTTCTGGAAATCTAGAATTGGTCGCTCGTCGCCCGGAATCGCTATGAGCGGCTAGCCAATAGCGCGAAGCCGGAACGGGATGTACAGTGCTCACGGATTGAAACGCGACAATTTAGGCCTAACCAATGCTCATGCTTTTGTTTCCACCGTCGGTAGTTTGTGTGACATCGGCGCAATCGCTACTCGTACGCTTAGATAAGAGTCCGCGTCACCTTGCGTGACCAGATTCGAAGCAACATGGCATGATGCTCTCGAGTAATTGCACAGGATGAGTGTTCTAATCAAAATTTGCCTGTCGCGTTTGAATCCGTGAGCACTGTACGTACATCAGTCAAGTATACTGCCGACTCTCGCGCGGAACGAGCAAACGACTAAATTTTGATACTTGCAAGGACGCAAACCTAATGCAAGAAGACCTTTAGAAATGTTTATGCTGCTGTTTACAGTAAAACACATCAATTTAAATTTATTAAGCACGCGTCACGCCAGTTTCGGCGCATGCTTGCTGCCCTCATACCAGCAGCACCGAGAAGACGTCGCTCGAAGTCGTCGCTCGTATGCGATACGACTTGCAGGCGACGAGCGAACGCGACAGCTCTAACTTCATCGCGTCGCTTGTTACGGTCGCGCGCAAGATCGCTTCCATAGACGCCGGCGAGCGTTCCGTCGAACTCTGACTGACAGCGTCAGGGCGCTGTTCTGTCGCTCACTCACTCGTCCACCGTTCGTTCGGGCTTTTCGCTTACGTTCATAATTATCGATCGTCGATGGTTTCTAGGCAATTTGTTTTTTATCAACTCTTTACAGGGGTTTGCTCGGTAAGTTATAGAACGTGTAGTCTTTATTATATGTTATTTATACGTATTGTTTTGTTTATTTTATGATCCCAACCATAGACCCTGCTCAATGCTTAGGCCATTGAGCCTACCTTTACGTTAAAGTTCGTTCTCTCTCCCTTTTCCTTCGAATTTATCGTGCCAGAGTCGTGAATGTAATTTATATGAAACAGGGCCGGCATCTTGAAATTGAGAGACCGGGATAGTGCTACTGTGCAACGGAGCACCATGCAGCACCAGTCTCATAGATAATAAGCTGCCGATATAGGATGAAAATTATAGTTCCTTTAATACTTGCGCGTTCCAAACTTTACAGCCGATTGTCGATTGATCACATCGTGTTTTGTGACAAACGTGGATAGCAAAATATGCGCTACATGGTCACGTAATTTCTGTGCTTTCATCTCTCATTTGGCTGGTAAACGAACTTGACAAATATGTGCCAGAAATATACAAGGTGATCATTATTAGGTCTTACGGAATTTAAAAACAAAAACACCTGTTTACTGTTGCAGATAATTCTAGCCCTCTCGCTGGATTATCAAGATAGGCGGACATTACTTGTACGAGTAATCGAAACACATGTTCAACTGATTAATAGAAATTTACTAACAACTTCTTAATTAACTACTTTGCGTCACATATGACAATTACCAATTGTGTAGCCGATGAGTTTGCAAGGCATATCCGTTTGGAATGAATTTCCAGAATGGCACCAGTCATATGCGCCATCAAATTCGCCTTGAAAATGTACTGCTGTTGCACTTACTTTTTTAACAAAACGCTCTCTTATGCATTGAACCACAAAAGTAATTGGAATGCGTCCTGGCACAGTTTTCAGGCGTACGTAGGCCGCCCAGTGCAGAGCTTGATTAGATGCTTATTACTGCCCCAACGCATTTTCGAAAATTAGGAGGAAGTTCAAGCGATTCACCGTTTTCCCGCACACTTCCTCGTAGTGTTGCTACGTTGCAAATGACTTCATAAGTGACGTTATTGATTTTTCTGTTAAAAAGAAACACCGACAGCATTCTCACGCGCTTCCGAGCAAAGGACAGCTCTCCTACTTTCTCAATACGCACAAACTTCTGCCACTTGAGATACACGCCTGTGAAAGTTGATGCAAAAGGCGGCAAACTAAAGAAAAATATTTCTTATATATAATCATGGAATTTCAGGTTTAAATTTTGTGTATGCGATCGACGAGACTGCCTGTGTTGGCCCTGCATTACAATATCACACGTAAAAACAATCCAGCAAGAACGTGGCAGTTAATTGAAGTAACCTATACCTGCGCTTTTTGCTTCATTGCATGAAACATTTGCGAACAAGAACATGCATGGCGCGCAGAGCGTACATAAACATACAGGGCTCGTTATCCGTTCTAAGGAAATGCATTATTGACAGTGCTTACTCTACGGCAATTGATAGTGGCGGGAATTATTTTTCGTTACATGCCGCGTTCTGCAAAGCGAAGCGAAACCAACGCGCAGGGGGAGGCAGCAGTGCTGAAGCTGTACGCTTAATACTAGTGAAGGCACGTGGTGGCGCTAACTACTCAGGTTTAGGCCGCAGTGTTACATATTAACCAGTGTAATCAGAGTTTTACGTTTATACTATACCTCTCAACAGTAGAAACAAAATTAGCATGGGCGATGAAAATAGCGGCATGAAAGCAGTCTAATTTCACGACAGCCAGGCAAGCTTCATTGAAAGTTGAGCGTAAAAGTATAGTACAGCTTTGTTACTGTCTGCATGACACACTTTAGTGCTGTAATCAAATTACCAGGGACATTTCTTTAATGAACTGGTGACAAGAAAACCTGGAGCTCTTGCATAGTTTGTTGAAATATATATTATCATATATAGATAGCACGGTACCGTTAAATTTATCGGCCTGGCAATAATAATCCGTAAACCAACTGAAGACAGTTTAAGCTCCTCATCTGCAACATTCGTGAAAGACGTCATTAAGCAGAACAGCGAGAACCCGAGGTGGAGTTTCCGCTCATCGGACGTCGACACATCCGGTGCTCATGGAGAGCGAGACGTAATGGCAGCGCGACAGTTAAAAAGCCTTCACATATTTCTGCCGCTTAGTATATTTAAGTGGAGAGAATGTAATGTATGACAACTCGCGCAACAAAGTTCGTGTTTTAGGAATACTATTATTAACCTCTAGGTTCAACAATGGGTCATCTCCAGAGAATTAACGTAGAAACGATTCGCACGATTGGAGATACTGGTGACGTCAGGCTTGTTTGCGATAGAAAAAAAAATCATACTTACTGAAGTC
Organism: Dermacentor silvarum; assembly: GCF_013339745.2. Classification (NCBI taxonomy): domain Eukaryota; kingdom Metazoa; phylum Arthropoda; class Arachnida; order Ixodida; family Ixodidae; genus Dermacentor; species Dermacentor silvarum. The sequence continues at coordinate 421,458,450 of NC_051154.1, forward strand.
TTCTGTAAAAAAAGAAAGAAATATGTCAGAACTTGGATTGAAAAGGTTACCTTTATTTGAATGACAGATTCTGCCGGCCGAATGCACAAAACATCTGCGCTTATCCGGATTGAACGCCTCTCGACTTCCCGGACTGTTCGTTTAAACAACGAAAACACGGATATGAAATTGCACTCTGAGCTCTGGCCAGAAATACACGTGCTGAACGATGCCGTATTTAGCAAAAAGAAAATAACTGCGTCTTCTTGACTGTGAGCCAACCATGGATAACTATTCTTATATCTTTTGGCGCCGATGTGCGATAGGAAACCTTGTCAAGAAGCTGTTATAAACTTCACTACCGACTCATTTTGCACGATGATGACACCTATGGAGTTGTGACTCTAGGCGCAGCCACCACCACTATGATTCATGAAGACTGAGCTTGGCGTCCGCTTGAAATTTGTGTTCTGCCCAATTCACCGATAAATTGTGCAATGCTAGCTGAGACCGTGGCTCGCTTCAGGTGCAGGTCCCTTTGTATGTCGTAAATTATGCAGAAGTGGCGGCGATAAGCTGCAAGTACGTCGAGTGCTCGATGCAGTGCTCATCGGTACGGCGACTTTTCGAAGCGTTGATGTTCGGCCGAGTTTGTGTGACAGTGTGACAAGTATTAAACGCCTAAAGTAACGGGACCCGCCGGGGTTACTTGGTGGCTTTAGGCGTTGCGCTGCTGAGCACGAGGTCGCGGAATCAAATGCCGGCCGCATTGCGATGGGGGCGAAATCCGAAAAAGCGGCCGTGTACCGTGCATTGCGGGAGCGTTAAAGAACCCCGGGTGGTCTAAATTGATCCGGAGTTGCCCCACTACGGCGTGCCTCGTAATCATATAGTGATTTTAGCACGTAAATCCCCAGAATTAAAAAAAAAAGACGAAGGGGGCAGTCGTGTTGTGTCCATCGTTTTCATCCCCGTAGTTTTTAGCTTTTAGCGCCTGTTCCAAAGCGATGTATCTCGTAACAGATCGGTAGTGCAGAGGTAGTACAATACTTATCCCATGTACCCGGTAATAGCGGTTACAACACGGTGTTGTCGAGAAAGAGAAACACAGCTTAGATATGCCTGTCCTTTGCATGCATTGTTCACAGGATATGCTAATAGTAAAACGCGCATTTGCGTCGAGGCAAGTCACTATATCGATGACTCTAGTAAAGCGATCAAGTGTCGTTCGAAAGCATCATGGCGCAGATGCCTAGGTGCCTTTCTGCAGCAGCTCTTGACGCTCGGAGATCACGCACTGCTTTAGGGCAATGTCACTCTTGTTCACGTCACACAAGTATAAGCACTTCTTTTAAGCCAAGTGCTATACAGCGAGGAAAGTGTAACGGCGCAAGATAAACGCCTGTGTTGATTTCTTCGTTTTGTTTTTACTTTTGTGATCTGTCTTTATGTGCCGATGTATATTGTTGAGGAGCTATGACGCGGCTTCCAAGGAGCCCTTTGAAAGTGCTTAATATTAGGGAGGGCATGTATAATGCCATAGAGGTATGTTGCATACCGAGTGCTTGGTCTACTGTCATCGCAAAAATGGAATAACGGTTGTTAATTGCTTAACTAACGACTATAGCAAGGCAACGTGTATATGGCTTATATCTTTTAATTCCGTTTATGTCTGGCCTTCAGTAGAGAAACGCATAAATTAGGACACCCATGTACGTGCGCGTTATTTTTTCATTCGGTGAACGAAGTTGACTCCACGAACGCTGTGTCAAAGTGTCTGGTAATTATAAACCGTAAAATTAAATCGTGACTTAACCCCTAACTGCCACTTGTCGCAGACTCGCGACATACCGAATAATTGTCGACTCCGCATTAACGCACAAAAAATTACACACAGATTTGGCCTTTGCGTGTTCTCCGTAGATGGCTCCATCGTTAATCATTTTTAATACTTGTGTCACCGATGTCACTCAATCGAGACAACTGTACTGTAATCGAGCATATGCAATTTCGCACTTTTCCCTGGTGTTCTACCGATATGCTATATGAGACTGGTCGTAAAACAAAAATTACTTTTTGTACTCTGGCTGCTCACCATTTCTACTTACCACTATTAACCCTCCGCAGTGTGGCTTTAGCCGTGAAATGGTTAGGTTTTCTCTATGTCGCGAATTTGTGACACTGGGCATTCGCGCCTTTTTTCGTACTCCCGCGGTTGTAGGTGGGAATGCACCGCGTGATGAGTATCCAAATGGAACAGGAACCTCATTTAGCAGCGCAAGTGAAATGAGCTGAGCAGGCAGACCATTGACACCTGTTGCGGTGACACTGGCAGTTCTTTGAATCAATTTAATGGGTTCTGTGACAATGCCACTCTCGTTATGTGCCTGTGTATGGTGCTCGCGTAAGTTTTACTTTGAAAGCGGGTGCGTGGCTTAGAGAAGGGCTTGGAGAATCATTCGAAACTGGCGTACTCGTTTTATATAATGGATATTCATTCTTTTTATGGATCCATTGACAACTTGTTTTGCACCGGAAGGAGAATAGTGACGACAGGATTCTCAGCGACGAAGATGACGAAGACTATGCATGCGTGCTTCAAGACACGACTGGTCCAATTATCGACACAACTGGCGAGGACAGGTTGTGTCGAGAAATGCATTGCACTGAGTTCCATTGAGAAATGTGGTAGGGCGCAGTGGCAAGGATCTACCTGAGGGTGAGAGGGTGAAAATTCCGGTTAAATAATTCAGGATTTTCCTGTTGGGCAACATGTCGTATAACAGGAAAACGACACTGCTTCAAGAAAGAGGAGCGAATTGTTACCGTCCACGAATCCATTTTTAGTGGCGAAGAGGAGGGGTCGCATGAAGCCAGTTCAAACTTCGTGTGTCATGATGAGCATGGGGGCACTGGCCAATTTTAAAGGAGACGCGGCAGAGGCGCAAACAACATAACGGTACCGGACAGATGGTTTTCATGTGATTCAAGTGAAATATCCATCTCTGCCTCGATAAAACACAATAACTCTTTCTTGGATGTTCATCAGCACTTGAGATCAGTAAGACCGAATTTATAAGTTTGTTTAAGGTAAAAAGTGTGCAGATCCCACGAACTGTGGGAATCGATGTAAGCGAAGCTATGTGTGCTGTTTGTGTTCATTGAAGGTATATGGCGTTGATGCTGACGGCACGCGACAGTCGTGATGTGATGTTAGATGTTACCTTGCCTGCACCACTTGTGTTTGTCCCCGTAGTACACAGACAGACAAAGTTAGAAGGGCTTTGAAAGACATGACCAGAGGAAAAGCTGCTGCAGAAGACGGAATAACAGTCGATTTAATCAAAGATGGAGGAGATATCATGCTTGAAAAGCTTGCGGCCCTTTATACCCAAAGTCTCACGACTTCAAGTGTACCAGAAAGCTGGAAGAACGCCAGCATTATACAAATCCATAACAAGGGAGACGTTAAAGAATTGAATAATTATGGACCCATTAGCTTGCTTTCAGTATTGTATAAAATATTCACCAAGATAATTTCCAATAGAATCAGGGCAACACTTGACTTCAGCCAACCAAGAGAATAGGCTGGCTTCAGGAAGGGATATTCTACGATGGATCATATCCATGTCATCAATCAGGTAATCGAGAAATCTGCGGAGTGCACTCAAACTCTCTATAGGCTTTCACAGATAATAAAAAAGCATTTGATTCAGTAGAGATACCCGCAGTCATAGAAGCATTGCGTAATCAAGGAGTACAGGAGGCATGCATGAATATCTTAGCAAATATCTACAAGGATTCCACAGCTACCTTGGTTCTCCACAAGAAAAGTAGAAAGATACCTATCAAGAAAGGGGTCAGGCAAGGAGACACAATCTCTCCAATGCTATTCACTGCATGCTTAGAATAAATATTAAAGCTCTTAGACTGGGAAGGCTTAGGAGTGAGAATCAACGGCGAATATCTCAGCAACCCTCGGTTTTCAGATGACATTGTCCTATTCCGCGATAACGGGGACGAATTACAGCAAATGATTCAGGATATTAACCGAGGAAATGTAAGTGTGGGGTTGAAAATTATTATGCAGAGGACAAACACAATGTTCAACAACCTGGCAAGAGAACAACAATTCAGGATCGCCAGTCAGCCTCTAGAGTCTGTAAAGGAGTGCGTTTATCTAGGTCAATAGCTCACAGGAGACTCTGATCATGAGAAAGAAATTTACAGAAGAATAAAATTGGGTAGGAGTGCATACAGCAGGCATTGCCAAATCCTGACTAGGAGCTTACCACTGTTGTTGAAAAGAAAAGTGTACAATCAGTACAAAAGTGCACCGGTGCTAACATATGGGGCAGAAACTTGGAGGTTAACAAAGAAGCTCGAGAACAAGTTAAGGACCGCACAAAGAGCGATGGAACGAAAAATGTTAGGAGTGACGTTAAGGGACAGGAAGAGAGCGGTGTGGATCGGAGAACAAACGGGGATAGCCGATATTCTAGTTGACATTAAGTGGAAGAAATGGAGGTGGGATGTAATGCGTATGACGGATAACCGGTGGACCATTAGAATTACAGAATGGATACCAAGACAAGGGACGCGCAGCCGAGGACAGCAGAAAACTAGGTGGAATGATGAAATTAGGAAATTTGCAGGCGCAAGTTGGTAATAGCTAGCGCAAGATAGGGGTAAGTGGAGGTCACAGGAAGAGGCCTTCGTTCTGCAGTGGACATAAATAGGCTGATGATGATGATCATGACACAGACAGACGTGTCATTCATTCACTCATTCCTTTGCTGAAGAGTGCCCAAATGGGCAATGTTTTCTGACCACGCCTTTGCTTTCTGCCGTGTCATGTAAGGTGAACTGCCACGCGTGGAAAGGGGTAAGGTTAATCAGCCGTTTCCCCGACGGCGTCGGTACGGGATGCGGTTGTACCCGCTCCCTGCCTCCTCTCTCTCTACTCCCTCTCTAACATTATCCCTACCCCCTCCCTGGACTGTCGTTGCTGTAGCGCGTGAGCATGGAGGCAAACGCGGCTGCTCCTGCGGTGCTATTGCGCGGGGTCACGAGTGTAATTACAGCTGTCAAAAGGCTAAAATAGCGACACCCAGGAAGCTCCTGAGGCCATTGTGCACATTTCACGTGACGTATAGTTCCCAACGAGTTTCTCGCTTCGAATTTCCTCTCTGCCACGCTCTTGTCATATATATAAACTCTCTGATTCACCCCACGATGCGGCGTGCAAGGAAACAGCAGCAGCAGCGCTAAAGTCGAAGGAGGAGTGAAAGAAACAAGCGTTCCAGAAGGCAATTGCAAGGCATTATTCGAGCGAGCCAGCCTGAATAAATTTTCTACATTGACCGAAGATGGACCAAATTGCCAGTGTCACGAATTTGCGACGTACGAATTTCGAGAAATACCACAGCGCTATGATGCTTTCCAGTGTATTTCTTTAAATGTAAAGGCAAAAGGAAAATAAACCGCAAAGTTAGAAATGTTTTCTCCAGTTTAAGATAAATCGACCATCCAGGGGTTAAGCGTGTTCGCATATCTCTCTGTTATTTGCGCATTCCTTTGAAGGATTTCATGACTGCGCAACATAGGCTTACGGTCTGGTTCAATGAAGAAGCGAGCCATTTCTTGTCCTTCTTCGTAACTTGATTTTGCCAGTTTGGCCCTCCGCTTCCGGTGTTGCCTCTTTTGTTGCAGGAGGATGAGGCGTGCCTAAAAGTTGAAACGAAAGCAGCAGCTGTGATCGGTACTCTTAGGTATTCAAGCGTTGGTAACATGCAGTCCCACGCATGGCGCGAACAGTGGTTGTCACGACCCTATGCTTCATAAATGAAGTACGCGAGTGCATAAGGTTAAAAGCTGGGCTAGTTGTAACTTGTACATTTTAGACATTTCCAGCCTTCATAAGGGTAACGAGAGACGTCTTAGGAAAATGAAAATTTATGAGGAACCAACCCATATTGGTATCCAAGAATGCGTTCAGCCTGCTTTGGGAGGCGGTCATTTGTGGCACTGTGTTGCCCTGTGGAGCTCTCCTAAGCACCGCATGTGCCTTACCCGTACGCGAGTGCCAACCGGTATTTCGAGCGCCACTTCCTCAAGGACCAGTTCGGAACCCCATGCAGCGTCAGCGATTAGAGGCGCAGCGTCTCAAATGACAGCGCCGACGTCTTTGACCAAAGGCACATCATCGCAACGAAAACGCTCTCCATACTAACGTGCAGTACGGTCTTGCGATACCACACGGTACCACTGGTACCGCCGCCTCGCGGTACCAACCCGCCGGGGTGGCTCAGTCAGCTAAGGCGTTGCGCTGCTGAGCACGAGATGGCGAGATCGAATCCCGGCCATGGCGGCCGCATTTCGATGGAGGCGAAATGCAAAAACGCCCGTGTGCTTGCGTTGTAGTGCACGTAAAGGAACCCCAGGTGGTCAAAATTAATGTGGAGCCCTCCATTGCGGTGTGCCTCATAATCAGAACTGGTTTTGGCACGTAAAACCCCAGAAAGAAGAAGAAGCTTCGCGGTACCGTACCACCGCTACTACCGGCGTACAACCGCGCGGTAGTACCGTAACACCGTGGGCTTGTTACCGCTGTGTTCGACTGCACTTTCTTCCGGATTGGCAAAAAAAAAAAAAAAACGGTTGGACAGCCACAAGAAAATCGCGGTTACTTTCGAAAGAACGTTAAACGTTTTAAACAAGGCCTGTCATAGTTGCTAACTACTTCCTTTCAGCCCTCAGTAAGCAGTTATGTGATTGCCTGGATGTGCAGAGCCTAGCTAGTGCAGGCTTTCCGCGAGTTAAGAACAGCTTTGGGGCAAAAAGCCTGCTTAAAGAGGTCAAGTCAAGGAAGTGCAAAGGAATGTCTGCCAGGACAAGGACAAAGAAACGGCCAGTCGATGTGCCATGTGCCCACCATTTGATCCACAGCATCAGGGCTGCCGCCAAGTTCTCGGAGTTGTGCAAGTTCGCACGTACTCGTAGATTGCAGACTCTTCAACTAAAACAAGAAAAAGGAAAAAACATCCAGCTCAGAATGACTGTCGAGGTTAAGCGACTAGCATTCAAGCAACGTAGCGACAAACTGTATTGCTGAAAAGACATTTGTATCTCTAGTAGGAAAAGTAGGTTAAGAATGATAATTGCATAAATACACTGACGCGCCACAGCAGAGCACACTGTCTATAGCTTCGTACGCCACAAAGAAAGCATGTCTAAGCGCGGCCTCCCAACGGCAGCCAGTTTTGTCTCCCTGGCGCTGTCGACTTGGGGTTCAGCGTATCTGGCTTTCAATAAAGTACGGCGCGATGGCACTGGCATATTTTACAGGTGTAAGACCAATTTTCTCTGCCAACTAGAAGAGTGAATATTCTAATTTTTATTAGTCGTACATGTAATTTCCACTTCTGTTGCGAGAGCTAAGTTTCCAGGTCTAGATAGCAGACAGCAACGGCACGCCAAAGTGCGGGAGTAAGCTAACAATGTACAGCACAAGTATCGTAATGCAATAATGCTAATTGCATGCTATATTGTGCTAAATGCACGCCACTCCTCCGATTGCATTCAGTGGTCTTTTATAGCGCACCCCTGTCTGTGGCCAATGCTACTTTGCGCAGACTTGGCGCTGAATCTCTGAAAAGGAACTCTGTGGCGATGAAGCTGCCCTGATTAGGCTACCCTGGTTTAAATTATGATAGCCGCAAGGTAATAAATGCCGATGAGGCATAGAGGAGACAGACGTCAAATAGCTGCCGTCATGAGCCAAGGCCACGGAGGAAGAGTATTTTCCCGTTAGCGCGGGCGCTCGCGTGCGACCAGATAACGTCACATTAGTATGCGCCGATGGGGGCGCATGCAGTGGCGGCGCCTTGCGGCACGTCAGGCAAGCAGCAGCGAAAAAAAAAAAAAAAAGAGCAGCAGCCCGGTGGATCGGTGGTGCCGCTCGGGCGCGTTCTCTTCGGCGGCGCCCGTGTCTCCCGCGCTCAAAAGTAGACGACACAGGCGTTCGGCGTTCGCTTCAGCGTGCACGCCGTAGCGTTGTTTTTGTGGGCCTTTAAGTCAAACAGTAACTGTTCTTGTCGGTGTCTGTTCGAGGGCCGTAATACTAACAGCGCTGATACGTGCAGTGTACCCTTGTTCGGAAATTGCTAGCCTAAGATGGGATGCAGGTGGGATGCGTGAGTGCCCTCAGTAGAAGTTGTGAGGCGCGCGGCCGAACGGGAGCAACGCGCGCGGCCGCGAACGAGAGAAACACACGTGACCGGTTGCCTTGGCAACCAAGACGGCGGTAATTTCTTTCTCAGCCGCCAGGTGCCGCCAGCATGATAGTGGCTCCGCGGGCTTGCGACATTATCTGGTCGCCGCAACTGGCGGAGTTTCCACGCCTAAAGGTTTCTTGCTCCGTGGCCAAGGCATAGCAGACTCAGGTACGTCAGCCAAAACCTTGCCATTTTTCGCCTAGGAGCTCTCGCGGAAACAACCGGCCTCGAAAATAACGGTGATTTATCGTTTAATACTTGTCATTTAAATAGGCGATAGTTGAGATCATCATTTGTTTCTGGGTAAGTGCTGCTCAAAATGAGGTTATAGGTGGCGCTAGAGGACAGCCGTTACGGTGGCTAGATGGGTAGGTGTGCCGTCCGTTGGGCATGAAGAGTAGTTCAGCACTTCTCCGCATCATGACGCAAAATTGGCGCTGCGGTCGGGGGTCTGTCGCAGGCGGCGCGCGTCGTCTGCTGCTGCGGCCACGTTACATTGCAACTGCGGCGTATTTACCATCGTATTTAAACTGAAAACCACATTCACAGTGGCATCATAGACAGTTACAAATTTCTGAACGCAGCAGAGCTCTGTCACTTGCGAAGGTAACGTACTTGCCTTTTCCGTCATCTGTTTCCCCATTTGACATTCAAGAATATAACAGCTATTAACGCTGTTTAGTTCGGTAAACACGTTAAACTTGAGTCCACGAGAAGCACAAATTTTTCGTGGACGAAATAGCCCTTCATCAGTTCTTCTGAAGCGAGAAAGGCGAAGTTTGCTTTGCAGAGTAGATGTAGTATGTAGGGGCTGTACACGAACGTGCAGGGCGTATTCGTATACCACGGAATGGGCAAGAGAAATGCTTGAAAAGAAATGGCTTGAAGGGATGTAAAACACAGTGGAATAAATATTGATATTCGAACAACTAAAACCCTTTAATTCGATTTCCTTGACTGCAGTCAAGAAAATCGAACCAAAGGTTTTAGTATTGGGGCTATTATAAATTTATAAAATATATTATAAACTTGTTGGTGATAAAGAAAAAAAGTTCTTACGTCGTGCGATTATGTATGATGAAAGCAGTAGCTTGTAGTATGAAAAATCATAGTTTGGACTCGTGAAGATCGTATGTATGTATACTTGAATACAGTAATAATTTAGGTAATGCTTCGGTCACACACGCAAACCATGCAGCAACACCAAGCTTTTATTGCAACTATAGCTTTAAATAAAACACTTCACTGCATCATAGCGCTCGAAATGCACGTAGAGTAGCCGCAGCGTAAGGTGCTTTTTATTTTCTGGAGTACGCTCAGGAGCCAAGTTTTGGTCATCACAAGGAAGTGCAGGCGAGCAATGTATTAGCTTGATGATGCTGTTCGTAATTTCAATTTTATGCTGCTCACAACCGATGACTCCTGAACGCTTGAGCTGGCGAAAGGAAAAGAAAAGATGCCAGCGGCAGGGGCATATCTGCCAGTCGTTGCGTTGTAAACCGCGGCCGCTGCACTTGAAGCTGAATATTTTGCACACACAAACATTTCGTCGGCCGTCCTTGAGCAGGCTCATTTCTTCACTTAACTAAAAATACTCATTCTTCACCTGTAGAACACGCGATATTTGCATTCGCATCCTATTTGCTTGGAGAGTGTGTAAGTTTGGCCAAGGTCACCAGAGGAGGCATTGGTTTGGCTCGCTGTCTCTTCCGGATTATTTCAACGGCCGACATGCCGTTGGAGCCTCGCTTGTTCTTTTTCTACAAATGTTCTTCAATATGTAAGGCGCAGCGTCGGGTAGCACCGAAGGAACAGCGTCACTCTAACCGCACATACGCCATCGGAATCTAAACAATCTTCCTGCCGGTCATACGCTCGATGACATGCTCCTTGAAGTGGCGATGGCACAGGACTAATGCGGTTGAAACATTTTTTTTCAGCACGGCGAAGGGCAAGCTGACGTCTCTCGGAAAGTTCTGGGTCTCAGCGCACCGAAACCAATGATTCTTTAACGCGTGGTTTGCATGTTTGTAGCCGAACTTACAATTTGGCGCAATGCAAGTGGTGCTCTTCCGGCTTGTTTTCTTCTGTGCAGGAACATTTTCACTCTTTCCCGGAGTCTCACGAGCTTGGTATTCACGAATATCACCCACAGTCTTCACTTCGATCCTTAAACGTCCAAGGAAATTACAAGAATTCGGAGAACTATCGTGACTGCGAGCGCAGCGCTCCGTGCCCTGAGCGTGTTAACAGACGATATAAATGACCGATTTTCAAAATTACTCATTGCAACAAGAAACATCGCACTGTTAAGCACTCTCTCAACATAATTTAACTATTTTCTTTCGAGTTTTACTGTGAAAACTTATTATCTTAAATATTACAAGCGCGCAATAAGAACACTCTCAGTAGCAGACGACGCGCGCTTCACGGCAAACCTCTGACCGCAGCGCCACTCCCGCTGTCATGATGCGGAGAAGCAGTGAACTACGCCGGTCGGCACACCTACCAATCTAGTACAGCCGTCGCTTCTACGGTTGCCGCCATGTCTGCTGCGCATGCGCATCCTCCTTCCCCTCCTCTCCTCTCCTCTCGGCATTCCTCCTCGCAACGAATGGCAACACCTGCGGCTCCGCGCGCGATAATGCGAAGCAGCTTAGGTTAGAGGCGCGACGGTAGGCGCCCCAGAGGCACCGGCAACAGTCACCAACGCCGCGCGCGTTCGGTGCGAACGCGGGAAAACGCCGAGGGCGTCAACAACAGTTCTGGGCGTTGCTGGTGCTGCTGCATGTCCAAGTTTATACAGCTGATAAAACTACCTTGAGTTGACCCCATGGCTGCTTCGCATACTACTCAGGGTTCCCCTACGGGAAGATGGTGTAATTGTTTTAACTGTTTGGTCGTTTTGTTTTAAAGGAAGCTTTCTTCGACAACCTCCCCTCCCCATGCATGGCTCTGTGTCTGTCTGTCGGTTGTCTGATAGGACAAAGTAAACCGGCTTATGTAAGACGTTGAGCAGCAAAATATTGGCACTGTGCGCCACCTGAGTTCTGAGCCATACAACAATAAATCACGGCAAAAAACCTGCACAGCATGTCGGCTCGCAGGAATCTGAAGCACACTGGGTTCTTTACGGAAGACCGCGTAATATTCGACAGCTCCTTTGGTTTTCAGAAGTTTTTGATATCTGGGCTACGACATACTTGGACACCTGAGTCTGTGCCCGTGAACGGTGCGGCTCACACATCACAGAATGTTGACGGACAAATTAGTGCCAGTGAGGGCACCTTAATAAGAAACCTCCATATACAGGGTGTTTCATTTTAGCTGCACTAAATTTTTAAAGATTGCCTGTGGCAGGTAGCACTAATTTAATCCTTGATCTAAACTACTCGATGAGGCAGCCATTTATTCCACGAGAAATTAAAACGCCAAATTGAATAATTACCATAATTACGCTAATTAACTTTTTTAATTATTTATTTTACGGCACGTCTTTCAATCTACGAATTATAGCCGCTGAGTTCGCAAGGCGTATGCACTTGGAACGAATTCTCAGGACTGAACCAGTTTCGAGATATTCGTCTTCAAAGGGTCCGACGAAATGCACGGGCGTTCCAGTTAACTTTTTGCTTCAATACATAAAACAGCGCTTTTCCTCAAAAAGTTAACTGGAACGCCCATGCATTTCGTCGGACCCTTTGACAATTAATTGCTGTATCGGTAAACGCCAGCAACTCTGGATACAAGTCAACATGGCAGCACCCACGCCGAAAGGAACGCCCGCTTCGACCCGAACATGCGCTAGCTATTCGTGCACTGCGCCAACAGCAATAAATAAATGGTGAAATCAGCCATCTGTTTGTTTCATCTCTCGTTGAGGACAAAGCATCATGTACGTTTTTTCGTTGTTTGCAGTATCAAGTATTTCTTTGCCACGCCTGCTAAGTCTACAGCGCTTAGAATTTGGTAAGGGTTCTTGCAAATAGCACAATATAGTTACGAAACAATTGATGTTGCAGCGTCAGGACACAAATCTGAAGCAAATACAAGCGTCAGTTTGGAACTTACGGGCCTCACAGCGCACGACGACGACTTCATAGCTGCGATGCGGACATCACTCGTTTCATCCGGCTCCGCCATGATTAGACGACTGCGGCGTTGTCGTCTGTTCGAATGTGCGCTCTTCGTTCGTCGTCTGGATGTTCTTCGCACCCATTCAGACGGCGGATTCCGTGTCCGCCGTGTCGTACGTCGTGCGTGTGCACCACAAATGGCGTCCAGTGAGTCACCGGGGCGTTACATGTCAAAGTTATCCCATTTTTCGAAGGAGGCGAAGTTGGTGGCCCTAGATGTGTGAGAAAAAAAACCAAAAGAGAACTCGGTAAGTGCGCGAGTGTTAAAGCGGTTACGGTGGCTAGGTGGGTTGGTGTGAAGACCGGCGCGTCTGGAGCGTAGTTCACGGCATCTCCGCGTGATGAGGCAAAATTGGTGCTGTGGACAGCATAACGGTTCCGCAGCGCGCGTCGTCTGCTACAGCTGGCAGGCGGTGCGCAAAAAATAATGCGCGTATTGGAATAGTTGTATGTCGCCTGTTGTATGTTGTATGTCGCGCATAATTGAGAAAATAACTGCAGGAGTTGAATTGTACTGTGTCAGCTTTCCAAAAAACCCCGTAAATCTTCAAATTCTAAAACCTCTTCAGTTTCCCTTTAAGGGCCCATTCCCACTTGCGACTAGGCGAGGTCGCGCGACCAAGTAGGTCGGAAAGCGACGAGTCGCAAATGGTCGCAAATGGTCGCTTTTCTCGAAAAGCGACTATTTTTGGCCAGTCGCTCGCTGCTCGATTTTTCAGCCGCGCGACCGTGGCTGCAAAGCTGCTCAACCAATCAGCGCCGCGCCAAAAGTTATGTGTTTTCATTCGGCCTCCTCCTGCGTCACGCCAAATTCCATGTCCACGCTACCATGCAGACTACAGGCCAGTAATAGACCGATCCCACCGGCCAGTTTCCCGATGACTTGTAGTCATCCGGCTGCTCCATCCGCCCGGAGTGCCTGTGCGTTCTGTTTCCGAACGATTTTTGGCAATTTTTATGGTTCGTGTAGAACCATCATGCGATGGGAGGATTGACCTGCTGCGTTCCTGGGTGTTACAACAACCACACAAGGGACAGAGGCTTCGGATTCTATGTTTTCTAAAGAGCGAAAGCTTCGAGAGACGTGGATCCAACGGATTAATAGGGGGTACTGGTAATAAATACACAGCGCGAGAATACGGGGACGAATAGCGGCCGCATTTCGATCGGGGCAAAATGCGAAAACACCCGTGTACTTAGATTTCCTGGAATTTATATATTATTTGTCGATTATCGATTAGCTAGTGATTGGCTATCGATTGGCTATCACCAGGTATTGGCCACGTATTTAGGCTAGGCTAAGAACTACCAAGTCATCCCCAGCGATTCCGGAATTTATTGATTATTGATCAATTATCGATTAGCTATTGATTAGCTATATATTGGGTATCGCTAGGTATTGGCCATGTATTTGGGCTAGGCTAAGCACTACCAAGTCATCCCTAGAATTTTCCGGAATTTATTGATTTTGATCAATTATCGATTAGTTATTGATTGGCTATCGCAAGGTATTGGCCACGTATATGGGCAAGGCTGAGCACTACCAAGTCATCCCCAGTATTTCCTGAAATTTATTGATTACTGATTGATTAGTAATTGAGTGGCTATCGATTGGCTATCGCAAGGTATTGGGCACGTATTTGGGCTAGGCTAAGAACCACCAAGTCATCCCCAGCATTTTCTGGAATTTAATGATTATTGATGGATTATCGATTAGCTATTGATTGGCTATCAATTGGCTATCGCAAGGTATTGGCTACGTATTTGGACTAGGCTAAGCACTAGCAAGTCATCCACAGAATTTTCCGGAATTTATATTATTGATCAAATATCGATTAGCTATTGATTGGCTATCGATGACTTGGCGATGATTTGCTATCGGCGTTTTTATGTTAAAAACGCGCCTAGCTTACTTAAGAACTTCTAAACATCTCGATATCTCTGTTACCGAAGTCTGCAAGTCATGCACGAAACCCATGTATGTAAGTATCATTATGGCACGAAACTTTTGGCTCCGCATTTCAAACTAGTCTCCAACAGGTATACAAATCGTATTATGTCCGTCGCTAAGCAAACATAACGTTGCAGTAACCGAGTTGCGCGTGTGCAAAAATAGTAACGCAAAACGACCGCGCACATCAGCATGTACTAGATACAAAGCTCGTACAAATACGATACTCAACGCGTAATTAGCGGGTAACAACCGAAATGAAAGAGCAGCAGGCACTTTTCAACGTTGGCCTCGCATGCTGCAATGAACAGCCGATGTAATTTCTTAAAATACATGACGAATATTTCTCGGTGGTGGAGTCGCAGAGATGTTTGGGAAGCTCGTGCGCACTACTCAACGAGCGAGGACTGCAGTTACGGTGTCTAGATGGGTAGGTATGCCGACTGGCGCGTCTGGAGCGTAGTTCACCGCTTCTCCGCGTCATGACGCAAAATTGGCGCTGCGGTCAGTAGAACGGTTTCACAGCGCGCGTCGTCTGCTACAGGGGGCTGGCGGCGAGCAAAAAAAAAAAAATAATAATAATAATAATCAAAATAAAGACCGTATTGGAATAGTTGTATGTCGTCTGTTCGTGTCAGTTTCAAAGGTGAAGAGCTCCGCGTCTCTCGTACTGTTTGCAAGTTCCTAAGCGATGTGGAATGTTCCAGGTCGGAAAAATGACCGGCGAGATTAGCGGCGGCATTGCTCGACCAAAGAAGACCACCAAGGAGACTTACTGCTTCGCTCCGAACTGCAAGTAGGGCTCTAAATTTGTGAGAAAGACAGCGGAAATGTTCCGCTGTCTGACAGCGGAAATGTGCGCCTCGGGCTGCTCAGTAGCTTGCTCAGTATCGGCGACGTTAATGAGCAAACCGTACACCGAAAATCGTACGTCGATGTGCTCCTCGACATTGGAAATTTGCAAGCCGCACATGAGGTGCTAAGCGCCTGCGACATCGAGCACCGCTGCGCTGCTACAGGGAAAAGGAAAGTGACTCTAGGCTTATATTCTATATAGCAGGCTATGTAGCAAGGAAGTTCCAGCAAAGAAACAAGTGCTCCGATTGCTCAGGGACATTACTGAATTCAACAGAATGAGTAGGTCAGGGCTGTTGCTCCCTTCTGAAGCACTAAAAAAACTAATAGCATCACTCGAAGACGCCTTCACGCTGTGCTTCAGTTTAAATGAGTTACGAAGGAACAGTATCGCCGACTTTGAATCCTTTCTGCAGCTGAATCCTCCTAAGTTGATCGGCTGTGAGCGGCACAAGAAAGAGCTCACAAACGATCTTGGGAAGTCATATTGAATTGCACGCCTTTACTTTCTTGTCAAGGGCAAGAACATGGCGCGCGAAAGCAACAGGGATAAGAGGAATCACCTGAAGCGGAGGCGTGTGCTGTGAATATATGTTATGATGTGGTGGACCAACGTTGCGACCTTGCTGGCGCCTGGCTATTTATGTTGGTGCATCTGCTGACTCAAGTTACGAGAGCCTTTCTTAATTGTATTTTAAATATATTCACGAATATAGCCCAAGACGTAGTGCTTTATTTTATTGCAACCAAACAGCGAACCATATGCACTTACCAACACAATTCGGCTCGTAACAATTTAAATACCGTAACAGAGGCAGCAATACACACAATAGCTGGATTTCTCGAAATTGAAACAGTAGAACTCACTAAATCACGTAAACACGTTTCCATATACTGTATAAAACCACTGCAGTATTGTTTTATGCATGTAAAAAATGCATCTAAGTATTTAATGCAATGGGCTGGAGCGCCGCATTTATACCAATAAATGTGACCAATCGCCAAGCTAGTAAATTGACTTCAGCATATCCTGTCTTCTGACTAGATGTCAGTAACAAATTCCTCATTGTGGCTTTGCCTACACTGCTCAAAACGGCATTGTATAACGCGTACTTCAAAGCTAGAGCAGAGGCAGCGATACTATCGAACACGCTGCTCGTCTACACAGCGCAGCCGACGTTGCGCGCAGCTCAGCCGTTATACTGTCCGCGGCGCCACTTCTGCGTCATGATGCGGAGAAGTGGTGAACTACGCTCGGTCGGCACACCTACCCATCTAGCCACCGTACTATAAAGACTAGAAGGGTTCAGAACCCTTCTAGCCTCTATAACCGTACTGCGGTGGTGTGGTTGACCTGTTGACTACAACCAAGATGGTGGCATTGCTAGTTCTGGAAAACCGGCGCATGCGCAGATCGGTCGGTGGGATCGGTCTATTGTGTCTTGCCTTGTGATGCTGGGACGCAGCAGTTGCAGCAACGTGTCGAAAGTACGCGGTGGCATTCGCTGGAGCCTGGAAGAGAAACAGCAGCAGAGGAAAGCACAACACATACCCCCTTTTCCTGCTGCCGTTCTTCGGATAAGCACGCCACCCAAAGGTGAGCAGCGGGCGAACAGCCTCGCTTTATTATTATGCGCCGATACCCACGCAAAACGAACTAGAATTTACAACTTACTCTCGATAATACTCCTCAATATGCGCGCGAAGTTCGAGCAGGAGGCGGCTCGCGTGGCCGGCCACTTCTCGAGAGCGAACGCACGGGCGCACCCACCAGCGTGGCGTTTTCTTCGGAGGATTCCGCACTGCCACAGCTGACACCGCGGCAGAGCACATCAGCACAGGGACGACGCCTTTCTTCGCTGGAATCAAAATCCATGGCTGTTGCCAGAACGCGAAACCAATGTACGTAGTGCCAGCGAAGTGCTCGCGAACTGCGTAGATTCTTAAAGTTCTCGCTGAGAACGATAACCTCCGGGATTGCGACTTGCAGGTCGCGCTCAGCCGGGCTTGCCGGTGTGAGCATCGTCGCCTTGAGTCGCTTTTTGGTCGCGAGTCGCCAATGGTCGCGTGACCTTCTCAAGTCGCCGGTGTGAATGAGCCTTTAAACAGCTGCGCTGTTAACAACTGCAACGAGCGTGTATCGACAGCACGGCGAGCAGATGACGCAGCGCGAGTGTATACATGTGCAGGGGCTAGTCTCCCTACCTGTCGGCTGATGACCCGGTAGCCTCCACAGTGCTGAAGGGAACTTCTGAGAGGGAGTATAGTGACGTTGAACCCGGCAACATGCGTTGCCGGGTTCAACGTCACTATACTTCATCTCAGACTATATACTCCATCTCATCTCTATACTCCATCTCCATCTTGGCGACGGCAACGCATGTTGCCGTCGCCAAGTGCAGGCTCAAGGAGCCGCACTTCGACACCCCTTCGCAGTATCTCCTCTTCTTTGCATTTTCCTACTATTCGCGCTTCGGCGGCACGCTGGGGGCAGGCTTGCAAGGGAAGCTGAGGAAGGCTCGCTGCGAAGAGCGAAACATGCGGGCACATTCGAGAAGCGTATGGCGCTTTGCTTTTAACCCTTGCTGCCAAGGCCAAACTATGACTTCCGAGATTGCGCGATTGCAGGTTTTGCTCTCGGCCGTCCCATTCCGCGCGCTCCCCAGCGAGAAAGTAATCTGGCGCCCTCGCCCGGCTGCCCCGATGTGGCGCGGCAAGCTGAGGGCGTTCCAAATGCTTAGCCTCCAGAGCATCCTTCTAGAACAACAGCGTGAGCTAGAGTTAGTGACGTAGCTCTCGCGCGGACACTGGTGCCTTGAAGAAACGAAAAAAATAAAAGCCGCAGTTGGGCCCGAAAAGCAAATAATTGATTGCGATATCAATTTAGCAGACAGCTATACGCCGAAGGTTAGTAGATTTATAAGCTACATAAACTGCTGTACGCATTCGCTTACTGACTAAATTAACAAGCATGGTACTACACACGCACAGGCAAACATCTCACTCGATGACCGTGGGCACTCGCTGTCAGAACGCTGGTGTAATGAAGAGCGAATCACCCTTCGTACTGCCTCTCGCTTCAACGCAAACAAGGCGCACGATAACACAGCGAACACGAGGCCGTCAGCTATCTCGGGTCCGCTAGCCTTTCGAACCCGCCGCAGATTACTTCCAAGATAGAACGTGCGCGGCCGTGCTCAGCACCGCTAAGCGCAGCGTTCAGCGCGATTGACCGCAAATATGGATGGCAGCAGTGACAGTTGGAAGTGTGCATCTGCACTAATGCCACGTTGTATCGTAGACAAACGTATACTGTTCATTCTGCAGACCGACCATGCCTTACGAAACTCTCGGCGCCTAGCGCGACGTCCGACAACTCAAAAAACAGATCATGACCAAGACCTCATGCTGTGCTATCGTGAATCGTATTTAAAATGTGGCAACGCGTAGGGCCAAGTTGTCTTTGTGCATAATTTTAGCAACATCACGCCGTCAACGTCGGCGTGATGTTGCTTATAAAGTCCCAGGGCGCTAATACCGTCGCCGCGCGCCGTATGCTGTATGTGCGAGTCAATGCTTGCGAGGGGAGCCAACCATCGTGGCTCAATCTCGCGCGTGCAAGGGAGGAAAGCGGGGAAGCGCATCTTCTTCCGTCGCGCGCCAGGGAAAGGAGGGAGGCGGGACGGCGGTGTACTCCGGCAGCAATAAGGGCGCATTGTGCGGCCGGCGCGGTCCCACGCGCCATATCATGAAAGCGATCTGCGTTGGAGGCAGAGTCTAGATGGGCCAACGGCTCACACCTATGTGCGTACTGTGCTCTCGCACCACATTTTGCGTTGAAGCGATAGACAGCACGAAGGTCGTTCGCTCGCTGGTGCCGTCGCGCTTTCTCACGGCAGCGTTTTGACAGCAGGTGTCCGCGGTCATCGAGTGTGAGGTGTTCATGTTTGCCTGTGCGAGCTGACACCATGTTTGTTATTTAGTTAGTAAGCGAATGGTACCAAGTTTAAACGGCTGATAAAACTACTATCCTTACTTCGTATAGCTGCCTGCTAATTCGCTATCGCAATCGATGGGTCGCCTTTCGGGCGAAACTGCAACATTTTTCTTTAAAGATGCACCAAGCACATTTTACCCTTAAGCGAAATAGTTGCAGCGCTGTCAAGATCTCGCGTCATACTTATTTGTTTCTTACAAGACGCTGTGATGCACAGGAAATAAGGTACTTTCTTTTATGTTTAATACTCTTGCGCATAATTTTCCCTAAATATTCAGCTTTCGTAGTCCCTCCGCATGCGTCTTAACTAATCTTGTATGAAGGTATTTTGATCACTTATAAGTACGATTCACGGGAAAGCGTGAGTTGTAGAGAGTTCGAAGGCCAAGAAAACCGGCCTGACTCTAATTCCTGTGAGCGGCATTTTTTGCTTCCCAATAACTGAGAGTTTTGTAAAGCAACAAACCCGTTGTAAAGACGCACCGAGGTTGTGTGAAGAAGCACCAGTCTCCTATCGTGCTCTGCGCAGAAGGTGTCGTTTATCGCTTTCCGTTCTCGTGCGGTAAAGCATATACATAGAACCTGCCGTGGTTGCTTAGTGGTTAGGGTGTTGCGCGGCTAAGCACCAGGTCGCGGGATCAAATCCCGGCCAAGGCGGCCACATTTTCTATGGGGGCGAAATGCAGAAAACACCCGTGTTTAGATTTAGGTGCTCGTTAAAGAACCCCAGGTGGTCCAAATTAATTCGGAGTCCCCACTATGGCGTGCCTCATAATGAGATGGTGGTTCTGGCGCGTAAACCCCCATAATTTTAAGGTATACATAGGGCAGACCGGTATATGCCTCAACGACAGACTAAGGGAGCACAGGCAAAAATTGAACCGAAATTGAGATGGGCAGGTATCAGTGCACTGTGATGATTGTGGTTGCCAACCATTGCTTACGGAGCGTTCCGTGGTGTAGATAAATACGGATAAAGATACGCGGGAAATTGTGGAATCGAATTTGATCGCAAAAGCGGGTGCAGGCTGCGTCAGCGCCCCGTCTGTGACTCTGATTGGAAGCGCTCATCTCGACATTGTAGGGATGCACGTGCGGTGATTGGCAACCACTGTATCCTTTTGGTGTTATTCTATCCATATAAATATGGCCACTTCTCGAAATAAAAGTAAGTTGAAAGTTAGCGTCCATCTTTGTCTTTCTTCCTTGTCCGCGTCACCTGACCTACTTGTCCCGCGAGGTCAGACTTGAACGACCAACAACTGTGCTCGCCCTTATCGCTTTCCTTTGAGTGCCGCTCGCATTTTTCTGGTCAGCAATGAGTTTCTTGAAGAAAGAGTTAAATACGTGACTCACAGTGTTAACGTGGTCTCGTTCTTCGCCGTCGGTGCAACGTTACAGTAGGTAGCTCGCTCTTTCATGCCGCTTAATTATCCGCTAACGTAAGAAGTGCTCATGGAACCGGACCTCGTCCTGGAAGATGTCTCCAATCCACTGTCCGGCAGCGCAGTTTGCGGCATCCACGATGCAGATGTAGATGTAGAGCCTAGATGGTAGTGGCGCATACCCACTCCAGATGCTAGTGGACAGCTCCCGCCTTTGATTTTATTTTAAGTGGAGTACTTAGGGCAATGTCTTTTTCTCATTATATGGCGATGTTGCGCACGCAAATAAATGAAAACAGGTAGCCAGGATGGCAACCATTGCCTCAAAAATAGCAGAATGAGAGGTACTTGTGATGACACGTACCCAGTCTAGAGGATAGGCCATTAATAGCAGTGCAAAAAGAAGGAACACACTCTACTTTAGACTTAGAAAAAAAATTATGATGATGATTAAAATGTATTTATTGAAGGATGGCTTGAAGGCCTATTATGTCAAAATAAAACACATGTTAAGTAGGAGAACGGTCGTGGCGAAGGTGAAGCTATCAGAAAATACAAAGTATTGAAAACGAAAGTAAAAAAAAAAACGAAAAGTGGAAGGAATGAACTTATGCAAGTAAACATCAACAATTGCGAAGGAAATCATGGTTGGCAATGAAAACACACGTATCGGCGCGCCCGAGATCCGAGGACTCCTCGAGAGCTGAAGACAAGCCTAATCAAGGCCAAACCAAGATGTGTTCGCAGGCGTTTCTTTCGTAAGTTATGAAATGGTTGAGGACAAAAGTGAAACTGGTGAGACGTTTCGTCTTCCCACAAGTTGATGAATAGACGAAATGCAAACACGCCCGTATCTTTGCGTTGTAGTGCACGTTCAAGAACCCCAGGTGGTCAGAGTTGATCCGGAGCCCTCCACTACGGCATGCCTCAAAATCAGAACTGGTTTTGGCACGTAAAACCCCAGAAAGAAGAACAACTTGGAATGCGTAAAATTTCCTGCGTTAGGGGCGTATGCGAGGCATTGACAAGCCCGACTTGGTGAAAATCGAAATGTGACGTCCTTTATTGCACCTTCTTTATAGAGCCACACCTAGAGGAAGGAAACGGGAAAGGGAACGGCTCGTGCCGAGTGAAAAGAATGATGCAGGACGCTCCGGTACACATGTTATCTAAACGCGATGCACCCTTCTCCTTTTGAAGAAAAGCACTATTAAAATACTACTAATGCAAGGCACACCAATTACGGTAATATTGCAGACCTATGGGACGCCCGGTCTCTTGCCTGTATCGTCGCAGTGTAGACTCGGAAACCGGCTTCATCCAAGGCAGTGCAATAGTCTGGTCGGACAGTCCTTTGGATGTACACAGGATGTACTTTGTTCGCCTTCATCATTCCAGTCCATCCGGAATGAAAGCTTCGCCCGTGGGCAGCAGATGTCTGTTGCGACGGAGTACTTTGTTGTCTTCGGTCAAGACTGTACAATCTTGAATGCTTCTGATCAACCATTCTTGCTTTCCGTGACGAATACTTTTTTTGAGTCTGCAAATCTGACTTTCACGTAGCGGAGGAAATTCCAGTCTTGAAGGATAACTGTGAACATGTTTTCTCACCAGTAGTCCTTGCTGGAAGCTGAAATCCGCAAGGGTCGACCTCAGCCATCTTCTTTGGAGTAGCTAACCGGGCGATCGTCCATGTTCTGACGGTGTTGATCTGTAGCCCGCTAAGTAAGCCCAGCCAAAAATGCACTCGTGCTTCTTCACTTTCCTTCGAAATTGTTTTAGCTAACTGTACGCCTTTCTCTGCTGGTCCGTTGCATCGCGAGAACTCCGGGCTTAAGGTGACAAGCCTGAAGTCATGCTTACAACCCAACAAAACTATCAGCTTCTTAACTGCGGCCCGTTGCCCATGCATAACCCAAACGGAATTACATATGCACAATGTGGCCCCCAGCTTGTTGATAACTGTTGTAGCCGACGTGTCGTGCAGGTCTTCCACTTCTAGAAAACTAGAAAGAGCGTCATCACAAAAAGATACGACTTTCCGCCGTATGCGAATAGCCCGACGCCAACTCTATGCATGTGGTGTGTCAACACCACATGTAATGTGGTGTTGCCTGGTGATTAGTGGTTCACTAGGTTGGCTCTGTGCGTAGTGTCGGCAGACGGCGCACTTTTGGACCATTGATGCAATATACGTGTTCATGTTTGACCAAAAAATGAATTTTATTGCCCTCGCTTTGCATTTGTCAAGGCCCATGTGACCTTCATGTACCCGTCCCATTATCTCGCCTCTCATGGACACAGGTACAATAACCTTTGCACCCTTCAGTAAAATGCATTTCGTAACTGACAGTTCGAATGCGAAAGGCTTCAGCTCTCCAGCAACTGCTGCGCCCGAGAGAATGACCTGGATCACGGCATGCAGATATGGATCTCCGTTGATTCAATGCGGCGTCACTGACGAGGGCAGTAACCGCGTACTCACGGCATACATTTCGACGTCATCATCAGTTTCTGCATCATTTGTCGTCTGGCATGACGACTCTGACTCGTGACAGCATGTCCGCCAAGAAGAGCTGCTTTCGCGGAACATACCGAGGGGCGTCGTCAGGAGCGTAGCCAGAAATATTTTTCGGAGGGGGGGGGGGGGGGGGGGGCAAGCGTCTGCTTTTCTCTACGTGACGTGATCGATAAGAAATATCGGTAGTTTAAGCAGGCTCTCTACATGTATATCAAAGACATGGGAACCCCCCCCCCCCCTCACGTGTGCTTGTGAAGAAATTAATTAAACAGTAAAGTCAGCTCAGTAAAATACAGCAAGTACGACAGGTACAGTGGGCGTTCGGAGCAACGGTCTCTCACCGCGCAACTGAATGGACCGGTCTTCGAACACGCATCATTGAGACGACCCGCCTGATCGGAGAAGACATCATTAATTGTTAATCTCCGTTAAGCGTAGATGGCGTCGTCCTCGTCGGGCAAAGTGCGTTTCACAAGTCAAGGCCGGCTATACACGTGAAAATGCACGTGTGACCAGGCTATACCTACTCCCATAGCAATAGCTTGTTTGCTGCGTCTTTGCGCTAGAAAACTTAAATACGCGCAAAAACGCGTAATGCTTTTTTTTCGAAGCTTTCGTCGCCCTGCTAACTCATACGAGAGGGTTGCATTTTCTGCGGCCAGTGCATGTGTCTTCCGCTGTGTGCGAGCGTGCAGCCGTCATTTGCCTTTACGTCAACAGATTCAGAATTGTACAGAATATTTCACCGCACAGCATAGATATGGCATGTGTACGCATTTTCAGTACTGCGTGCAACTCATTTCTGCTTCACTTACGCCGGTGCAAACAGGAAGCGGCCTTGTACCTCACAGAATCTCGACTGATTGGTGTACTAGTGATGCAGGAATGAACTTCGATCTTGTTCAGTGCATAGTGCACATAATCAATTTCTCAGGACGCTTGAACTCCGACGAGAACGGTCAGCGCCCGCAACAAGAGTTTACTTACGCTGTACTGCGCACAGCAGTAATCCATGCTTGTCGGCTGTCTGTTTCGTGCATTTTGTTGCGAGTCGGAGGAATTTCATTGCTGGCATCAACCCCTTAGTGTGTACATTACTGGTTTGGGATTCCACAACACAACAGCAACTACCAGCCTTCCGTAATTGCTGGTTTGGGATTCAACAACACAACAGTAACTACCAGCCTTCCGTAGGGGCGCAATCGCAAACAAGAGACGTTTCGCGCGCAGACTAAGGCTACGTTCACACTTGGGAAGCGACAAGCGGGCGGAAAGGCCAAAGCGGCCGGAAAATCTTTTCCGCGCATGTCCAAGTTGTTCACATTTGTTTTGCTACCGCCGCTGCCGCTTTCGTCCACATCCATCTAGTCTGCGTACGTTTGTCGGCGTGGTGGCGCTCATTATCGCATTATTTCGAGCGGTATATTCATTCATTGACCCACCCCTCATCAAAAGTGATCATTTCACGCAACTTCGGGTGTCATCTGCGACCTCCGGCAAATTCCCCGTTGGCGTTCCCTAATTCTCCTCACACGGGCGCGGTAGCGCTGAGTCACAGGTTGGTGCCTAGGCGTGATTATATTTCTTTAATAGCGTTTATTTACAAGTTGTAATAACATTTCATCATTTCGTATTATTGTCGGCGCCTCCAGGACACCAAAGCGGCAACGGGAACACCAAAGCTAAAACCCGGGCTTGCCCTTGTGTTGGGGCTCGCCGAAGCCTGCGCGTCCTACGTGAGACCTACGCTCCCAATCTATCGTCGCGACGAGAAAAGCACCCAGCGACTTCTGCAACATATACCGTACACGTGCGAGGAGAATTATGGAGCGCCAACGAGGAATCTGCCTAACTATTCATTGTCTGCCATGGAAGTGGAAGAAGAAATGGCTTGTTTTCTAGAAATGGACAATGAATAAACGGAAGACGCGGACACCTCGGAAACGGCGGTGGTGGGTTCGCCTGGCTTTGCTAAAGTGTCAGAAGTTGGGTCACGCCAAGGCTTCGTTGCCGCACCTCCGGTCGCGCGACGTTGAATACTATCGCGAGTATTGCTGACAGTACGTTTTAGTGCCACTCTTGCATGTCGTAGAGCGAGGGTTGGTTCTTGATCGCGTCGATCAGCATTGCAGCCTACACTTTTGGTGCTATGTTCAATTTTACGACCGGATGTTTACATGCTAGTGTAGCTTCCGGTCGAGCAGAACGACTTTCCGCCGCGTTTCCGCAACGCCATGGCGAAAAAGTCGGCCCGAGACCGATTTGGCTCGCCGCCTGTTTTTCTGCCTGTTTTGCCGCCTAATCGGGCGGATTTTTGCAAGATTTTGCCGCTTACGCCAGCTTCGAGACCAAGTGTGAACGTAGCCTAAAATCATGCGCGAGCGCGGCCTAACCGGCACCTGAAGGGAAGCGGCGGAAATGTGTACCCTGGGGTCTTTAACGTGCCCCTAAATCTAACTAAACGGGCCTCGAGCATTTTCGCTTTCATCTAAAATATGACTGCCGCATTTGTTGCTTCATTTGTTGCGCATTTGTTGCTTCAAAATGCGGCCGCCACATTCTCGCCCAAAAGCTCACAGAGTGTCAAAGCCTTCACAAACACCGTGACAGTTTTTTTCCATATGCAGACATGATTCGCTGTAAATTACCAACCGAAACAGAAGCGCCCAGGGATGAAATTGTGATAGTAGCATCGGTTTCTTGAATTATGTCAGCGCGAAGCGACGACAACAAAGGGTGGGTAAGTGGGGGGGGGGGGTTGCGCAAAAAATTTCGGGCGGGTTTGAACCCCCCCACCTGGCTACGCCCCTGGCCGTCGTCATATCTTAGCAGTCGCAGAAAGAACCTTTGAAGTCTAGGCGTCATATCCGCTTTCGCCTTTACTGCGTAAGCATTCCAGGGCTACTTCCCTCGGAAATCTGTCCGTCCGTCTGTCTGTAATGCGTGAAACGATGCGCTCCATATGGCATCCTGCGGGGGTATATAAATATAAAAAGTCAGACCCTGCAGGGATCCGCTAGTTGAACAGGCACTTGTTGATTGAGGACGCACGTACGAAAAAAAATGGCAGCCGATCCACGAAGTGAATGCTGATGATGGAGCGAAGCTCCTTGGACGATTACGGCTGCTGCTCGAGCTTTCGCTTCGGGGTCTTTCTGCCGTTGCCGGCGTGCTACTGCTTCTCGTGCTCGTAGCTCGGGGTTAGCTTCGCGGCGTTACACCGTTGGGCTGCCGCGTCTCCTTCTCGAAATGGTAGGATCAGAGTCAGGAAGTTGGCGCTTACGCTCGCGCTCCTCCATACTGCAGTGCTAAGTGTAGCGACAGCGACAACACCTGTGCGCGGTCGGTATGCGTGCTGCGTGCGCTCTGCGAACGGTTCTGCGCATGACGCCGTGCGCTTGCTCGGAGAGGGGTTTCGGAGTGGCGCAGCGCAACACCTGTGCGCGGTCGGTATGCGCGCTGCGTGCGCAACGGGGAGCTACGACGACAACGGCGACAACGGACATCCTGAGAGCCTAAGGAGCGTCGCTCCTAAAAAAACGATGCTTTATTTCCTACGTTTCGGCCGGGGTCCGGCCTTGAAACGGTAGGGCGTTGTGCTTAAAAACGTACGTGGCATAGGGGGCCCCCCATATGCGCTTATCCGCTGTCAAGACACATTATTGATGTACGGCGCTTGCACCCGTGACGAATTAGCAGTACACTTGTCAAACGTGGTAAAATAAGAAAGAAAAACAAAAAAAGGAAAATTGCACCACGGGATGGTTGTAACGACAGGTTCGCAGATCAACAAACATAACAAACTAATATATACAACAAAAACAGGGTTTACAAGAGAGATGACACGTGGCTAAGATCAGAAAAGAAAAGAAGAGAGAAGCAACCATGATAGAAAACAGATTTTTGCCCTAAAGTGATTGCACCCGTGATGAATCACCTGTACGCATGTCAAACGAGGTAAAAATGCACCACGGCATGGTTGTAACAACAGGTTTGCACAGCAACGAATCAATATATGCAACAAAAACTGGATTTACTAAAAAGATTGCACGTGGCTAAAAAAGGAAGGAAAACGAAAAAAGCAACAAAAAGAGAAGAAAAACTAAGAAAAGGAGAGAAACAACCACGACAGAAGACAGGTTTGTGCAGTAAGGTGACTGCAGCCGTGAAGAATCACCAATACGCGTGTCAAACGTACACAGGGCGTCATAACTGCATGCAACAAGGTTTAAAAATAGGCAAATGTCACGCAGCTGGAGAGAACCAAGGTAATGTTGTTTGCCGTCGTTTGGAGTTACTCAGAATATTTTTTTTGCATTCCGCCTAATTACATTATTAGTCTTATTGAATCATGTTCTCAAAAGATTCTTATAATTAGATGAAAAGTGTGAATGAGAAAATTGTAGAATAACATGAAAAACTCCCGATACAGCTTTGCGGAATACGTGCTACATAAAACCGTTTTTCCGAGCGTGAAAGAAGCCAGCGAATACACGCAAAATCATTGTTGTTGTTGACCTGAGTGGTTGTGGCACATACCCACAGTGGGAGATTGTCCATGAATCGGGTGGTTATATTCGCTGTATAAAAACAAGGGAATTGATGATTTGAACGCTCGAGCTTAGAAAGTGAGGTTTTGTGCGAGGTAAAAAAAATGCAACTAATAATAGGTAAAAAAATGAATAAAAGCGCTATATAGTGAGAGACCAGTCTAGCAAGCTAATCGATTAGATGCAATCAGATAATTTTGGAGTGCCAAGCAACCATTTCTGTGGTTGAACCCAATAATAGAGGCTTCAAAATATATGATCGCATGCTCGGATAAATCTAGGAGAGTATTCCAAAGCGGAATTTCCTGTAGTCTTTTTCTTATTACAGAAAAACGCCTACAAGGCAACCAGAAATGGTCCATTGTCTCCGCTTCGCCACAGAATGAGCATAATGGTGAGGGGACCAGACCAAACCTGCGTAAGCAGAAGATTAACGTAGGTATACGGCAGCGCAGCCTCGTGACGACCACTTCAATTTTTCTTGGTTGGCAAAAATTTCTCTGCTAAGGGTATAGAAGATGTCCGTAATCCAGAGAGTTAGTTATGGCAAAGCCTGCCACTACCTGC
Organism: Dermacentor silvarum; assembly: GCF_013339745.2. NCBI lineage: Eukaryota > Metazoa > Arthropoda > Arachnida > Ixodida > Ixodidae > Dermacentor > Dermacentor silvarum. Next base: position 421,486,667 of record NC_051154.1, read on the forward strand.
ATGATGACACTCCTGCGAAATCTAGCAGCAGTGACATGAGCAATCAAAAGAGATTACGGAAAAATCGGGCCGCTTAGCGATACCTTGGCTTGAGAATGTGCAATGTCATTTATAGTTGGTCCTTTATGGCCAGGCACCCAAATTAAACGAACACTTCTCAAGTAACCAGGTACCAATGAAGGAAACGTCCTCAGTACGCGAGAGTCACAAGAAGCAGTGAGGGATGAACACAATGATAAGGAATCAGTGACTATCACGGCTGACGTAATTGATGCGCTTATTTTGCTTAGAGCCAGCATCGCTGCCATGAAATCGGGTAAATAGATGGGTATAAAATTTCGCAGCCGAAGAGAAAATGTCCGATCAAGAATATGGGAAAAGATACTTTCACCTAACTTTTCTTCACATTGCGAAGCATCTGTCGCAATAACCATGTTTGTTTGAAGGTTCTGCAGATGATCTTGTATTAGACTGCCTAAAATACGACGTGGAAGTAATTTTGCATTATTAGGAAAATGTTATCAAATTGAATATCAGTGGTAACAGATCTGTCGGGAATCGGAAGTACGCTCGGCCACAAAATATTGCGGGGGGCGCGAGCGCGTGGCGAAGCGGTCCTCCTCTCCTTCTAGCGGCGCACCCCTGGTGTCGAGACCGACGCTTGCGCGCATGGGCGTCCTTCCGTGACTGCAAGCGTGCATGTTTCCGTGCTTGTATCTTGCGCGCCGGCGATATCCGAGTGTAGCCGCGAGGCCCTGACTAAAATGAAGCGAGGAACGGCGCCGGGAAGATACAAAATAACAGTGAAATTACTTGCCAATCTTCCCGACCCAGCCTACGACGCACTCCTCGCATACATAAACTCAATCTGGCTTGGTGAGGCACCCCTCCCGATCGAATGGAAGACCGCTCTGGTCACTTTCATTCCGAAAGCCGGCAAAGCCATAAACAGGGACAACCTCCGCCCCATCTCCCTCACGTCTTGTGCGGGAAAGCTGATGGAGGCCATGGTGCGAGATAGGCTGTCCGAGTTTTTGGAAAACCAAAACGTATTCGCAGACACCATGTTCGGGTTCCGCCCGCACCGGTCAGCGCATGATGTCCTCCTTCAACTAGACCGCGAAATTCGAAATCCCGTCGAATACCCCCTCAATGACAAGGCAGTGCTCGCCCTCGATTTGAAGGGGGCTTTCGACAATGTCACACACGACATAATACTGACGCACCTCTCCCAAACCAACTGTGGACACAACACGTTTCAGTACGTTAGGCAATTTCTCGCCGACCGGCAATCGTATATCCGGATACAAGATGAAGAGCACGGCCCCTACCAATTAGGCACGAGAGGTACCCCGCAGGGCGCGGTCCTCTCACCTCTACTATTTAATTTGGCAATGATGAAACTCCCGGCTCAGCTGGAGAATGTAGGAGGTATACAGCACGCGCTGTATGCCGACGACGTTACCATCTGGGCTAAACACGGATCGGTAGGAGACATTGAAGCCAACCTGCAGCAAGCGGTGGAGATCGTGGACGCCTACGCCCGCCGCTGTGGCCTTCAATGCTCCCCTGCCAAATCGGAATTTGTGCACATTCACCCCTCGCCAAAGTGCACTACTAAAATTGAACTGTCCCTAGCAAACGGACCCATCCCAGAACACGATGAGATCAGAGTACTGGGTCTCGTTATTCATAAACACCGCCGAGTCGACACAACACTGGCCAAACTGCGCAGGGTGGGGGACCAGGTGGGCCGCATGGTCCGCCGGGTCTCTAATAAACGCGGGGGGTTACAGTGCAAAGACGCCTTGCGGCTGGCGCACGCATTCGTAACCAGTCGAGTCTTGTACTCAACTCCTTACCTCCACCTTCGCAAGTTTGATGTGAACGCCCTCGAGGTGGTTCTCCGCAAAATTTACAAGTGTGCTCTCGACCTTCCGGTCAACACGTCCAACCAGCGCCTCCTGGGCCTCGGAATGGTCAACACCTTCACGGAGCTCCGAGAAGCACACTTGATGAACCACTACACAAGACTCTCAAAGACGCCGTCGGGTCGCCGCCTTCTTGCCCGATTACACATACAACATCCAACACTAACGGAAGAGCGCGTGCGCATCCCCGAAATCTGGAGATGCGCCCTGCATGTGCGCCCTCTTCCGGCCAACATGACACGAGACGACCATAGTGGCCGGCGCCTCGCGCGGGCAGAAGCCTTGGCACGTCACTATGGGAACAAACATGGAGTATTCTACGTGGACCCCACACCATGGGGGTTGGTACACGGCCGCAGTCGTCCATCAAAAGACCGCGGTGAACGGCCTTACGTTCAAAGCACAAGACATAACACATGCGGAAGAGGTGGCCATCGCGCTCGCCGCCGCACATCAGGACTCGCGGGCGATCATCACCGACTCGCAAGGGGCCTGCAGGAACATCGAAAAGGGCTTTATACCCTATTTTGCATACCGCATACTTCAAAGCAGCGATTATCTCGGGGCCCCCGCGTCCCGCACGATAATATGGACTCCCGCGCACACGGGTCTCGAGGGCAACGAAGCAGCTGACGCCGCTGCCCGCGCGCTTACTCTCCGGGCATCGCCTCCCCTCGATGCGGACTCCGAACCCAATCCGGCTTTTACCTTTAAGGAAATCACCCAACATTACCAATTCGGCCACGCAATCTTTCCTAAGCCCTGTAAGGGCCTCACGAAGGCGGAGGAGCGTTTACTCCTTCGCCTCTATACTAAAACACTGCTGTGCCCGGCAGTCCTAAAACATTTCGACCCTGCTTGCACAGGGGAGTGTCCACACTGTGGGGAAAAGTCTTCGGACATTTTCCACATGGTGTGGGCATGCCAATCCACCCCGCACGTTCCCCCTATACCATACCCTATCCGGGAGGACTGGGAGGCGGCCCTGCTCGGCTGCTCCGACCTGGCGAGCCAGAAGGCCCTGGTCGTGCGTGCCCAAGCCGCGGCTATAGCCAATGGGCTTCTGTAATGAGGAGCCCACCTAGTATTTATAAGGAACGTCCCTTAAGGGTCGGTCCACACCCTCCCTGTCAATACTTTGGCCAATAAAGTTTTGCAGTCAGTCAGTCAGAGGTGCGCTGTGGTGACTTCGACAGCCCGCGCGGGTGCGACCACACGACAGGGATCACCTTTTTTTTTTTTGTCGCCTGTCATCTAAAGGCATACATATGGGCGAGAAGCCAACGCAGTCTTTGCCAGCCGGTATACTAGGTTCATTACTCTACCACGCTGTTCTGCGGGAGAACGTGCCGTTCTTAAAAAAAAAAAAAAAAAAACTAAGATTGGCCACGTAAAGGCGCATCGTAGAAAAAAAGACATGACTTGTTGCGTTTGCGACCGGGCGAGATATATCTGTGCTGGTGTTCCGAAAAAAGCGGCCGCAGCGGTGCGGGCTGTCGAAGTCACCACAGAGCCAATCGAAAAAGGTGCACCTCGCGGCTACACTCCGATATTGCCGGCGCGCACGGAACAGGCGCGGAAACATGCACGCTTGAAGTCACGGAAGGACGCGCATGCGCGCAAGCGTCGGTCTCGACACCAGGGGTGCGTCGCTAGAAGGAGAGGAGGAGCGCTTCGCCACGCGCGCGCGCACCCCCGCAATATTTTGTGGCCGAGTTACATCGCCGATGCGCACATTCAATGCGTCAAGTAAGTGTTGCACGAATGTAATTTGTGATGTGATCGCGGCCAGTTTACAGCAAAAAACAACGCAGGCTGCGAAATGAATATTCTTTGAGAACGTCGCAGCGGTGATTCATAAATTCGCTAGAGCGTCTGCACTGTCAAGAGACGGAACCAGCACGAAACAAGAGAAGCACGGGATTCGAGATAAAGAAAAGAATTTGGAAAAAATTTGGGAAGTATTAGACACAAATGTAATGCTTTATTTCTAAGGCTGGAGCTCCCGAGAAGAGCGCGCAACCAAATTCTAATTTGCGAACGTACATACGATATAAAGGGCGAACGTACATACAATATTTCATTAGGAGCGCGTCTCTTCTCAATTCTATTCGACGATCGCTCTGCCTACGCAAAATGCCAATTCCGCGGGTACCTTTTCAGGCCACATGATCTATGTATGTCCGCCAGTTGAGCGAGCCGTTATAAATTATTCCAAGGTATTTAATAGATTCTACTTGTGGTTGGTCTTGAACGAGAGTGAGATATGCACTGGGTCATGTATCGCAAAAACGAGAATGGCACATTTGCTGCATTGAGTGAAAACAGGTTAACATCTAACCCCCTCTCCAGGGCACAGAGGTAAGTTTGCAGTCCTTGATATAGCGTGTGGATGTCGTTTGCAGATGCGAAAAACGCAATATCGTCTGCATAAACATAAGTTGTTACTTCTTCATGACGGGGAGTTGTTCTCATGAGAACATTAAAAAGCGCCGGGGAAAGAACTGAACCCTGTGGTACTCCTATCGTTTGTCTGAACTTAGAAGAACAAAAGCCGCTTTTGTAGCAATAGAATTCTCTTTCACTTAAAGGGATACGGACACAAAATCTGAAAATGCTGCAATCTGAAAATTTTACGAAAATGCTGCAAAATGAATCCTCAGTGTTTGATTACACCGAAAATAAGTAGTCACTTAGCTCATTTTCGAGCCGATGGCTTTACGTTTGGCATTTTTGTGAGCGCGCGCCTCGCCGCCCGACCCGCGGGAGTTGGAAGGCGTGACCTCACGACACCCTCGTCGGATAGCCAGCCGGCCGGCCGTGTTGTGCGCGGGCCATATGTCTTTCGAAAGTCACTGAAATTTGAGTGAGCCAACAACTGTGGGAAAAAAATTAAAGAATAGCAGAAAGGCATCAAAATGACATTGGAGCTTGTGTATTTAGGAAGAAGGTCTGTCCCTTGTCAGTGTATATTGCAAAAAAAAATAATCTTTTATTTCCGTCACTTTATCAAACAACCTCGAAGTGTGGTCCCATTGGCCAGCAGATGCTAGTCAGGAGTGTATGCCCAACTTGGCTGTGTCCAAGAACCACATGGCATATGATAACACAACATTGTGCGCAAGGAACCTTGGTCTGTAGCTAGATCGTTGGCTTCACTTTCCTGATGTCCGGTGACTAGCAAACAGCCTTGCAGCGGCTTGGGTCAAAGCACCTTTGCTGTTCGACTTGACACATCATGGCAAAGCACTATAGTACTGCTCGTTGCGAGCATATATTACCAATGGCAGTACAAAGGTGACCAATAGGAGTATTGGCAGTGATGATGCTGATGGCAACTTAGTTTAACATTTCTTGCTATTGGCATGAGTAACTTATTCGTCTTGTCTTAGTGATGTCTATACTTGTCCACAAGGTCACAAGGTATAATTGAAAACGAAATTTAACCCAGCTTTCAGTTGTCTGCTTTTTCGTGCTAGAGCACAAATGTTTTGAGTGAAGTGCTCTGTGTGGAAAAGAAACTCAAGCTTTGTGTTTGTGTGTTTCGTCCACTGTTCTTTAAAAAAAGAAACATGAATATTTATTAGACGTCGTGAAAGAAATGCCTTATAGCATCTTCATTGTCAACAGCTTACCTGGTTGCAGCTTGCCTGATGACCTGCAGTGGAAATTCTGACTCGTTGACAACTTTAAAAGCCTCCACGCCGCTGGTGGCGTGGTGGGAAGGAACTCGCGGTAAAGCAGCATTATGTCTGCAAATGGCAGAGAGAAAGAGAGAAAGAGAGAGAAAAGTCATAAGGGAAAGGCAGGGAGGTTAACCAGGCTGAGCCCGATAGGCTACCCTGCACTGGGGAAGGGGGAGAAGGGATTGAAAGAGGAGAAGGAAGAGAGAAGTTCACAGTTCACACCTTGCACATTTACACTCAAGCGTTCATCGCTAAGTTTCGTCACAGGCGGTCATGCAGGCTTGTGCACTTTAAAAAGCGCCGCAGCGCCTTTGTAGCCCTGTACATCGAAGACGCACGAGGCCACGGGCCCAAGATCTTCTCCTCCGTAAAAGGCCTGTCGTCTAAGTGCCCCAAAGCAGTCCGAAGGGCAATCCTCTCTTCTTCGTATCTAGGGCAGTCACATAAGAGATGTCTGGTGGTTTCCTCGACACCACATGTGCTGCAGTTGGCACTGTCCGCCATTCCAATTAGGAAAGAATAGGAGTTCGTAAAAGAAACTCCTAATCGCAGGCGGCACAATAAGGTTTCTTCATGTCGTTTAAAACCGGGTAAAAGTCGTAATTGCATCTGTGGGTCCATGGCATATAGGCGCCGGTTGGTGAACTCTGGTGTATGCCACTTTCTTAAGAGTTATAGTATGGGCAAGACTGCTGAGGTGCCGCGCTGCATCCGTTCTTGACAATGGTATTGGGATTCTTTCATATTCGTCATGTGCTTCACGGGCAGCTTTGTCGGCGCATTCATTGCCAGTGATGTTGCAGTGCTCAGGTAGCCACTGAAATACAATGTCGTGGCCTCTGACCACTGCTCGATGGTAGCGTAATCGTATCTCTGCTACCAATTGTTCATGTGGGCTGCGGCGCAGAGCTGATAAAAGTGACTGTAGGTCTGCCTTTGAGTCACAGAATATAGCCCAATTATTTGGTGATTGTTCGTGCACATAAAGCACTGCGCTACGGATGGCGGCAAGTTCAGACCCTGTCGATGTTGTGACGTGGCTTATCTTGAACTTCTTGCAGAATGATGCCGACGGAATAACTACCGCACCAGTAGAGCTGGTCAGAGTCGAAGAGCCATCTGTATAAATGTGAATTCGATCAGAGTAGGAATCATGCAGCATATGTAGAGCAGCTTGATTCAGGGCACAAGTTGGCAAGTCGGACTTCTTTGTAACTCCTGGAATGGAGAGCCGCACTTGTGGCTGCCGGAGACACCACAAAGGACAAGGTGGTATTGCGGCAGGCGTGAAGTGCGATGGAAGAGAAGATCGATAGGAGGTTACAATGCCCGAAAAAGTTGCATCTGGTCTACTTTCCGAGAGAGAAGCAAGGCGTTGAGACTGTAGTCGGGAAAGGTGCCGAAGATGATTTCGAAGGGTGTCTGTGGCGACATACGTTCTGATGGGATGTTCCCTGGCGATGGCAATTGTTGCAGCTGTTGAGGCGCATCGCGGTAGGCCAAGACAAGTTCTAAGTGCTTGAGCTTGCATGCTCTCAAGCACTCTGAGGTTAGTCCTCCGGGCGCTTGACAACACCGGGGTGCTGTAGCGCAAGAAACCCATAAAAAGCGCTTTGTATAGTTGCAGCATAGAACGCACCGACGGTCCCCATGCTTTTCCGGCAATGGCTTTGAAGAGGTGACTAATCGAGAGGAGTCTTTTCCTTAGGTAGGATACATGGGGGCTCCAGGAGAGGTCGCGGTCAACAGTGATCGCTAAAAACCGATGGTTCTTTTTGTACAAAATAGGCTGGCCATTAATAGACAAAGGATATTCGGCCATCGATTTTCGCGTGAAGGCGACTAACGCGCATTTTTCTGTTGAAACGCCGAGACCTTGTCTCTGAAGATAAGTAAACGTCATCGTTGCAGCCTTTTCTAGCCTTGCGCGAACTTGCGGGCGAGTTACTTCGGAAGCCCATATGCAGATGTCATCTGCGTAAATTGATAGACTGACAGGCTATGGCAAGGATTCCGCCAGCCCAATCAGAGCCAGGTTGAACAAAACAGGGCTCAAAACGCCACCTTGTGGAACCCCACGGTTGCTATAGTGGTCGGTAGTTTGACCATCTTCAGTGACTACAAAGAAGCTCCTTTGGGTCAGGTAGCTACGAATCCACCGAAAAGTGCGGCCTCCGATTTCAGCAGCCACGAGCGCGTCAAAAATTGCTTCATGGGAGACATTATCATAAGCACCCATCACGTCTAAAAATAGCGCTACCGAGATGCGTTTGGATGATTTTTGTTGTTGAATCGACGACACGAGATCAATGACGTTGTCAACCGACGAACGACCACGTCGGAAACCTGTCATCTCGTCTGGATAAACATTGTAATGTTCAAGAAACCACTCGAGGCGCGTGAGGATCATCCTTTCCATCAACTTGCCAACGCAGCTGGCGAGAGCAATAGGCCCATAGGATTTCAGTTCAAGGGGAGACTTTCCTTGATTTAAGATTGGTACAAGACGGCTACGCTTCCACTCAGGGGGAACAACGCCATCACTCCATGAGACATTGAGATGATGCAGCAGGATCTCTCGTGCTTCATGATCAAGGTGGCGGAGAGCAGCATATGTTACGTTGCCTGGTCCGGGCGAAGAAGAACGCCTGCAAATGGCTAAAGCAGCCTCCATTTCTTCCATGGAGAAAAGTTAGTCCATTGCCGAAACTTGCATGAGGGGAACTTCGTACAATTCAAGATCCTTTTGTAGCATTCTGCCGCTTGCAATTTCCGCACAAAAGTCTTCTCCAACATCCACTTCTTGACAGCCTTGGTGGAGCGCCAGTGCCTTAAAGGAGTGGCGTTGCTGAGGAGAAGAGCGAAGGCCCTGGAGAGTTCGCCATACGCAAGAGAGTGCTTTGCGGGGGTCCAACGAGTTACAGAATGAATGCCATCGTTCGTTGTCTAATTTGTCCATGCGACGACGTATTTTCTTCTGCGTGCGCCTGGCCTCCCTAAGGTCTAGAACCGACTTTGTGCGTCTGTATCTCTTCTCGGCACGCCGACGTGCTGCACGAAGCCTTTCTAATTCAATGTCGAAGTCAGAGCGAGCAGGTGACCATGCGAAACAGCGCGTTGCAGCATGCATCGCGTCCGCAATCACAAGCTCTATGCTACGTGCAAGGCCTCTCTGGCATTCGGCGTTCACAGAGGCTTGAAATGCGGGCCAATCAATTGTTCGAGAGACCATAGCGGAAAACATATTGCTTAGACATTTGACGGCAACGTAAGTAGGAATATGGTCATTTCCGCGCGTTTCCAAGTCAGTAAACCAGTAGACGCTCGAAGTAAGGCATCGTGACACCGAAGTAAGGTCTAGGCAGCTGCTATACGACGACCCTTTCAAGAATGTTGGGCTGCCGTCGTTCAAAAGGCAGAGGTCATGGTCCAAAGCAAAATATACAAGAGTCTGGCCTCTTGAATTGGTTCTTGTACTCCCCCAAAGTGGGTGATGGGCATTAAAATCTCCTGTGATGATCCAAGGACTGGAGGTCGACGTCAAAACATTTCCAAGCCTTGTGTAGTCTAAACGGCTTGATGGAGAAATGTAGCCTGCGACGAGTGTGAAGGAGAGACTCTTCTTCTGGTTGTTGGAGAGACACATACTGGTTGTTGTCATGAGGAGGCACGGCCTGGGCCACGTAGGTGAGCTCTTTGCGAACATAAACGAGGACCTTGCTGATTTTGTCACACGTGGCGGAGTTGTTACAGTTTGTCACATGTGGCGGAGTGGCAAATGGCAGAAGTTGCACAGGGGGACATGGGGAATCTCATCTGTCGGTATACTCCGCGCTCAGGTTACTCAGTTCAGAATCATTACGCACACGCCCAGTGAAAAAGAAAAGAAAAAAAACCCACCAGTGTCGACCAGAAATAGGAAACAGTGGTACGAAAAAGAAAACAAAAACCTCTGGACACACAAAGCTACAAAAGACGCGGGTATTTTTTTTGTTTACTGTTTCCATTTTTTACACACATATATATTTATACAAGGGCTTCATGCCATTTCCAGTGTGTCCATATGAATGGCAGGCAGAATGCTGATGCTGCTGTTTTCTTTCGGCTCTCTTGCTCTGCAATGCTGAATTGGCCCTTTACTGACAAGGGAGGTTGTTGAAAATTATTCCGCAGACAAAAGCGCCTCATTGCCAAATTCGTGCCTGACACAGAAACGTACGGGCTAACACCTCTCAGGGCACTAACACCACTTTCACGTTTTGTACCGACACCAGCAGACTGCCCTTCCAGTCGTGCACCATAATACATTGCAAGAAAAGATGGGGACTTCACGTGCAGTCCTGGGGCTGTTGTCTCGATCGATCACTTTTTGGCAATGTACTTTCACTCTCATGTAACTTGTCACCTTGCTGTAGCAACAGGCCCCTGCGAACGCGTCAATACCGAGCGACGACCGCGGGAAGGGGCATTTAAGAAGCACCACCTGCGTGGAGCGCCGACGGGGATAATGTTTCAGACGGACCACGTGCGATGAGTGAGTGAAATAACTTTTATTGGACGCCCAGCGAGGACGCGAACTCGTCGCGCACCCGGCTAGTCCCACGTCGGCACCGGCAGGTCTAGCCCACCGGCCCAGTCGCGGGCACGCCGGACAGCCAGGATTTGCTTGTCTAGAGCGGGGCTGCGCAGAAGCGAGTCCCACTTCTCGTTGCTGAACTTGGTGTATCTCGACCCGCACTCCCAGAGCATGTGTGCTAGAGTGGAGGTCTGCGCGCAGGCGGGGCAGGCGTCGTCGCGATATACGTCAGGGTAAACTTCGTGTAGAACGGCGAGACACGTGCGATGATCGCCGAAAGGGTTTAAACAAACGCTGCAAGGGACAGACACCCCCGAAAACACTGCGACGGCTGTGGCCGACCTTGGCCGCGCGTGCGCGCACGGGTGGGTGTTAGGACGTCAAATTTCAGCTTCTGCCGGCGGCCGCTTGGAGGCAAGGTGCAACAAAAAATCGCAAAGAAAAGATGTTTCTCGTTATATTTTTCAAAGCAGCTTGTTGTATTCGTAATTTTCAACAGTTCAATATTTGTTTCGACGCAAAAAACCACCCGCCAACTTTTGTGTGGGACTGGCTCTCGAAGTAGTTTGCGTGCATTCGCAAGCTTTTTTCACGCTCCGAAAAACAGTTTTGTGTAGAACGTATTGGGCAACAGAAAGCTATCGGGAGGTTTTCATATTGCTCTACAATTTTATCATTGACACATTTCATCTAATTCTAATATTTGAGAAGTTGATTATTCAATTAAGACCAATTATGTAATTAAACGGAATGGACAAATAATCTGAGTATCTCTAAGCGACGGCAAACAACATTACCTTGGTTCTGTACAGCTCCATGGCATTTGCTTATTTTTAAACCTTGGTGCATGATAGTTGGGACAGCCTGTATATCATACGATATCTCATACGACCAGACGCTTTCGGATACGTCAGAGACGTATCCGAACACGTCTGGTGCAAGATGATCGGCTGGATAGAATGCTTATGCACTATCTGACAAGTCCCACTCGGGAGTTTCTGCAGTAATGCTTTGAGCTATTGCTGACAATGGCCGGTGGTCCGTTTCCAAGATTACCTGTCACCTATAGATAGGTAATGAAATTTCTGGCAGCCGAACGTCAATTATAAAGCTTGGTTTTCTATTTGTGAATAACGCTGTTCAGCAGAGGTAAGCACTCTTGATGCATACGCCACAGGCTACCATTACTTTATATGGCGCTGCGTAAGAGCTGGACACAAACCATTCATGAATGCATCTGACGTCACCTTCATTTCTTTTTGGGGATTGAAGATTGCAAGCAGTGCATGGTTAAAAAGGCTCGCACAGATATTCTGTTACTCTTGCGCGTTACTTGGTGTCCATGATTGATTAAACTGCTCAGTGAAGACATCCTCCGAGCCAGGGAGGTAAGGTACTTGGAAAATATTTCGCCATATGCCTTGAAGACGCTGCACCCCTTGTTTGTCGATCGGAGTCGGTACCTGTTTCATGCACTGGATAAATCGGTAATTAGGCTTTATACCGTCTTCCAAGATAACGTTTCAAGAACAAAAACTTTGCATTTCCCGGCATTTAGCCTAAGACCCACTTACCTTTCAGCTTCGAGTGCATATCGCAGGTGCTGATCGTGTTCTCGCGAGATCGCCCAAATAAAAATGCCTACATACACACGAAAGCGCGGCAAGGAATCAAATGTTTCTCTTAAAGCCTCGTGAAAGACTTCTGATGCTGACGCGCTTTCAAATAGCATCCGCAAGAATCTGTACGTTACAAAAGCAGTGGCGAAAGTACAAATTCTGGATTTTCTTTGTCAAGAGGAATTAGATGAAAACCAGCTTTTGTGTCAAGTCGACTGAAAACCTTTGCCACCTGCGAGTTCTGTCCCTATGTACTCAAGTCTGGACATATCGTAATGCTCTCGTTTTATGCAAGCGTTGATTCTTCTTAGATCCATGCAAGTCCTGAGTTTTCCATCTTTTGTCTTGACAATTACCAAGAGGCTTACGCATTCAGTAGGCTCCTTGCCCTTTGTTATGATGCCCACTTGCTCAATTCGTTTTGGCTCACTACGAGGTGGTTCCCTCAATACCAAAGGAACTCCTCGAGTACCACTGGGATGGCATCTGCAGAAAGGACTATCTTCTATTGGCGTCGTCCGCAGCCGCTACCTTCGAAAAGTTCGCCGAATTCTTACACGACTTGTTCGGAGCTGTTTGTTGCCCCGAAGTATTTCACTGACCTTGAGGCCAAACAGTGATTGTCCTTCCTTAGCGACGTAGAAATTGAGGTTCTGGTGACGGTCCTCGATGACTACTTCTTGACTGATGACGCCTAGGCTCTTGATGACAGCTCAGTCGTATGACCGCAAAGTGACATTGCTGTGTTTAAGAGGCGGCGCCGGTCGAATATTCCTGTAGACTGAATACGGGATGAGGTTAGCTTGAGACGGATTGACGACATTGAACGGGACTTTTTCGCCGCCAAGGCTTGCCTTCACCGTCACGTCCCGTTCAGTCCGTATGGTAGACACACACATCCAGAATTTCGGATCAACTGCTGTCGACGTCATCCTGGAGCTCATCATCGTGCGCCGCTCTTATGCAGCGAGCAGCAAAGTGATCCCTTGCCTTGCAGATTGTGCAGGTTTTACCATAAGCGGCGCAGTCGCGGGGCTTCTGTTCTCTGCCACATCGTGAGTACTTAAACTTTTGTTGAGGCTTTGTTAGTGCCGCGGCAACCATCACAGGATCTATTTGCTTTACCTTAGCTGTCCGCGTTTCGCATTGGAACGTGGCTGCCTCTGATGCTTTGTAAATTTCTTCGGCTTTGGCCAGCGTGAGCTCACTGCCTCGCAGTAGTTTCGCACGCAAGCTGTCGCTTTTAATTCCAATAAATATTTGATCACCGATCATATTGTGTCACTTCTCCTGAACAGCTAGATCTGGTATGCATCCTGACGTCTCGCCAAAACTGTTCAAAACTTTCCCCCGCTGCCTGCATTCTCTTCCGAGGCAAATACCGCTCATTGACGTCATTTGTCTGAGCAGGCCAATATCCGTGAAACTTTTTGACAACAGCTGAGTAATCTTCCTTACTTTTACCATCGCTGAAAGAGAAGTTGTTGAAAACTTCAACTCCGCCGTGCCGGGCCAAGCTCAATAGCACCGCTGTCTTCGCCTTATTCCTCCGTGACTTGTCATGCGGTTTTACCGCCATGAAGTACAGCACAAGTTCTTGTCTGAACCGTTGCCAATTGTTCCTTACATCACCTGATGTGAGTAGTGGTCCCGGTGGCTTCAGCAAGTTCATGTCCGCTTTTGGCTGTTTCCAAGGTGTTGCTCCTGGTTACAGACGTTGAACCGTGCGACCACTTGCGCTGAGCTATAAGGTACGAGACGTTTCTTAGAACGGGGGGAACTGCCACCCAACATGGTCAATAGCATAAAGCAGGTCTAGGCCTAGGAACAAAGTCTGTCTGTCGGAAATAGTTATCTGTCGGAAATTCGGTTGCCAGTTGTAATTCTTTCATGTAAGAACGAAATGCATCAATTATCTGTCCAGTACAACGCACAATGTAACTATGGTTAGATTCATAAAAAAACTAAAAAGCCATCTAGAAATCTTCACACCTTCACAGTGACTGTTTGTTGCAGGCTGTCCATAAGGCATGTGTTATGACTTGCTAGAAGCGGGTCACTAAGAATTTCAGCAAGACACGATTCAATGCATACACATTCTTTATGAATACAAAACTGACCATTGTACATAATGAAGGCGGAATGCAAATAAATGTTAAAAATTGCAAAAAGTTGCTAATGCTACTACCACATGTCACGAAAAAGAACGCACCCATAGCGGTCAGTGCATTGGCCAGGGGCGGATCCAGGTTTTTTCTGAGGGGGGGGGGGGGGGGGGTCAGCTTCTGTCAATGATGATGATGATGATAGTAGCCTTTCTTATTTACCGAAATTTACCGTTTTTCCTCACGATAAACCCGCGTTTTATACGGCTAAAGCAACACATGTAGCCCTCCGTGGTGGCTCAGTCAGCTCAGGCGTTGAGCGCGAGATCGCGGGATCAAATACCGGCCGCATTTCGATGGAGGCGAAATGCAAAAACGTCCGTGTTCTTGCGTTGTAGTGCAGGTTAAACAACCCCAGGTGGTCAAAATTAATCCGGAGCCTTCCACTACGGCGTGCCTGATAATCAGAACTGGTTTTGGCACGTAAAACCCCAGAAAGAGGAAGAAGACCTGTAGCGAAGGCAGGTATCGGTTTCTCCGAGCTTATAGGAAAAGAACGTTACCCAATACAGCCAGGTGCTTGGCGGCTGCGCCTGATAATACAGGGTGTTAAAAACTAAGCTTTATGGTTTTCTTAAAGTTAGGCACTGGGAGGCATGCGAAGACCACCTGTGCAAATAAGTTATGTGGCTAAGGGGGCACAAAGTGAGATGATGATTATCGCTGTGAGCAGCCCAATTAACTAAAATTGAACAATTATTTTTTTGTTGACTACAGTAAGTGGGTATGTTTGTATTGAAAACTTAGAGACAGTCGAGTTTCTACACAGTATCAGTCGGAAGAATTATTCTAGCGTGTCCGTGCTCCGAGATATCAGACTCCAAATTTCAATTGTCGTACTGCGCAGAATAATCGAGAATAAAGACGCGACAATTCTCATGAATTCCCGTGAATGTTCTTTCTGGGGTTTTACGTGCCAAAACCAGTTCTGATTATGAGGCACGCCGTAGTGGAGGGCTCCGGATTAATTTTGACCACCTGGGGTTCTTTAACGTGCACTACAACGCAAGCACACGGGCGTTTTTGCATTTCGCCTCCATCGAAATGCGGCCGCCGCGGCCGGGATTCGATCCCGCGATCTCTAGCTCAGCAGCACAACGCCTTAGCTGACTGAGCTACCGCGGCGGGTACAATTCCCGTGAATGATCATGAAGCTCAGTGACCACTTCTGTGGAGGGATGGCGGTGCCATCTTCTCTCTTGAGTCGTGGTGGTGTGTTGACTAGAGGAACGTTCTTGAATACGGGCGTAACGGCACGCTCCAACGCAGCAACCAATGCGCTGGTTGTTTACGATATGCGAATCACCGCGTATGAAGACTCACGACGCCACCTACAAGAATAACGATGTGGCGTAGTAGGCGAGAGCGCGAGCCAGCGTCTTCATGTTTTGTTTCCCATGCTACGTCATCCTTTTACACAAGGGGGGCATCTGCTCCCGTTTCTCTAACAACGCGACGCCATCCTAGGCCCGCGCGCTGGCGTTGGCCGCTGACGTCACGCTTCCCCACTTCGCAGCCGCGGCTCGAGGCTTCGCCCCGCTCTGCGAGAACGCCCACTCAGATAAACGGATCCGGTGGGCTTGAGCCTCCTATTCTTAATGTACGACAATAAAACTGCGAAGTTACAATGAAAAACTTGTAGCGTACGAACGGTACTGTGCTCGTACTGGATATTGTCAACGTGTAACTGTGATCACAATGAGTGCTACAGTTAAAAAAAGTTGCCTATGCGTAGTTCTTACTTTAGCTGTTAGTTATTATTTATATATGAACACTTCAGCAACAGCTCTCTTTCATTAAGCAGGTTGGTCGCGGAACCGATGACAGCCAATGAGGCAACCGTTGACACCTCAAGGGGAAACTAAGTTAATCAGGCGCGAAGGCGCTCGAGCGGACCTCGGCGTGTTTGGCAAAAGGGGCGTCCCCTCGTTCATTCGACGCCACCGACGGGACGAGTAAGGTACGGCAGGCGCCAAGAGGTCCAAGGTGTTCATGAGAAAAAATAACTACGGCAACTTCGCGACACCACACTCCTACGGAATACAACTAAGCTTGTGAGCGAGCTAGCTTTACTTCTACATGGCGGATACCACTGGTACTCGCGAAAAATACTTTTGAAGAATGCTGGTGGCCATATTTTTTTTGCGACAGGGCAATCCCTCTGTCAGCGAGGGGGCGATGCAGAAATGTGAGGGGGGGGGGGGGTCAGGACATCCGGACATCCCCCCTGGATCCGCGCCTGATTGGCTGACCTCTGCGCAAACCTGATTGCGTGGTAATGAATAGCATAAGTTCTTCACATCGACGGAAACACCACTCACTTGGGGCGGACACTCGCTATGCAGATAATGGTACACTTCTTGGGGCTTCCTGTGTGGCACGGATCTTGCACACCAAAAATGGAAAGGGTGCGCTGCAGTAACTTTCCCACGAGGCGGTACCAGGTGCCTTGTTTCGAAACGACGACGCGGAACGAAACCTCGCATTTGTGCGTCTTCGTTGGGATGAACACGGAGAGATTAATTAATGCCCATCGCCGAGTGCACCGTAGATGCTAGCTTCTCCATCCCGCCTCTTCACAGAGTTTGGCGGCAGCCACCTTGATCTTGGTAGGCTTGACGTTGGCGACTCGGAAGCAGCCAATAATTGCAACCTCAGCGTTTTCATTGTACACGGCAGTGGGTGCAAAGACGAAGCCGCCTTCCTTATCCGCCTGGAGCAACTTGACTTCCGCAGCACGTAGCGAAGCGACGACGGAGGCCTGCTGGGACGAATGAAATCGCCCTGTAGGCAATAGGCAGTGGACGCCATTGTGCAAGCACATGTCGCTGTCAGCACCTACTCGTGCATCTGTGCACCTGGTCAAGCTGATATCGTTTGCAGGAACTGATTCCTTTTTCCAACGCACTCTAAACGCCATGTGAAATGGTGCCGTTTCCTAGCATCACGACTTCACGTCCAGGCTGATTCTGCAACTTCCTTCTTTGTAGGTGAGGCCACAGCTGCTTCCTAAGTAACTCCGCCATCTGTGACGCGATGCGCCGCTCCCTGTGGAAAGTCCTCTGGGCGCTGCTTCGCCGTGCTGCTTCCCTGCTCGCTGAGAATACAGGCATTCTGTGTAAAAACATACTTGACGCCGAGCTTCTGGCTGAAGGATGCAACATATCCCAACAGCGTGTCCTTTCGAAGGTGTAAATCCACCAAACAGCCGTACAGGACATCCGACGGTGGTCATGGATTCTTCAGAGCCAACGCGTGAATGCGAGTTTTGCACCTACCAGTTGCCAGAAGATTCACACAAACGAGAACGAAGTGGGGGGTACGGGAAAAGGGGGTGCCTGGTGAGCTAGAAATGAACTGCGACAGTTGTTAACAGCCCCCTTCCGCCTAATAAATTAGTTTGAGATTTCGAAAAAAAAGTTTTTTAATTAGAAATGTCCAAGCTCGATCGTAGTCGATAGTTCAGTAGCGGCCCGGCTTCTTGCGGAGCGGTGTCAGTCCCGGACTTCCGCTGCCCGGAGGGTACGTGGTTCGGCCTGCACGAAATGAAAGCGATAGTTTGATAACACACACACACACACACACACACACACACACACACACACACACACACACATATATATATATATATATATATATATATATATTGTCACGTAGTAGTGGCAGTGAAGAAAACAGTCGTAAAACTGTGTATGACGAAACTGGTTGTTTATTGGGCGAACCTGTGCCAAAGCAAGCTACACTCAAAGCACAACGATAGCGGCGAACACAGCCGGCGATCGTCGAAAATCTGATCTGCGGCGAAACGCGTTGGCTTTTATACGTGCGAAATCGAAGGTTCCAGATTAACCCCTGGTGCCCGCGTGTCTTCCAGGAAGTTCTAGACAATTCGCGTCGCTCATACAATCAGATTACATGAGCGACGGTGACCACAGACGATGGATAGAAGCATCCATAACGTTCGAGAAGCTTCCGACGCAGGCGCGACCTGCGCCGAGCGATAACGTTTAACACTTGTTAGCCGGTGGAAAGCGGCCATCGGTGAAAGATAAACATGTATGTGTGTCAATATATATATATATTGTCGCGGTACACCGTCAAGAGAAGACTTGGGGTGCTACACTCTAAGCCAAAAATGGAGAAAATGAGAGTAACTGCAGTTTTTAGTCCTCAGGACTAACATTTAGTCCCCAGAGGGACCAACTGGAACAAGATGGCTGACATGTCGAAAATCGAAGGACTAAGTGTTTAGTCTCCGGTTTGAAAGGGAGCAACGGAAGGACGAACGGCAACGCTTGCTCTCGTCATGCAACCGTTGCTCTCCTACAGAACGCCGCATGCATACTGCCTCCTGCATTTGCACGCGCTCACATGTCTATTCACGAGCCAGATTTTCTTGCGGGTTGGCGTAGGGGGACTACGTTTTGCAAATAGATACGCATGCACACAAATGAAGTATAAATGGTTGCACCAAAGCGTCAGCGGCTGAAGCTGCAGTCGAGTCCGTGCATTAACGAACAACCTGCAACAAAAATAGCCTGAGAACATCGCAATAAAATGCGAAGCTACGCGGCACCCCGTACAACGTCGCGACAAACAGCAGATAGCGAGAACCACGAGAACCAGCAGATAGCGAGAACCATCGAAGACCATAGCTGGTCTTCGATCTTCACATAGTGGAAGGGCTCTGATTTTTTTTTCTTAGGGGAGGGGGGGGGGTGCGGGGGGAGGCTAATAATACAGATTATTAGTCTATCATATCGAGCACAATTTACAGGCACCAGTTTGCCAAAAAATGTTGATTTAAAAGCAATGCTGAGGTTTATGCGAAAACCACGATTGAGGCACACTGCAGAGATCGTTTCGACAATTTCTGAGCCTACAGCTGATGTTAACGATAGCCGGAAGTTATCTAAAACGAAGTGACGGCACAGGCAGTCAATATCATTCAACTCACGCCCCAGCGACGGCTTTCAAAAGATAACGTAACCCGATCTCTAAGGCCATGCTTTTGCTGGCTGCAGACCACGGGAGCAATCCAAAAAAAGAAAATACGTCATAGAATTTATTTCTACGATAAACTATAGCATAAAATGTGGACTGTTCGGTGGCTTGTTTTGCCTCGCAACATATATACGTAGCTGGGCGTAACACGGCGCAATACATGAGTTTACTGGTGAATATTGTTGGCATCACGGAGGCCACAACAACCTCACAAGTATGCAGGTGGCGCTGTTGTTTTTCCTCAGACACAGTGTATTGAAATAGCAGAAAAGGAACACAGGCCCCTATGGCTTGCCTTTCTGGATATCAAGGGAGCCTATGACAGCGTAATCCAAAAGGATTTGTGGGACATACTGGGCACTCTAGAGGTGGAAGATGGAGTAAGAAATCTTTTAAAAGATATCTATAAAAGTAACAGGGTGCTTATGAAATGGGAAAACAAGGTATCTGGCCCTATAGAGATACAGCAGGGGCTTAGGCAGGGGTGCCCTCTGTCACCTCTGTTGTTCATGCTGTATTTACAAGGATTAGAGAAAAAATTAGAGAGGAGCGGACTTGGCTTCAACCTTTCCTATTTCAAGCAGGGAGAATGGATTAAACAGTCATTACCAGGACTGATGTATGCAGATGACATTGTACTTATGGCTGACAGCAAGGAAGACTTGCAGAGATTAATGGACATCTGTGGTAAAGAGGGAGATAGCTTAGGTTTGAAGTTTAGTAAAGAAAAATCGGCAGTCATGACTTTTAATGATAATCAGGGCAGCGAGCATAGGATACAGGAGGTTACGCTGGAGGTGCTGGATAAGTACAAATATCTTGGAGTGTGGATAAACAATGGGGCTGAGTACCTAACGGAACATGAAAAATATGTGACGGCTAAAGGTAGCAGAAATGCAGCTGTGATGAAAAATAGGGCACTGTGGAATTACAATAGGTACGAAGTGGTGAGAGGGATTTGGAAAGGGGTGATGGTCCCTAGTTTGACTTTCGGCAATGCGGTCCTGTGCATGAGATCAGAGGTTCGAGCAAGGTTGGAAGTTAAGCAGCGAGGGGTAGGTAGACTGGCTCGGGGAGCACACGGAAATACACCAAATCAGGGGGTACAGGGTGACATGGGATGGACGTCATTCGAGGGCAGGGAAGCCAGCAGCAAGATAGAATTTGAGGAGCGATTGAGAGAAATGGCAGAAAAGCGGTGGGCAAGGAGAGTTTTAAGTTATTTGTACATGAGGAATGTTGATACAAAATGGAGGAAGCTGACCAGAAAACTGTCAATCAAATATTTGGACTGCAGGAGGGGTGCAAACCAGGAAACAGCGGTTAAGAAAAAGGTTAAGGAAACAGAGAGGGGTCTGTGGAAAGCAGGGATGCAGACGAAATCAGCACTGGGCACATACCGAACTTTCAAGCAAGAAATTGCCAAAGAAAATATCTACGATAATTCTAGGGGAAGCTCTTTGTTGTTTGAAGCCAGGACGGGAGTATTGCGGACTAAGATGTACCGAGTCAAGTACCAAGGTATAGACACGTTGTGCTGTGCGTGTGGAGAAGAAGAGGAAACGGCTGAACACCTCATACTTTTCTGTAAGGGGCTTAACCCTACAGTGCAAGGCAACGGGGCTGATTTTTTCAAAGCATTGGGGTTTAGGGACAGTGAAGGCAAAATAGACTTTAAGCGGGTAGAGATAACCAAACAGAGGTTATCTGATTGGTGGATAAAATTAAGGCAGGGGTGAAATTTCACCCACCACAAAGTACAAATTATGTTGATAGCCATGGCTAGGTGGCGTATGCCACCGCCCGATTTAAAGGGTTCAGCCTCATCCATCCATCCATCCATCCATCCATCCATCCAGTCTTCAAGATGGCGGTCGTCTGTGCGAGCTGCAACCGCGCTGCTTACGATATATTTTCTCTATCGTGTGTTTTTGTGTTTGCTGTAATGAAACGGGACGTAGTTAGCGTGCACAAAAGTGCCAGAAGATACCTCGTGTCTCGCTGCGAACTCGCCGTATGCGTGGCACGCCAGGCAAATGTGGACCAACGATTTTTATGTCGTGGCCTTTGTCTGGTTGTCGTGGAAAGTTGGGTGGACGTCGAAAAAAAATAATGCGTATTGTTAGCGTGCCTCAGCTCGTCCACTACGCAGCGACATCTATGATGGGAGTAATGTCGTCGACGCAGCACCGGCAACTTGGAGAGCGTCGTACCATTGAAAAGGTAAGCAGTCGTGCTTGCTAAGTACACGTGTGTTGTGTGTGCTCCTCGCGTGTGCATAGCGTACCTTGCGAACGTAGGAAATTGAACTTCTGCGACAACAGTGAAACCTGTGCTTGTGCATGCTGCGCGCTGTTTGTCAGAATTTAGTTAAGCAAATTTATTGCTTTGATGCGAAATTGAATATCCTGATAAGCGTTTTCTTCCGATGAGAAAAATTACGTTCGAAAATAATCGTGTTCACCTGTACGTGCGCTTCCGCTTTTCTGCTGAAGTTGCATAATAACGACTGATCTGTCTCTTCACCGATTATTACGGCAATTACGTTTTTTCGCTTATAAACTCTTCGACGTTGTAAATAATCTATGCTTACCAGGTTTTCGGTTTACGAGCAGTTTGAGGAGAAAACGAGAATGTAAGCAGTCACAGTTTGCTACTAGTACAGCTTTCTTTTCAAAACAAGGGGTGTTGCCATAACTATGACGTAACTAAACATGGCAGGGGAAAGTTGTTTAAACTAAGTCATGCAAGCAAACTCTAGTATGTAAACAAACATTTCTTGTATGTGCTGCTGCGTGCGTGTTCAAAATTTTACTTTGATGAAGGGGTCCCTATTATCATGACATTCTTCAGTGACTCGACCTTGTGCTCCGTTGCCACCCTGCACTAGTCCAGACATGTTTTTATGTGCACCTTACATGTGTTCACAATATGACAGTTTTATTGTGCCAATCAATGCTATAAGTTAACACACTACTCATTTTGCAGTGGTGAGACTGTGACCCTATAGCAGTGTCAACATAATGGCAGGGAAATGCAGGGATCCCGCAGCCATGGCTACAGCAGGACAGGGTGTAATCTGGATGTCATGTCAGGTATGTATGAAGTGTACGTGTACCATAAACTACGATCTCAGTATGATTTGTGTATAAGCTTATCGACATATTACTCAACTCAGCTTACTAAATAGGCTAAATAGTTATGCAATGTTATTCAACTTGCTGCTTATTTGTGTTCATAACATTATGCACACATTATTGTGTTCTATATAAAACTAAACCTAACATGTCCTGATGTTTAGCATGTTTTTCTCGCTTCAATCACTTGGCTGCAAGTTCACTTATTTTTGCTTTGCACACAGTATATTACTCTCCTTATTTTGGTTTTATTGTTTTGAAACTGTTCTTTATGCTGTAGCTTTTATTTCTGTATTTTTTCTCTGTTTATGCTACACACATGTGCAGTTTTTGTGCATGTTAGAATTCGAACTGTAGTGTGCCAAATATGTCACAGGTCTAAGTGTGCAGCGTGCTTACCTTTGCTTACCATTGTTACTTTAGCATTGCTATTTACAATAATTTCTGTCTTGTCCTCAGATTAACTGCCACTGGCAAATACACATATGATGAGCTTAAATTTCTTGAAATTAAATGTGAAGGTGTAGCCTTGCGACAGCTGAAGTATGGCAGCAATGTCGAAGCTAACTTGCGCCAACTATTACTACAGTATGCCAACAGATACCCATCCCTGTATTTGTGCATTTTCTGAGAACCAGCCGGGTCCACTAGGTGAAATTTGTAGCGTCCTTTTGAGTTTGCCGGTCAGTTCATGTAACTTTTCAGGACAAAATTTACACTGTGAGAGAAGGCAGACCATTACTAATGGGGCTGGCGCACACGTCTTTTTATTTATGCAGTGTGCCTCACTGATTTCATGTGTCAATTTTCCACTGTATGTGAAAAATAGGTGACGATCGTGTAATCTGGCCAGAAGTCCTATTGCTGGAATGCACGGCCAAGACGGATGAGCATACTGGCCTTTTGAGTCAAATATGGTTAATAACTTAAGTACATACTTAGGCATTGGCCAGTCTGTACTATGTGCATTTGACCACATGTGAAAGGAGTACAATACACTGCCTCGGACAAACACTGGACAAATTTAGTGGTAGCTTTAACCAAGGAGGCCTCGCTTGCTTGCCTGCTCGCCTTTCACAGTTCACTTACAGACTGTCGTTCATATCCTGTCTACATTATTTCTTTCTGGTTATATATGTGCATAGCAATCCACAAGCGAATTGAGAAAGACATCCAGGCAAGGGAGGCTTGCTTAGTTAAAGGTACCACAAAACTTGTCTTGCATCCATCAGGGGTTGTGTGGTCTATTCCTTTGATCATGTGTATATTTGGTCAGATTTACATGGGGCAGACTGGCCGGTGCCTCAACATGTGCCTGGGAGAGCACCAACATAGGTGTGACATAGTGGACATAGGCCGACATAGGCATGACATAGTGGACTTGAAATGCATGAGAACTATGCCGGTAGCTCATGCAAATATTCTATAACGGCTGGCTTTTAAATTTCTCAGGGTTGCATTGGGTTGCCCGTACACCGGCACTCCTATGCTTGTTTCCACGCCAAGTGATCAGATAGAAGATTTTCCAATTGCTGTTAGCAATCCACAGACACTGCTGCTCTTTGTCGAGTGGAAACCAATACAGCCAAAGTAGTTCACAACACGGATGATTAATTTTTGGAACAAAGTGCAGCTGTCCGCAATAGCCAGTAAATGTATCTTGACTTATAGCTATTGTGGCACTGACGATGTGGAATGTCCTGTGTTTGTGCTTTTGCTGTTTTCATTGCCATTATTAATTCTCTCTGTTTTTGTTGGAGTTTGTTCTGTTGGTTCTGGAAGGCAACTTGGAAGCTCTGTTTATGTTGGTACTACTAACAGCATCTTGTACCCTTTGACATCTGTTTTGGCTAGCACAAATGAGTCGACTTAAATTCACAAAGCTCTCTATGTGCAAGCCTTCATAACAGCACTTCTTGACTGGCCAGCACCCTAGTTTCTGCATCCTGTTTCATGGGTGAACCGATCCCCCTGGTTGACCAATCACCACTTTTACAAATTCTTGCTTACGAACGCTTTCTGAATCTGCTCTCGGGTTCCTTGTGCACCGCCTTACTGTTTCAAACATTGAAGTGTTATGCTATTACAAAAATTAGCAGCATCAGAAATGTTTGTATTCTTGTTGTGTGGCCTCTTTCCCAGCTCCTCGGCCATCAATATTGCTCGTCTCCCGAAGCGACCGTCATACTAAATGTGCTGCGTTGCCATAATGCCGCGAATGAACTGAGTCGAACCACAAAAGGTTATAGGGTATTACACCACCGTAACCAGTCACAAGCACAGTGAAAACAGCGCCGATTCCGACCAAAAACAAGTTAGCACTTCGGTCGACCTGTCCATGGATTGGATCGAGCCGTAAGGTTACAGGTTGCCAACGTAACGCAAGAAATCGTGGGATTTAGTAGATTTGTTTTAAATGGTCAATTTTGACGTTATTCGAATGAACACAAGGGTCATGGTTCAAGCAACGAAAATTGTGAAAAAAGTACACTTGTGTTACAATCGAATAAATACTGCAATTTTTGAATAACTTAATCTACCTTCCTTGCAAGCAGTGCAGGTTCGTGCCGTGGGATTATTCAGGCAGCCTGTACCTGTTTTTTGGGCAAGACATCATCACTGCCTATATTCTTAAGTTTTTTTTTATTATACGATGCCCCGATTGTAGAACGGTTTTGTGTGGTCCCCTCAAAGCCTTATAATCGAGGATCCACTGTAATTGCAATGTAAATTGTCTTTCAATGCCTGTGTTCATATATGAGGTCTTGCAATCGTGGTGTAGGGTGTTCATGCCTAATTTGTGAAAACTTTTCGTTTCAGACCTGAAGCCTACAGCTTCAGATTGTGCGCTTGACTGTCAAGCCTTGTGAAGGAGAGGATGGAGGCTTTTATTTCCCCTTACGTAAGATTATATGTAACTTGCATGCTGATAATAGACCTGTTGCATGGACCACTCATCTACAGCGTGCCTCATAATCATGTGTTGGCTTTGACACTTACAACCCTATCATTTATTTTTGCAGCACCCGGATGCGTCACATCATATGCCTACGGTGAAATACGAGGGAACTAGCCTGCTGCAAGCAAGAGCCCTCCATGTACAGCTCGAATCGATCAAGATTGACGAAGATGACCTTGTCTCTGGCCTTGCCATGCAGATTGCCCTTTACTGGATATTCGACATTGTTTTTGCGCCAAAGGCACAAAGAACATTTGACCATATGCCACACAGTCGGTGTTAACAGTGGTGTGTGGCCAGCTCCACTTGTGCGCGTGTCACACACGTTGCTACTGTAAAAAAAATAAAGTGTTCTATTGTTTATATTTTCTCCATATTTTATGTTACAAGCACCCAAGCAGCTCTTGTTCTGTGTCTGAAAAACATGTTCGAGATAAAAAAAAATCCCAGCCCAAGCAGCTCTGCTCATGTCTTGGGCCTCTGAAAAGCATGTTCGAGACAAAAAATTAACCCTATAAGGAGTAACACCAATATGGAGTACTAAACAGTTCATCCCCTGGGGAGTAACTGGAAGGATGAGCAGTTGGTCCTTGGAGAGTAACTGCAAGGACCAACATTTAGTCCTCGGGGAGCAGCTGGTGGGACTAACATTTAATCTCTGGGGAGCAACTGGGGAGACTAACATTTCATCCTCCAGGGAGTAACTGGAGGGACCAAAAGTTAATCTCCAAGGGAGTAACTGCTAGGGGACTAACAGTTCATCCCCTTGCCGTTGGTCCCTAAAGGGAGTAATGGTTGTGGCAACGCAGTTAGTCCCTCAAAGGACTAACCCCTATACCCCCGTTAGTCTCTTTTGGCTTAGAGTGTATGCAGGATGCGCCGAGTTTCTCGTTCGCACGAGTTTTCCTCGAGTTTTCTCGATGGCAATCAGTGAACGGAGATAGCAAGGAACTTGCAATAACAGCAGGCAAAAAAAATGTCGAGATAAAGCCGCGTATAACAACATGAGTGCACCCTGCGCTGGACAGTGCTTCCGCGCTTCAAGCACAGAGGACTGCGCAAGAAAACGCGCCTGCGCCGCGTATTGTTATCAACGTATTATCGCAATTTAGCAATACCGTCACTGTCCCGCTGTCTATCGGGACACTTGCCTAAAGTCGCTATATAAGAAAAGTACCGCCATCCTTTGATAAACGCCGCTTCTCTCTCTCTCCTGTATCGCCGATTGGACGATGATAGCGCGCGCTTATCACTTCTTTATATTTTCTTTTTTTCCGCCTCAGAGCCATGTTGAAAGTCCTCTGCGCAGCCGCAGTCGCCGGCGGCGGTGGCGGCGCGCGTCGGCCGCGTATTTCCATTTGCTAGTAGGTACAGCGTTTGACCGCTGGCGCCACGCTGCGCCGCTCGCGCGTACCATGTTTCGAGCCGCCGCCGTTGGAACGGAGGAGGCGTTGACGGAGAAAACGCTGGGCTGGTGTTGACTTAGCCTGCTGTTGGGATCGGTGGTATTATAAACGCATCACTGTTTTGATGATCCAAATATAATCTCACTATCAGGGAGGGAGCAGTCTACCTGACTGGAGCAGTATTTTTTTATTTGGGGTGTTGCGGAGCGCAGCGTAGCAACACCCCAACGACCGCCGCTTCGCGTCGGCGCCCGGCACCACGGCTGCCGCCGTGGCACCGGAGTTCAAGCGACCGCGCTGGCAAACAGTGAGAGAAAAAAAGGGAAAAGCGTGATATTAAAAAAAAAAGTAGCCAGAGCGGGTTTCGAACCCGCGCACGCAAGATCCCGTAGCGAGCGCCGTAACCACGCAGCCATACAGCCACGCTTCCAAGGGCTGCATTCGTGCAAACCATATCATTGCGTTCGAGCGCCCTCGGTGAACGGAACCACCTAGAAACGCGGTACGTGCGAGCGGCGCAGCGTGGCGCCAGTGGTCAAACGCTGTACCTACTAGCAAATGTAGTGTTGCCGCCCCGGCCTGAAAGCTTCAACGTGGACCTTCTTGGTGCGCCACCGTCGACTTGGCTTTCGCGAGCAAAAAGTAAAGAAAAAAGCAAGCGCTTTAGGAGAGGAGACGGCGGAGGAAAGAGTAGATGGCGGTACTTTTCTTATATAGGGACTTTACACTTGCCGTGAGCCGCCTGCCACTCCTTTCTCGGGCGCGTCAAGGGCGTGCTTCCTCTTTCGAGCATTATCTTTCTATCCTTCGTCGAATTTTTTTTTATTTATTAATACCTCAAAGGTCCCAACAGGACATTACATGAGGGGTGGACACGGAGAAGGCGGTAATGATGATGATGACATTACAAAAATGAGTCGCAACACTCGATGGCAGATCTAAAGCGCGCTGTATCGCGGATGAGTGCAGTTTGTCTAGGAAGGCCATTCCAGTCTCGGGCAGTTCGCACGAAGAATGATTGCAGGAACGTTGTGGTGCGGGCTCGTGGCGGGATTACCGAGTTCGGATGGCCTGTTCGACGAACACGATGAGCCAGCTGGATCAGCTCGCTGTCACGAGGTATGGAATAAAAAAACCTGGGATAGAGGCATAGGCGAGAGATGCGACGACGAGAGACAAGAGGTAACAAGTCTAGTTTTGATTTTAGCTATGAAATGCTAGTGTGATATGAGTAATCTGAAAGAATAAATCTAGCAGCACGGTTCTGAACAGATTCGAGAGCTTTAGTCAGATTAGTTTGGTAAGGGTCAAAGATAGCACATGCATATTCAAGTTTTGGTCGCACGAGCGTTTTATAGGCAACTGATTTTACTGGTGGCGGTGCCATGAAGAGATTACGGCGAAGATAACCAAGAGTTTTGTTAGCTGAATTGATTATATGGGTTACATGATTTGTCCAGGTCAAATCTTTGGAGAGGTGAATGCCTAAGTACTTGAAGGAGTCAGTGGTAGATATAGTACTGTTGTTAATTTTGTAGGCAGGTGGGATGTAGTTAGGTCGGCGGTGGAATGAAATGTGTACAGTCTTACTTGTGTTCAGGGACATGAGCCAAGTAGCACACCAGTCTTGAATATTAAAGAGATCCTCTTGAAGGGAAGTTACGTCAGTGAGGTTATTGATAGGGCGGTACGCTACACAATCATCAGCAAAAAGACGAATTACAGAAGATACAGTAAATGGCAAGTCATTAATGTAGATTAAAAATAAGAGTGGCCGAAGAACAGTGCCCTGAGGTACACCAGACAGGGCACATGCGGTGCATTCTTGCATCTACACTTTTCCTCAATCGAATACATTGAAATACCGCAAATAAAATAACAAACATTTTATTTCTTAAAGTATCGGTTTTTTGCTTTGAATGATATAAATTTGTGATGACAAACGGACATCGAGCAAATTATTAAATTTTGCACTTTTTTTTGCCGCGAGTGGGGAAAGTGAGGCGAAAGCTTACAAGCGGATACATTCTAGAAGGTCACACGCACGAGGGAGCTCATGCGGGTAGCAGTCGTCAGGGGCGCTGCAGTGCTATTCGCGATAAAATCGATGCGATAATGACGCATAAAGTCAGTCATGACAATGATCTGTCCACTTCCTGTATATTAGGGGAATGGCAAAGCAGCGCTGCGGCATGGCTGTTTACCGCAGGTGCTTTCACTGAGGCGGCTATTAAGGCCGCCGCTTTACCAACTGAAACGACACTCTAGCCATAGAGACGAGGGCAACGGCTGTCGCTGCGAAATTGCTGTACGGTATTGTAGGGTCCGTAGTAACGCAGCACAGCGAAAATGCACCAGTTATTCTGCGTGCGCGAAGTCTCCGCGATGCATTGCGAAGAAGAGCATGCTGCCCAGCGACACAATTCATCGCTTGTCACTGCTTGCCCAGTGAAGGTGCCTCCGTGCGCAGTACGCAGAATTTGAGTGTGTTGTTCACTCCAATGTGCTTGCCGATTGTCTCTGCTGCTGAGCTAACAGCGATCGCAGATTGATATCGTAACAACAGCGCAGTTATCACATTTTGGCGGGTGAAGGCTCTTGTATGCAGTTAGGAAATTAGACTTGGAACGCAGGAAGGTGTTGCAATTGCTTAGTGTTCCGTGCTTGTGATGAAGAAATGCCATCGCACTGGGTGCGTTTGCGCTGACCGCTGACCGTGTTTGCGACACTGCTTTGCACTGCACACACTGTACTGATGGCAGAGCAGCCATCTCAACGTTGTCGTTGGAAAACACTACGCACTGCTCAGGATCGTCGCCCACCGCGGCGCATCGACGCCTTGCCAGCAGCTACAGTGACCTGCCGAAAATTATTTGCTGTGCGCTACATCGCCACAATGCAGGCAATCAACCGTGTTGTGGGGCCATCACAGCCCAAGAAAATATTTGCATAAGCCCGCGAAAGTCGACGCATTTTTTTTTATAGTGGTGCTCAGTACATGACCGACGACAGTGCGTTGTGCGTGTTTTATTTCGCCGGTCATGATTGTTAATGCCTCTCAGTACCGCACCACGTCGCTGTAGCCGAAAAATAAGTTGGGTGTGGCCCAACCGTGGTGGGCGCGCACAAGAGTTACATGCCTCGCGCGGGGCGTGACCTGTGGTTTTGATTGACAGGCGAACTCGTGCCAAACTCGGACATCGCGAAACCCTCCTCGAGTTTAACTCGTGAACATGGCGGCGGCAGCAGCAGCCTGTGTCATCGCATCCAGCGGCAGTAAGCGTCAATATGACCGTCTGGACCCGTTCACCTACATGACAGACGTAGAGTTTCGCGTTATTTTTGCCTTTCCAAAACGTCAGTGCGCTGGCTGTGTGACATGTTAGGCGAAGGCCGTCGTCTGCGGAGACAGCGTGGCGGGCAAATTGCGCTTTCCGAGCGCAAAGTGGTGTGACTATGCTGCGGAGGAAAAGTTCGTGCGATCGCTTCAGCTCTCTCCTGTTTCAAGCACTGCTCGTCCACCGCTCCCCAGCCCCAGGCCAAGTCCGGCGTCGTCATCGATCGGAGTACTGGGGCACCTGCGAGCACCTGGGGTTCAACCCGGACCAACCAACCTGCGCAGGCGAAGTGGTCACATTATATTGGAAGGCTCAGAATGGACGCCGGGCTGCCTTCCGGTGCCACAGCTGCCGAAATCGGTTTTCTCAGTTACACGGTACCGCTGCACTGCACGGGCAGAGAGGCGAAGGAAGTTACTTGGCCAACACGGACCACCTCGGCCGTCCGAACGACCACCTCTCCAGGCGGCAAATGATTTGGCTCACGTACTGCCTGAGCCAAAGCGTAGGCATATGGCTGTTTAAGGAGATGACCGGCGACTCGTTTCCTCTATCGGAGCAGGCCATCGCCGACTGGAGGAACTACCCCCGTAAGTTCGCGAGGGACGAGCTGCTGGCACAACCTCCACTCGGTGTCCCCGGGGAGATAGCGCAAATTGACGAGTGCCTTCTTCGCGGCGAGCAAAAGTACAATCGAGGCCGCCTAATGTCGGGCGACAACTTTCCGCTGAGCAGCCAAAATTACGGCGGTGTTAAAGATGGTGGCCCATGGGTCTCCGGCATGTTCTGCGCAACCAGAGGGGTGCTGCGACTTTCAAGGTCGACTGACGAAAGGCGGCGATTCTAGGCGCCATTATTGCAGCCAATGTTCAACCGGGGACCATTATTCATAGTGACAAATTGGCCGCATACAGACATATCACAAATTTAGTGGTTGCTAACGGGGCTATGCCTCAATCTGCATTGGGAGATAGTCAACCACAGCGTGAACTTTGCGGACCCCATCACGGGCGTTCACACGCAAAAAAATAGAAAGTTATTGTCAAAAAGTGAAGCGCCACCTCGTCAGCCATGGGTACAGGGTAACTGCACCGATGCTGGAGTCCCACTTGGGATGGATGTGGTGGCACTCAACGGCCACGTGCGCTGCAAATACCCTCTCTAGCATTAGTTAGAAACCACGGATCGCTCGGGCTACCCAGTATAAAGACTCTTTCCTGCGGTTGTTAAAAGCCATTGCTTGGCGCGAGCCAGTATGAACGTGCATCGCAAAGTAAAAGAAAATAAAGCGTAGTTTTCTGACCCTTGTATGAGTGCTTTCCGGCATACCTGAGTGCTTGCACGGTAAGCGCGCGGCAAACCACTTATGCGCTAGCTGACGCTCACTTCGTCTCGAGCGATCTGTTAAAAGCCCAGTGTAAAAACCAGACGCATACCAATTTGTGCTCGGAAATGGGAGCGCAAGCACGTAGCGAGCCGCACCAATCCAATACAGAGGAAAGAGAAGAGCAACGAGCGATCTGTTGAAACCCCAGTGAGAAAACCAAGCGCACACCAATCGGTGCTCGGAAATGCTAGCGAAAGTACGTAGCGATCCGCGCCAATCCAAACAAGAGAAAAAAAGAGGAGGATGAGCGTCTCCTCGTGGTATTACGCGAAACGTATTATACTACAAATTAGTCTAATACACATTCAGTGTACATCTTGTAAACTTTAAAATGCTTATAACCCACATTAATGTGACTAATATTATTGTACTAAATGCATTTATTTTATAACTTGCTTGTGCCTGTAATGCACTCGGTGGAACGACAAACAAGTGAAAGAAGGCACAACCATGCACCGACCGTATGATCACGTGAGCCCCAATTCGTCGACCGTCCATATGGCAACGCCCAAGGGTTGATAGCCACCCAGAGCGAATCTAGATAAACCAATGAAACTGGAGGAGTGCCGACGGACAAACTTTGTCTTGTTATCATTGGTTCTTTCATATTGGGGCGTCGCTAGAACTCGTGAAGATCCCGAGTTTCGCCAAACTCGGGGCATCCTGCATAGCGCCCTCGGAGACGTTCTTCAGGAACAACGAGACAACCAGTTCAAGCAAAACAGATTAGAGACACGTCTTCTTCGTCGTCGGCAAAATCCCACTGACCCACAACGCGGAGTCCGTTAATGATGATGATGATGATGATGATGATGATGATGATGATATCCTCAGCACATGGCTCGTACCCATTTCTGGGGATTGGCCAAGAATTGAGCACCTGAACTTCTAGATATGGATTCTGAAACTACAGTTAATGTGCAATTTAGTAATCAGAACAGAGAGATTAATTTTCCTGAACTGCATAATTTATAATAATAATGCCATGAATTAAAACTGAAATATCTCTGAGAGAATTGTAAAAGTAGGGATGTAAAATTTTATTCGTTTTGTTGATTGAATGAAACCACAAACGGCATCAAATACGTCCCTGTGGCTAAAGCTGTTAATGCCCCCCATCGTCGTTGTCGTCTGCCTAGAGCACACGCGTCATTTGTCCCTCCCTAGTAGAGCATCGTCCCGATGCGAGACCAGAAATGTCACTTGCGGAAGAGAGGGTCAGACAGACAGACAAAGAACTTTATTGGTGGTCCTGAGGAACCGCTTTAGGGTACCCCCCTTTTCAGGGAGTCCCCGTAGCCGTCGCGGGCCGCACCCACGTCGGGGTCGGAAGATCATGGTCCTCCGCCCTGTCGCAGGCCCTCTGGACAGCCCGTAGTTGCTCTGAGAGGTCGCCGCTCTTAAGGGCTGCCTCCCAGTTCGTTAGAGTGGTAAGGGATGAGCTGCGTAACGCAGGGCATTGCCAGAGCTTATGACATAAAGAGCAGTACGCCTCCCCACAGTCTGGACAGTGGGGTTCTACATTAGGCGCGAAGTGAATGAATCGGCCCCTGGAGGGGAACGACCCCGTTTGGAGCATGCGAAAGGCCGACGATTGTGGTCTAGTGAGTTTAGGATGTGGTAGCGGAAAGGCCCGCCGAGCAAGTTGCTAATGTGCGAAGATTTCATGGAAGGTGAGGAGCGAATCCCTGTACAGTCCTAAGTCGCCGCCCGTGAGTGTGCCGGAACCACCGCGGTGTGTTATATATACCTCGCGCGCAGTCATGGGCTAACTCATTGGCGCTAACAACCTCAGAGTGCACATTGATTACCATATGGGCCGGGGACCATTTTATGATATGAAAACCAGCAGCCCCCTCGGTGCCGAGGATGGCCACCGCCTCCTTTGAGATCGAGCCGGAGGCGAACGCTCGGGCTGCAGACCTAGAGTCTGTAAAGATATGGGGCCGTAGAGGGTCCTTCAGTGCTATAGCTACAGCAACCTGCTCGGCTACTGTTTCAGAAACCTTGCGCACGGATGCTGAGTTAATGAGAGTGCCATTGGAATCAACCAAAACTACGACATAGTGATCATAGCGCCCGTACTGGGCGGCGTCAACGAAACTTGTCAACGAAAACGATTCGGAGTGGCCGCAGCCACTTTTAATAGGGAACGAGCCCGGGCTACGGCGCCCTACATTGTATTGAGGGTGGACGTTACGTGGCAGGGGATCTACCTTGAACGTATCTCGGACCATGCATGGGTGACGAGGGGGTCTCGCGCAGAGTCATTCGCTCACATACGGCTTCATGTGTACAACATGCACAAGTTCAGGGCGGTGCGGTCGACGCCGCGTACAGTTGGGACTATCGGGGACGACCTCGTATGTTACATCACTGAGTCGCCGCAATACTCTATATGGGCCGAAGTATCGCCTTAACAGCTTCTCGGAGAGGTCTCGTTTCCGTATGGGTGTCCAAACCCACACTCTGTCGCCGACTTCGTAGGTTACGGTTCTATGGTGAGCATCATAGCGGCCTGCGTCGTAGTCTTGCTGCTGGCAGATCCGCAAGCGCCCGAGCTGCCGAGCCTCTTCGGCGCGTTGCGTAAACATATCGGCGTCCGTATCAGTGTCGTCAAATTCGTGTGGAAGCATTGCATCCAACATCGTTCGTACATCCCACCATGAACAAGGCTGAACGGAGTCATGCGCGTCGTCTCTTGTTTCGCCGTGTTATACGCAAACGTGATATAAGGAAGGATGTCATCCCAATTTTTATGATCGACATCCACGTACATTGAAAGCATGTCTTCAATTGTTTTGTTTAGGCGCTCTGTCAGTCCGTTGGTTTGTGGATGGTAAACGGTTGACTTCCGATGAGCCGTTCCACTTAGCAGCAAGACGTGATCTAAAAGTGCAGCCGTGAATGCGGTTCCTCGGTCTGTGATTACGACGCTAGGGTGCGCCGTGTCGTAACACAACATTCTCAATGAAAAAGCGCGCCACCTCGGCTGCTGTGCCTCTCTGGATGGCCTTTGTTTCAGCGTACCGCGTCAGATAGTCGGTTGCGACGAGAACAAAGCGATTCCCTGCAGTAGAAGTAGGAAGTGGGCCCAAAATATCCATACCAATTTGATCAAATGGTGTTCGAGGAACCTGGACAGGTTGTAGGAGGCCGGCTGGCTTCATCGGAGGCGACTTGCGCCTCTGGCAGTCAAGACAACTGCTAACGTGATGTTTCACGGCGGTGGTGAGTCTCGGCCAGTAGTAGCTTTGCCGCACTCTGCCCAATGTCCGCGTCTAGCCTAAGTGACCAGAAGTCACCTCATTGTGACAGGCTTGAAGTACTTCCGTACGAAGAGCTGCAGGAATGACGAGCAGGTAGGGGGACCCGGTCGAAGAAAAGTTTCCTTTGTAAAGGACTTTGGCCCGTAAACAAAACGAAGATAATCCTCTTGCGAAAACTCTAGGTGCTTTCGCAGATCTTCCTTCTAAGTAATTGATGAGTGCAAGCAACTCAGGGTCGTCCCGTTGATTTTGAGCGATGGCGGATGTGTCCAGAACACAAAGAAATGCTGTATCTTCTTCTTCGAGTTGAGAAGCCGACTCTATTGGCGACCGAGACAGGCAGTCAGCATCCGTATGTCGCTTCCCTGACTTGTACGTGACCATCATGTCAAACTCTTGCAGCCTTAGGCTCCAACGTGCCAATCGTCCAGACGGAAATTTAAGGTTAGTCAACCAACACAGTGAATAGTGGTCGCTGAGAACTTTGAAAGGGCGGCCATACAAATATGGGCGAAATTTCATAACCACCCATACTACGGCGAGGCATTCTTTCTCAGTTGTGGAATAATTTGCCTCGGCTTGTGAGAGCGTTCTGCTTGCATAGGCAATCACTTTTTCCGTGTTATCCGGCCATTGCACAAGAACAGCTCCCAATCCAACATTGCTGGCATCCGTATGGAGCAATGTAGGAGCGGTCTCATCAAAGTGGGCAAGCACTGGCGATGTCTGGAGACGTTGCCGCAAGACGTTATATGCACCTTGCTCTTCGTCGCCTCATACGAAAGCAGCGTCGTCTCTCGTGAAGCGAGTTAACGGCGACGCAATACGAGCAAAGTCTGCAATAAACCACCGGTAATAGGCGCAGAGGCCGAGGAACCACCGGACAGCCTTTTTATCGGATGGTACGGGAAACTGTGCGACGGCGGTAATTTTTTCAGGATCTGGGCGGACACCGGCGTGGCTGACGACGTGACCAAGAAACTGTAATTCCGCAAAGCCAAAGTGGCACTTCTCCGGCTTCAGGGTGAGGCCGGCGGATCGTATGGACTGCAGAACCGCTTCAAGCCGTTCGAGGTGTTCTTCAAACGTTGCGGAGAACACGATGACGTCGTCGAGGTACACTAAGCAGGTTTTCCACTTAAGACCCCAAAGCACAGTATCCATGAGGCGTTGGAACGTAGCAGGGGCAGAGCACAAGCCGAAAGGCAAAACCTTCAATTTAGGGATGGTCGATTAAATATTTTAATCGATTAACGATTAATCGTTCGTCGGTTTAGCCTATAATCGATTAATCGCTTTCGATGCGGGGCTTTTCGTCGAATAATCGATTAATCGACTTTTTTTTCCGGCGCTTTAAAAAGGCTGAAACACAGTTATCTACTCACGTAAGTACCCATTATAACGTTTGAAAGGTGGAACCAGGATAAGAAATACAAGGGTATAACCTTTGATAAAGAATAATGTTTGACTTCTTGAAGGCCAACTATAATTGCCACTAGGGACTAGTGAAGGAATAAACAATATACAGGGTGTTCATATTTAAGTTTTACGGAATTTTTCAGAATTGCCTGTGGCAGGTAGCATAATTCTTATCGTTGAGCTGGGTTATTCGAAGAGGCGGACATTAGTAGCACGAAAAATTGAAATACATATTTGACTAATCAACAAACATTGAGTAATGAACTTCTTAGTTAATTACTTTACGAAACATATTACAATTTATGAATGGTAGCCGATGAGTTCGCAAGACCCACTTGAAAGGAATTTACAGGATGACACCAGTTTCGAGATATTATTTCTCAAAGTGTGGGACGAAATACATGGGCATTCCAGTTACTTTTGTACTTCAAGGCATTTTGGTAAAAATGTAAGTGGAACAACAGCGTTTCTTTACGGCGAGTTTGATGGTGCATATCTCCGAACTGGTGTCATTCTGGGAATTCAGTAAGTTCTTGATGAGGGCTAGTTGGTTCATAATTTGGAACTGAGGTTTGAACAGCGCGAAGAAAACAAGGACACGAAGAAACAAATACCACAAACAAGCGCTTGTTTGTGGTATTTGTTTCTTCGTGTCCTGG
This sequence comes from Dermacentor silvarum, assembly GCF_013339745.2. Classification (NCBI taxonomy): domain Eukaryota; kingdom Metazoa; phylum Arthropoda; class Arachnida; order Ixodida; family Ixodidae; genus Dermacentor; species Dermacentor silvarum. Next base: position 421,523,222 of record NC_051154.1, read on the forward strand.
TTTTTTTTTTCGCTGTTCAAACCTCAGTTCCAAAATCTGGAAATTAATTCTTAGTGGATACGCCTGACAAGTGGATACGCCTGTTTTCTAATGTACCAGCAGGTGTTCATCAAGGCTCAGTCCTCGGTCCACTTCTCTTTTACAGCGAAAGCTGTATATGGCTAGGCGAAACGAAAAACCATTTGTCCCATGTTTCGATAAACGTCTCCATTGGCTGCGCCGTCATTACGTCGTTCTCTACGTCGCACCCAAGCGCGCGCGCCATTGGCAGCTAGCGCCGTTAGTTACATCGTTAGCGAACACGTTCCCGCCATTGCCACGTTGACGCTGCTCTACCCGAAACGCCTCCTCCTCGGCTCGTCGTTGTCGCATGCGTTCGATATCTCGAGTTAGCTCGGCGTAGCATCCGCCCGCCATTGGCGCTTGCGTTCCACCTCGTGATTTCAACGTGGACGTTTCGTCGCAGCCGAAGCCAAAATGCCGCCCGAGAAACTCCCGCCGAAAGCGGGCGTTGCCCCGGGGAACGCGTTCCCGCCATTGCCACGTTGACGCTGCTCTGGCCGCAACGCCGCCTCCTCGGCTCGCCGTTGTCGCATGCGTTCGATATCTCGAGTTAGCTCGGCGTCGTGGTTAGCAGCGTCCGCCCGCCATTGGCGCTTGCGTTCCACTAGAAACACAAACATGCAGCCAATATTTGAGAAACGCTTCAATACATCGTCGGCATTAACCCACTGCTAAACATCGGGGCCGCACGTTTCAGCTTCTCTGGTTAATCATCTGTACGGAGTGCTGGGGCGATGTTTTTTAATTTATATTAACGATCTTCCGAACTGCGTTCTTTGTTCTTCCATAAAGCTATTCGCAGGTGACTGTGTTCTCTACCGTAAAATTCCTAATTCTTCCGATTCCCAAGAACTGCAGGACGACCTTAACCGCGTAACTGAGTGGTGTTCTAATTGGTGCATGCAAACAAATTAAAATAAATGCAAGGTCATGCGAATATCTCGTAACACTGTCATGCACACGTACTTTATTAATGGTGCAGCTGTGACGTCAGTTACTTCTTACAAGCATCTCAGCCTTCACATATCAAATAACCTTTCTTAGCATTCGCATATTGGCTATGTTGCTAATAACGCTAACCGTATGGTTGGTTACTCGCGCCGTAATTTTAGCTCTGCCCCTTCGTCCCTGAAGCTAACTCTTTACAAAACTTTAGTTCGCTGCAAATTGGAGTATGCTTCAGCCATTTGGGATCCGACTCAGTCTTCATTAGTTTCTACTCTAGAAAGTATTCAAAACCGCGGTGCACGCTTTGTCTTATCTAATTATTCTCGCTATGCAAGTATCTCATCAATGAAATGAACTCTTAACTTACCTGATCTTTCGTCACACCGCAAATGTTCCCGTCTTTCCCTTTTTCACAAAGTTTTTCATTTGAACCCCCTTCTAAAAGAAACCCTTCTTGCCCCTCCGTCTTATATTTCGTACTGAATAGTAAAAACCAGTCAAAAGACGAAGGACAGAGAATAGACGTGGCACACACGACGACTGGTTTTCCAGTCGTCGTGTGTGCCACGTCTCTTCTCTGTCCTTCGTCTTTTGACTGGTTTTTACTATTCAGTATGTAACAACTGACCCAGACAGCTACTCTACTTATATTTCGTCCCGCACTGACCACAGCCTTAAAATCGGGGTGACATTGTGCCGCACAAACCGGTACAGTGACTCATTCATCCCTAGGACAAGCACGGACTGGAATCGCGTTACCGCATCAGTCGCACTCATCACCTACTCTACCAACTTCAAGACCACTGTTCGAATGCATATTGTTAATATTTTTGGTTTGTATTTTTGCTGCATTATTTTTTGTTTTTGACTCCACTCCTTTCTGTAACGCGTTCGGGCCTGGAAAGTACGTGAAATAAATAAATAAATAACTTCACCGGCTGCAATTTGTAAATTTCAATATACGTCGTAAATTAATTAACTATGAAGTTAATTAGAGAGAGAGAAATAAACTTTTATTTTCCGAAACGGTCATCCGAGTCAGGACCCGGTTCACCCTAGGTGGGAGGATTCCTTATTCCAGGAACCCTCTGGCTTGGGCTGCCTCCTTGGCCCGGGCGACAAGACTGCGTTGATCGTCCAGGTCGTCAGAGGAAAGCTTCGCCTCCCACGTTTCAGTGGTGGTAGAGAAGTGCGCTGAGTTGGGTTGCTCCTCGTGTCTTGTGTCGTCTTGTTGAGCTTGTCAGCTGGGGTCTGGGGATTTGTCACGCAGTGGGCAATCCTGGACCATGTGTTGCAGGGTGTCTGGGACGTCACTGTGGGTGCATGTGTATGAGTACTGTGTAGGATATAGTCTGTGCATGATTATTCCGTGTACATAGGTGTTTGTCTGTAGGCGGCGGAGGATGACTTGTTCCTCTTTGCTCAGCTTCTTGTGTGGGGATGGATACGTTCTCCTGCTGAGTCGGTGGTGTTGCAGAATCTCCGAGAACTTTAGAGCGATGTCATCAACGTTGGTGGCCGGCCTAGTGTGGAATGGCAGGAAAGCCCGGCTGGTATGCTCGCGGGCAGCGGTGTGTGCCGCCTCATTTCCTGTCATGCCCTGATGGCCTGGAATCCAGTTGATGTGGGTGTCGGGGAGCGGGGCGCGTGCGATGTGATTTTGAAGTATCTTGAGTGCAGTTGCTGATATGCGTCCTTTTTGATAGTTGCGAGCTGCTGCTTGGGAATCAGTGAGGATTACGGCTACTTCAGGGCAAGTTGTTATCTCCAGAGCAATTGCCGTTTCCTCTGCAGTCTCGGCGGCTCTTGCCCGGATGGTGACAGCGGCGAGTTCATTGCCTTGGGGATCCGTGACACTTATGGCAAAGGCGTTTCGTTGAATATACCGGGCAGCATCGGTGTACCACGTATCAGGGTTTGTCGCGTATTTCTTGCTGAGTGCGCGGATTCTGCTTTGCCGACGCTCCTTATGGTAAGTCGGATGCATATTGCGCGGTATGCGCGCAACGCTGATACACTCACGGAGTGCGGGTGGGATTCTTGCTTTCTGGTCTGTTTCGGCAATGTAGCTTTCACTGTAGTTGAGGTAGCGCAAAACTTCACGTCCGGTGGGTGTGAGCTTGAGCCGCTCTAGTTGGCTGATTTTATGAGCCTCGGAGAGCTCTTCCCACGTATTGTGGACGCCGAGCTTGAGGAGTTTCTCCGTTGATGCCGTGGGTGGAAGGGTCAAGGCTACTTTGATTGCCTTTCGAATGATGACATTCAGTTTCTTGATTTCAGCCGGTTTGAGTGTCAGGTAGGGGGTGCCGTAGGTGATACGGCTAGTTAGGAGAGCTTGAATTATCCTTAGCGTGTCTTCCTCCTTAAGTCCGCTTCTGTGATTGGTTATCCTCTTGACAAGGTGCGTAACTTGTGACAGTGTACGTTGGAGACGCGGAAGAGTGGCCGCTCCTGATCTGTCTTTGTGGATGTGAAGACCGAGTACGCGAAGGGAGTCGACTGTAGGGATTTGGGTTCCGTTGAGGAAGACGCTAGGATCGGGTTCGATATAGCTGGGCGGTCGTCCTCGCGTCCGTGCTCTGAGAACGAGAAGCTCCGACTTTTCAGCTGCGCATTGGAGACCGCAGTCTCGGAGGTAGCTTTCGATGGCGTCGATGGCTTCTTGTAGACTGCGTTCTTGTTGTCCAGTAGTAGGTGCTTTGGTCCAGAGTGTGATGTCGTCGGCGTAAAGGGCATGACATAGGTTTGGGATGGCATTGAGTTGTTTTGGCAGCTTGATCATTGCGATGTTGAAAAGGAGTGGTGAAATAACTGATCCTTGTGGAGTTCCTTTGTTGGGTAGCCGAAATTTATCACTGCGGAGATTGCAGACGCCTACTGTTGCTGTTCGGTGTGTCAAAAAGCTGCTGATATAGTTATAGTTCCAGGCTCCACAGCCTGTATCTTCGAGGTTGCGGAGGATGGCTTCGTGGCTTACGTTGTCAAATGCGCCCTTTACGTCGACTGCCAGTATTGATGATTTGCGTCTGCGATCAAGGTAGTCGAGCAGGTCTTCCTTGAGGAGCAGGAGTACATCCTGCGTGGAAAAATGCTGTCGGAATCCGAACATGGTGTGCGGCAAGCATCCGTTGTCCTCGAGGTATGGGGTTAACCGGTCGTGCACCATGTGCTCGAGGAGTTTGCCCACGCAGGACGTGAGGGAGATGGGACGGAGGTTTTCGATGCGAAGGGGTTTGTTGGGTTTGGGGATCATGGTGACCTCCGAATGCTTCCAGGCTGCTGGTAGGTCCCCCTTTTCCCAGCAGTCGTTGTAGTACTGGAGTAGTGCTGTTGCGGCCGATTGCGGAAGGTTGCGTAGGAGCTTATTAGTGATTATGTCCTTGCCGGGACTAGTGTTTCTAGTGAGTTTGGCTAAGGCTGCGTGGAGCTCTGCTTGCGTGAATGGTCGATCAAGGTCTGGGTTTGGTGCGCCATCGTACGCCTTGCTGCTCACCGACGAAATGGACTTGTCGCAGCTAAGTTTCTGCTGAAGTTCACGAAGGAGATCATGCTCCGATCCAGCGTGGTTGTGGATTAGTCTGCGCAGATCTTGCCGTTGTTGCATTTTGGTGCGGTCGGTAGCTAAGAGAGCGCGTAGGAGGTGCCAGGTTTTCTTGGTGCTGAGTGTTCCTTGTAGGCTGTCACAAAAGGTGTGCCAATTTTGCCTAATAAGTTGATCCGCGTAATCTTGGGCCTGTATGGTGAGAAGGGCGATTCGTTGCTTAAGTTTTCTATTCAGTTTCTGCCTCTTCCACCTCCTCAGGAGGCTTCTTTTGGCCTCCCAGAGATGAAGGAGATGCGGGTCGACTGCGGGGCTGTTGGTGCTTAGTTGGATGTTCTTGGTGTGGTGTTCTGCGGTGATGAGAAGGCCCTTGAGCCAATGGTCAATGTCGTCGATTGTTGTGTTGCCGCTGAGGTTGTCTCTGAAAGACTTCCAGTCTGTTAGTCGGGCAACTCCAGTCTTGGTTTGCTTCCGGTTGTGGGCGATGTCAAGTTGGAGAATGTGGTGGTCGCTTCCGAGCGTCTCCGAGAGTCGGCTCCACTCGGCCCAGAGGACGTTCGATGTGAAGGTTAGGTCCGGGTTTGTGTCCCTGGAGACACTGTTTCCGACTCTCGTGGCCTGTAGCGGGTCGTTCCAGAGGGTCAGCCTGTGTTGTTGGGCAGTATCGTGTACGCGGGCTCCCTTCTTGGTGGTATTTGGATACGCCCATGCTGTGTGTGGGGCGTTGAAATCTCCCATGATGACAACTTGATGGCCTTTCGTGCGTTTCCTGAGCTCACGAATAAAGTGGTCGAATTCCGGAAGTTGGTCCCGAGGAGGACTGTATATGCTGACGATAAAGAGGCTTTGCTGCGTTTTTCTGTCTGGTAGGATCTCCACTAGGGTGTGCTCGATGGGGATGTCTTCTATTTCATGTTCCCTGCGTTGTGAGAGTTTTCCTCGTTAGGATGGCTGTGCGTTGGGTTTGTGTATGAGCAGTGTATCCTTGAAGTCGAATGTTGCGGGTGTTGGTTTCCTGTAGCGCCTATTCGACTAATTAATAAATATTACTAATTAACTTCATGTAGCGCAATGACAACAGGACCAGCCCGATGTCATTGCGCTCCATGAAGTTAATTAGTAATATTTATTAATTAGTCGAATATGTGTTTCAATTTCTCGTAATAATGTCCGCCTCATCAATGATAACACTTATGCTACCTGCCACAGGCGATTTCTAAAAATTCCATAAAACTTAAAAAGGAACACCCTGTATGTTAAAAATGGCACTTACTGAGGAGGGTGGGCGTGGAGGAAGGAGAAATTAGAAGAGAGCATTGCAGCACGACTGACATAAAGAAGTAACGGCCCAACACGTGATCGCCACATCAGAGCGCGCGGTAGGTTTAATGCTGCCGGGTGCAGGGCAGCAGCGCAGCTGAACGGGTGCGCACCGATTTGAAACTACTGCGAACCAAACATTATCGGCCAATACGTTGTCTCTCAGGGTCACGTGCTGACCCTATACTGCGAGGTAAACAGCGAAGGAAATGGCTTGCCGATGAGTTCGCTTTCCAAGACTTGCTGCCTCACGTAATGATCTCTCCTAGTTCATTTCTTCCTCCACGGGGGGCGGCCTCTCTCCGGCCCCAGGCAGCCTGTGTGACGTCTGCTTAAAGCGGGGAAACGCTTGGCAATCTCGGCAGGACTCGGGGAAAACAGTTGACAGTCGCTCTCGGTCTTCGCAGCCGCGCTGTCGTTGCTCGTGCTCCGCATTCTATAGTACGATTTCAAAATTTTCACGCCACTTTAGTCACTGTCTGGAAAACGATTAATCGAACTGCTTTCATCGATTAAACCGATTAAATTAAAGGTAGACATCGATGACGATTAATCGTTTTGCGGCGTACTTTTCGTCGATTAATCGATTAATCGTTCATCGATATTACCATCCCTACTTCAATTCGTATAGGCCGTCTGGCGTCCCACAATCAGTTTTTTCACGGTCTCTGGGGTCTACCTCGATTTGCCAATAGCCGCTTTTTAAGTCGATTGAAGAGAAGTAACGTGCATGTCGAAGCCTGTCGAGGGAATCATCGATACGGGGAAGCGGGTACACGTCTTTCTTCGTCACCTGATTTAGTTTTCGGTAGTCCACACAGAAACTCAAGCTGCCGTCTTTTTTTCTTGACTAGAACTACAGGGGATGACCAGGGACTCGTTGATGGTTGGATCACGTCGTCTTCAAGCACTTTTGTCATTAGTTGTTGTATGGCTTCACGTTCTCTGGGAGCCACACGATAAGGATTTTGGTGAATCGGTCTCGCCTTATCCTCTGTAATTATTCGATGCCTTGTTAGAGGCGTCCGACCGACTCTTGACGTCGACGAAAAGCAGTCGTTGAACGTGGTCAATAGCGGAAGAAGCCGTTCTCGGTCATGCTGCGGCAAAACAGTGCTGACGTCAAGTACAGGAGCTGGATCTTGTGTAGGCGCTTCTTCGAGTAGTGAACAGCAGCCGCCAACTTCCGCAACACCGTCAAAATAAGCCACAGCCGTGCCTTTTGGAAGGTGCCATCTCTCTGTGCTAAAATTTGTTAGCAATAGGTTCGTGCGCCCGTCTGTGACATTTACACTTCCTCGTGCAACCGAGATACCATGAGTAAGCAACAAAATGGTTATTTGGTCAGCAACTCCTTCGCAATCAAACGGTACGTCACAGGCCACCGAAGCAAGGATACATGACCGAGGTCGGATTACGACGTCGTCTTCTGTTAGACGAAAGGCGTTGTGTTGCGGCGATAAGCAATGGACTAAACCAGGGCTCTTATAGAACGTCACCATGCGGTCTGGGATGTTAATTACGGCGCCATATTCCCTCAGGAAATCCGTTGTAATAATCAAATCTTTACAGCGCGCAGGAAGCACAATGAAAGCGGCCACGAAAGAAGAATCTCCAATGTTAATTCTTGCAGTACAACTTCCAGTAGGCATGAGTAAATGGCCGCCTGCCGTCCTTATGTGAGGTCCTGTCCATGGCGTCTTTACTTTCTTCAGGCGGAGGGCGAGTTCTCTCCTCTTCAACCACCTCTTTCTCGGTACCTCGCACCTCCACCAGTGTCGCGGTACAACGCCAAGAGAAGACTCGGAGACGTTGTTCAGGAGCAACGAGACTTGTTTGGTTTGGTGCCTGTAGACATAGCACAACCCACTATGGGGGATTGGCCATGAATCGGGCGGCAGTGGGAAGAAAAATGAAGGATACCTAAATGGGATTTTCTTAAGAATGAGATAATAAATGAATTATAATCGTTAATATTAATTTCCATGCTACAGCATCTTAAAATTTTAAGCAAATATTTTGTTGTCTTGTGAAAAAAAAATTAGCATGGCAGTCTCCTTGTTGCCATTACAAAATTAAATATGGCATCACATACGTTCCTATTACAGTGTCCTAGTGCCGACGCCCCCAGAGATAGAATGATAGGTAACGTAATGTTCAATCCAAGTTGGCGAAGGGGACCTTCTAGAAGTCGTTTTCTATGCATGGTGAACCTACGACACTCTATAAAGAAATGATCCATAGTTTCGGGTTCATTGCAATAAAAGCATTGAGGGGAAGGCGCCAAACCAGACCTATAGGCACCGGGCGCGGGATGAATTTGGACCGGTGGCGCCTTCATGCGGCTGCGCCGTGAAAGTAATGGCATGTGGCGGCCGGGCCGCGCGCAACAGGCGCTGCCGTGAAACAAAGTCTGATCAAACATGTTGCGTTTTTGGGTGCACCAACAGTTACTGAAACATGCCGGGAGCTGGTTACGCCATTCAATTCAATCGTTGTTCATCGCGGCATCGCGTTTTTCAGGCGGAAAGTCTGTATATGTGCGGTCTGTAGGCAACAGCGCGTTCAGTGCTCAGCAATTGAAACGCGATACTCGAATCGCATGGTCGCCAGCGCTTTTTGCACTGACTGTAAGCGCTGGGGACACCGAACTGGTGCATTGTGGTGTAGAGGGAAAGCGAAAACCTTCGTAACGCATTATGACTGCATTTGGTCCCACGGCGCTCACCTGTGGTTTGAAAAGAAAAAAAAACGGCGGCAACCGCGCGCTGCCAGCGCTTCAATCGCTGGGCACTGTACATTTCCGACGCTGATTTGCTATGGTCTAGTTCTAACGTTAATAAGAGAGCCGTTCATACGCAAGAGCTTCGTGTCCCACTTGCGTGTCTTCGCCTCCACAGTGTAATGGCTCCGCAGCTTGGGCACCGAAGGCGAACACTCAGATTTGTAGTCATTTTGCCGTCTTATCAGTGTATCAGTCTTCCTTTTAATGTACATTTTCCTTCCTAGCTATTCCCAACTCTGGTTGAGTCCGGCAAATGACTGTGCTGTGCATCGACGGCGAACGCAAACTCAGTGGCGGGTTCACACTCGCCGCCACCGACGGCTCCTGTCGCCCTAAGCTATATAAAATGAGCCGTGACTGAAGATTGGGCTAGTTTATAAGCAATTAAGAATGGGGAAGCCTTGCAAAGATAAAAGAGCTACAACGGACAGAGAACGACTGACACATGTGCGATCGGCGAAGCAGCTCAAGAAACAGAATAAGGAAGACGTATGTCTGCTTTTTTTTCTGTCCATAATTGTTGTGTTCTTCGCCTATTTACATGATTAAATACGCGAGAATGTTAACGCGCACAGCAAAATAACATCTGGAACATAACTGCTGGAGTTCCACGTCTTAGCTTGCCGCGGTGAGCTCCGTTCGCGTATGCATTTGCATCGCAATTTGCGCTCGTTTTCTGCTTTATATACTACTTGATGCCACGAATGTGATCTGCCTCGCACAAGTGACGACCTTTCTCAAAAGAAGACACGCGTAAATGCGTTTTCCGGTGCTTCAGCCCTTATAACCCGCAGTGCCAAATCACTGCAAGCACCGAGCGCCTTCGTCCCGTCGTCTGCTTCACATGCCAGTGCTTTGTTAGGTGCCGTTCGCGGCGCTGTTCGCCAGCATATCGCCGGCGCGCCGGTGGCGCCTTACAACGGCCGCCCGGTGCCTATTGGTATAGAAATGCAGCCTTGGTATTCGGCAACGCATTCTAGTAAACGACACTTCAAATTTTCTTGTTGAACACCATCTGCTGTGCCAAGGAAACCTAAGGTGCTGAAAATCGGTGTTATTGAGTACACATGATTTGGCCTGTTCTTCTTGGACAGAAATTTTTTTAAATCTCGCAGAAGTGACGTATGCCGAAGGTCTTAGGATCCTCAGTACCGGACCGTTAAGAGATGCCGCTGCTAGTGCGTCTGCAGATTCGTTTAAAGTGAGCCCCACGTGACCTGGCACCCATACCAGATGGATAAGGCGTAAATGTTGGGGGATGGATGAATGAAATTCTCGGAGAATGATAGATGAATTGGGCACTGATAAAGCGGAGCAAACAGACAAGGAGTCGGTTAAGATTACGGCTGAAGTAATAGATGCGGGAAGTTTTCGTAGAGCTAGGATGATGGCTAATAACTCCGCCTGAAATATTGGCGTAAAGTCGGGTAGTCGAAGAGAGAAAGACCAATTTAATGATGCCGAAAAAATACCCACTCCTGCCTTATCTTCACTGACAGAAGCATCTGTGGCTATTACTGCATTTATTTGGAGGTTCTCGAGGTGGTCATCTAGCAAACTTTTTAGGTATCGAATAAGCAGGAGTTTAGCGTTATTAGGAAATATATCATCGAATTCAACGCTTACTGTCGCAGTAGGGAAATTTTGAAAATCCACATCACGGATTGATATTTCTAATGGCTCTAATAGTTTCTGCACAAAAACTACCTGGGGACAATGCAGTCTGGACCATTGATTCTCAAAGAATGCAGTCGGTGCTAGAGCACTGCACGGGCTCGGGCTTACCCGAAAGCCCGGGCCGGGCCGGGTAGAGGAGTTTTTTCACGGGCTCGGGCCGGGCTCGGGCACGGCGTGTGCTTTTTGACCCGGGCCCGGGCCGGGCTCGGGTTTTTTACGCGGGCCCGGGCCGGGCTCGGGCTTTCTGCGAGTTATTCTCGGGCTTCTCAACTCTGAAAAACATGTATTTTTTGGTCTTGGGCCGGGTTCGGGCCGGTTTCGAGTCGGGCTCGGGCCGGGCTCGGGCTTAAGGTAAAGGGGTGGCGGGCCGGGCCGGGCGGGTAACGTAGATTATTTCCGGGCCCGGGCCGGGCTCGGGTCTCGCCTTAAAATCTTGATCGGGCTCGGTCGGGCCGCCCAATGTAAAAACGGGCCCGGGCTGGGCCCGGGCCGCAAAAATCGGGCCGTGCAGTGCTCTAGTCAGTGCTCTAATAAACAAAACATATAGAAGGAGCGTCTCTGGGGAGAAGCATATATGTTCAGTAACGTTTGGACTGTCAGTATACGAAAACGAGTTTGAAGAGAAGGCAGGTGAGTTTCATGATAAAGAATATTATTCGCTACATATTTTGGAAGGCCGAGACATAGACGTAGTGATTCGCGTTCTAAAAGAACCACAGGGCGTAATTTATAAATAGGACCTCCAGAAAATAACGCGCATCCAAACTCTAGAATGGGGCGGACATACATACAATAAATCATCAGCAAGGTCTCCCTGCGCATTCCAAAACGATTGCTGCTGACTGCTCGTAATTAGCCAACTGCGCGTGCTCCTTTAGATGCGATGTATTCTATGTGTGTCTTCAAATTAAGCTTTTCTGTGTAAATCATTCCCAGATATTTTAAAAATTGCACCTGTGCAATAATCTCCTGGCCATACGACAGTGTTATTCGGATAGGAAAAGTTAAGGGGAAAACAATGATTGCACTTTTGCTGACATTTAGCGACATTTGTATTCCTTTTAGCCAAATTTCAATCTGATTCAAATACAATTGCAAAGTTTTATATAAGCTATGAATATCATTTGATACTGAGAAAAATGCGATATCATCAGCGTATGCGTATACCTGTACGTCATGATGTGTCGGGATGTGATTTAGTAAAATATTAAATAATACGGGGGAAAGTACTGCACCTTGAGGTACGCCTCTTGTCTGTTTGTAAATGTGAGAAGACACAGCGTTTTGATAGCAATAAAATGTGCGTCCACTTAGAAAATTTTGAATCCATGCAATTATGTACTGTGGGAGACTCACACTTTCGAGTCTGTTGATTAAGGTACTGTGATTGACACTGTCACACGCCTTCGCAATGTCTAATGTGACTAAGGCAGCGTACTGGTTGTTACGGCGAGCGAGTTGAATTCGACTCTCCAAGTCAACATGAGCACACCAAATTGAGCAGCCGGGCCTGAATCCTATTTGAGAATCATTTAATATTTGGTTCTCGCCTATCCACCTATCGATGTGACCATACAGAACTCTCTCGATTAATTTTACGTGATTTGAGGTCAGAGAAATAGGTCTAATGTTATCTATTGTATATCCATCACCCGGCTTTTTGAGTAGCGGAATTTATAATATTAAGCAAATCCTGGGGTGTTAATTCGAATAATAGTTTTATCATTGCTGTAGTTATGCCATCAGGACCTGGGGCTGAAGCTGGCAGCATCTTTACCACTCTCATTAATTCTTATAATGTGACTGCTATGTAATCATTAGCTGTTTCAGGCGCCGGTATATGATAGGGGCGAAGTGATATGAATCGACGCTCTAAGCCTTTTGCAATCTCCTCCAGTGATTGTACCAATTCAGTGGAAGTTAAGCTAACAGACTCTACATTTATCGGGGCTGAAACAATCTTTTTAGACCGTAGAAACCTAAATAGGGCTTTTTTATTACTAGACTGCGATAGGTAACTGTAATGTTTAGTGTTATAATTTTCTTTCGCTTGGTCAACTGTTTGCCTGAATGTAGTTGCAACATATTTATAGTCATTCCAATTACGTGGACATTGATTATACAGTAACTTTCTCCAGGCTGCCTTCTTCTATATTCGCGTTCGCAGTCCGGATTCCACCATGGTGAATAAGTACCCCCTTTAGTTGACTGCATACTGAAGCTGGATTTTTTGTAACTGTCACTTATCACTTGACACAAATTAACTGCCTTAACTTCATCATTTAGGCCAACCTGTTTATTTACAGCTGATCGCAGTGAATCATTGAAATTTAGTATAGTTAACAAAGGTTCGGACATGCTTTTCGACCAAATTAATTGGTCGCATGACCTCAAAAATTATTGGAAGATGGTCGCTATTTGTGGCCGAGGTGATAGTAGACCAGGAGAAAATTGCACAACCCGTACTGGAAAAAGTTAGGTCTAACACCAAACGCGATTTGCCGGATACATAAGTTGGGGTTCTCGAATTTACACAGTTAAGATTATTTGACGAAACCCAATCCAACAATCTTTTACCACAAGAGTCGGACCGATAACCCCATGATACGTGGTGAGAATTAAAGTCACCAGCTATGATTAGATCCTTTCTGCAGGCTGCAAGCACGGCATCGGGAGAACCTGTATTGAGAACTCCTGTAGGAAAATAAACATTGACTACCGAATATGGGGCGCATCCAGGAAGCTCTAAATCCAATGCTACAATCTTACTTTCAGCAGAGAATGACTGGTGACTAATCTTAGCTCTATGACAAATTTTTGTTGAGATGAAAAATGCTAATCCCCGTCTACGAGAAGGGCGCGCGATCTAGACAAAAACTGCGATAATTCTTTTAATGAAAACTCTTTTCTGTGGATAACCAAGTTTCTTGCAAAATAATCAAATCAGGCGAAAGTTCTTCACAGAGATACAGCAGATCAGCGGCTGCAGCAAAAATGGAACGACAGTTCCACTGCAGCACTTTCAAGCTTCTTATGTTGACGATATTCCGGCAGTATTTACTGCCGTCTGTAGAATGTTATCCTTTAGGAAATCATCCTTTGTTAACCTGTCATTTTGACTCTTTTTAGCTTTTAGTTTATGGATGGTAGTTGCTCTCGGGTAGTTTGGAGAAGCACGACGTCTACACGTTCGAGCATCTAAATCTATGTTCTCAGTGGTATCTGAACCAGTCTCGTGACTGTTAAAGCCCTCAGGTTCGACAGGAGTTGCGGGAGCTGCGGTGTCATCAGTACTGCGAGGCGAGGCCTCTGCCGATTGGTGTTTCTTTATATTTTCATCAGAAACTACGATTTCAGCAGGAACATTTGGATGCGCAGTAACATGCAAAAGTTGCGACAACTGAGAAGTGAAAACTTGCCCAATTGTCTCTGAAAGATTCGTAAATAAACTGTCAAAGCCTTTTGCCATAGCCTTCTCTACAGCTGCAGCGACAACATCACCAAGAGATGCATCCATAGCTTTGGAGTGACGAGCAGCAGCTTCAGCATAACCACATGATTTCTCTAAGGCAAGAGCATGAGCTTCACGACTCGAACACCGTTTCCTGTCTATAATTTGCATAATTTCAAGCTCTTGGTATCTCGCAGGGCATTTCGTACAGTCCGCAGGGTGGGAACCTTCACACAAACAGCATCGTTCGCTCTGAGAGGAACACGTTTTTCCATCGTGGCCTTCTCCGCAAATTCGGCACCGAACATCAGATCTACATCCCTTAATACTGTGGCCATATCGCCAACACTGAACGCATTGCACTGGGCGGGGAGAAAGTGCTTCCACCCTGTATAATAAGGGCCACGCCTTGATCTCTGACGGCCTAGTTGTGCCTGCAAAGGTGAGAATGACCGACTCTGTGGGGACTCTTTGATTATCAGAAACGCGTGAACATCGGTAGACTGATACGGCACCTGCCGGGGAGAACATCTCCAGGACCTCGGAAGCACACACACACTCGCATCGACTCCACGAACTAGCCCCTTAACGCAAGCTAGATGAGGAGGAATAAAAGGCCTCACCGGGTGATTCGCGAACATTTGACACTGCGGAAGGTCGGAGACACAGGTCTGGTCCGGCGAACAGCCTAGGATGCCCCCTCTGCCGAACTGTCGAACATCGGTTATGCTTTGGAAGTGCGGGGTTGCTTTCCGCAGCTAATCTTGAGTCGCCTTTGGATTTTTCACGCGGATGTATCCCCCATTGGTCGGCACTAGGGCTACTGGAACGCTGTGAATACCACTGTGCAAGAAAGCCTCTATGGGAATGTCGTTATTGGGAAGTGAAGCCGTCCAGAGGAAAGACCTCTGGCCGGGAGAAAAAAGAGACATTAGGAACTCACAATCAGATTAATTACACAATAAGAGGAAAGTACTAAACAAAGCTAAAGAAAATTAAGCTGCCCGATACTTGACCAATTCCCCGCAACACGACTCGAACAGCACGGGCACAGGGGCACAGGGGATCCAGGTGCAGCCCACGAGACAAAGGCCTCGCCAGCAATTCAGAGTGATCACAGCTCTGAATGGCTCACAGCGTGGCAAAGCTGTTGTTGTTGTTGTTGTTGTTGTTGTTGTTGTTGTTGTTGTTGTTGTTGTAGCCTATCACGCATGTGGCTCCTACCCACGGAGGGGGATTGGTCAAGAAATGGGTGGATTGTTCCAAATTAATATGGAGGATACATTTCCGAATATCTATGAAATTAGTATTGAACAGCGTAGAGTTATATGTTAAAGTAAATCAAGAAAGTCATATCGAATGAGTAATAATTAATTTTAAAAGTACAAAAAAGGATAGAATTTAGCAGGGTATTAGTTTGGATTCTGCAAGGAACGTTTGGACGGCGAAGCAAGCCTCCCTGTGGCTGAATCCCAAAGTGGACGCCCCGAACGAAAGAATATTAGGTTCTGTTAAGTCCAGGCCAAGTCGTCGAAAAGGTATTTCCAACAATCGTTATCTGGCCGCACTAAAGCGGCGACAAGATAGAAGAAAGTGGTGTATCGTCTCTTCCTCATTACAAAACGGGCAGATGGGGGAGGGAACCAAACCCGACCTGTGTAAGTAGAAATTTAGGGAGGGTATACGACAACGTAATTTGGTGAGAGAGACCTCAAGCATCTTTGTGTTACAGGATTTGCTACGCCAGGGAAATATCAGGTGCTTATAATCTGGAGAAGCAGTCAGAACTGGGTTTGATAAGGCTTTTCTAACTGATCGCATCCGAAATCTAGCCGCCGTGATGTGTGCTGTCACTGGTAAAATAGGAAGAACAGGGCCGGAAAGTGAGGCCTTTGCCAGTGAATCGGCAGTTTCATTAAAAAACAACCCTTTATGACCAGGTACCCAAATCAAATGAACACATTGTACATGGGCAGGAACTAGCAATTAAAATAGTTTTAGCATAGGTGAATCATTAGTGGCGGTAAGGGAAGAGCATACAGAAAGGGAGTCAGCTGTTGTAGTCGTTTGGTCTAATTTACGTAAAGCTAGGATTACTGCTAAAAACTCGGCCAGAAAAATAGGCACAAAATCGGGCAATCTTAAAGAAAAATACCAGTCGAGTGCAGGACAAAATATCCCAATGCCAGTCTTTTCCTCGCTCTGTGATGCATCTGTTGCAATGATAATATTTGTTCCTAGGGAGCATTAGGTGGTCTTGTAACATGGCGTTTAAGATGCTGTAAGGTAGTAGTTTTGCGTGGTTTGGGAAAATATCGTCGAACCTGATATCCAGGTAATTTGAATGCGTATTGTTAGGAAGCACATCGCGAATTTGCACATTTAGTGGTTCAAGTAATTTTTGCACAAATATAATCTGTGGTGTATGAAACCTGGGCCAATGAACGGGAAAAAATAATTGTGGATCGGAGATGAAAATTATTTGAGGACGGCTTAATGGTGATTCATATAGTCGTCTAACGGTCAGTCTGAACGGTCAGAAGGTGAAATCGGCATAGAATAGGTGGGATTCTCGCTTCCAGATATAATACGGCATTTGCAACGTATTTTGGAAGGCTTAAGCACAGACGCTTCTATGATGGAACACCTGAGAATAAAACACAGCCAAATTCTAATACTGGACGAACGTACATTTTATATACCATCAAAAGGGATTTTCTTCGCATACCTGTTCTTCGATTGCTTAACTTGCGCAAAATGCCCATTGTACGAGCTCCTTTTGTTGCAAGATATTCAATATGCGGCCGCCAGTTAAGATTTCCGTTATAGATAACTCCAAGGTACTTCAGTGACTCTACTTGTGGGATATCTTCGAGATGATAGTTAAGCGATATGTATACTGGGTCTTTAACGGGAAAACAAGGATAGCACACTTATTAGCATTCAGGTTTAAGTGTAAGCTATCCAGCCAGCCTTCCAGTTTCTTTAGATAGGACTGCAAAATTTCGTAAAGGGAGTATAGGTCACTAGCCATACCAAAAAAGGCAATGTCGTCAGCATAAACGTAGGTACTGACACCTGGGTGAACGGGGATTCCGCTCAGTAAAATATTAAATAATATTGGTGAAAGTACCGATCCCTGAGGTACACCTCTTGTTTGCTTGTGTTTACCAGATGAATAGCCGCTTCGAAAACAAAAGAATTCCCTGTCTTTCAAAAATTCATGCACCCATGCTACAATATATCCTGGAAAGCCGTGGCCCTGAAACCAATTTGTTAAAATTGCATGTTCAATGCTGTCATAGGCTTTACATATATCTAAAGTAACTAACGCCGCATATTGTTTTTCTGTCTGGCGATGTTAATGCGACTTTCAAGGTCTACATGCGCGTGCCATATTGAATAGCCAGATCTAAATCCAATTTGACAAGGACTCAACAATTGATTTTCATAAATAAACTTTATTATATGCCCGTGAAGCACTCTTTCAATAAGTTTTGCTATGTTTGATGTCAACGCAATTGGTCTGATGTTGTCGATAGTATACCCTGCCCCTTGCTTTTTAAGTAACGGAATAATTTTCGCGATCTTCCATTCATGTGGAATTCATGCATTGCTAATAGAGTTATTTAGCAACTTCAGAAGCTCACGTGGGGCTTCTTGGAAGAAAATTTTTAACATTGCATTTCTTATTCCATCCGGGCCAGGCGCTGTAGTTGGTAACCGTAACATGACCTGTGCTAGTTCCGAATAGGATATCTCTTTGTAGTCCGAGAATGTAGGAGTAAAAAAAGAATTTTGAAGACGCGTTGTGAACCGGCTCTCCAATCCTTTAGCCAATAGGTCTAAGGACTCCTGCATTTCCTGTGCGGTATAGACAATTGAGTCTACATTAACGCTCAGTGGGAGTCTGTTTCTAGATCGAAG
Organism: Dermacentor silvarum; assembly: GCF_013339745.2. Classification (NCBI taxonomy): domain Eukaryota; kingdom Metazoa; phylum Arthropoda; class Arachnida; order Ixodida; family Ixodidae; genus Dermacentor; species Dermacentor silvarum. Next base: position 421,540,934 of record NC_051154.1, read on the forward strand.
GAAATGAAATAAAGCACGTTTGTTTTTGGATTCAGATAGATAATCCAAATGTTTTTACCGTACTCATCTTTTGCGTGTTTGACAGTACGTTTGAAGGTTGCCGAAATAAATTGATAATCTTTCCAATTTTGTGGGCTCTGATTATGTAGAAGTTTTTTCCAAGCAACTTTTCTTCTGCGATAAACTCGTGGCAAAGCTGCTCCATAGCCAAGCTCATCCTTCTTCTTCATTAGCAACCTTATTAGCAACGAGACAACCAGTTCAATCAAAACAGATGATGATGATGATGTCCTCACCACATGGCTCGTACCCACTTCGGGGGATTGCCCAAGAATTGGGTACCTGAACTTTTAGATATGGATGCTTAAATTACAGTTACTGTGCAATTTAGTAATCAGAGCAGAGAGATTAATTTTCCTAAACTGCAGCAATACAGATCAGAGACACGTCTTCTTCGTCGTCGGCAAAATCCCACCGACCCACTAGACGGAGTCCGTTAAATGCCCCCCATCGTCGTTGTCGCCTGCCTAGAGCACACGCGTCATTATATATATATATATATATATATATATATATATATATATATATATAATCATTCGAAGCCAACGCAGACACCAAGGACAACATGGGGGTAATTACTTGTACTTACTAATTGAATCGAAGAAATGATAAATTAATGCAAATGAAAGTGGATGAACAAACAACTTGCTGCAGGTGGGGAAATATCCTACGTCTTCGCATTACGCGGGCGATGCTCTTGTCAATTGAGCTACCGCGGTGCCGTTTCTAACTAACCCTGTGAAACTAAAACTAACCTGTGAGTGTTAGCCAGCGCACTTTCATTTAGATTTATTTATTAGTTTTTAATTCAATGAGTAAGTACAAGTCATTATCTCTATGTTGTCTTTGGTGTATGTGTTTGTTGGCTTCTCATGCTACGTTTAATAAAAATCGGGCCCCTCGGTTCATATTTTGCTCGTATATATATACAGGGTGTTTCAGAGAACACTTTCAAGTTTACCTGGGGCAGATAGCCCAATTCTAGTTAATGAGCCGGTGTACTCGAAGCGGCGGACATTACTTGCGCAAAAAATTGAAATGCATAATCGACTAATTAATAAAAATTCACTAATTACGTTTTTAACTAATTACCTGATGGCCCATATTGTAATCTACAAATTGTAGCCGTGGAGTTCGCAAGACAGATCCACTTGGAACAAATTCTTGGGATGACACCAGTTTCGGGATAATAATTCCCGAACTTTGCGGAGAAATGCATTGGCGTTCCAGTTAAATTTTTTGCTTCAATGCATAAAGCGACGTTTTGTTAAGAAACTAACTGCAACGCCAATGCATTTCTTCGTAAAGTTCGGGAATTATTATCTCGAAAGCGGTGTCATCCCGGCAATTCATTCCAAATGCATCCGCCTTGGGAACTCCACGGCTACAATTCGTATATTACAATATGGGACATCAGGTAATTAGTAAAAAACCTAATTAGTGAATTCTTATTAATTAGTCGGTTATGCATTTCAATTTTTTGCGCACGTAATGTCCGCCGCTTCGAGTAGACCAGCTCATTAACTAGAATTGGGCTATCTGCCACAGGCAACCTTAAAAAATTTTGAAAGTGTTCGCTGAAACACCCTGTATATAAGAAGGTGCACAAACAGGCGCAGGACACCGGGCATGTGTGACACTTGGCATGGATGCCAGTTCTTACTTGATGATCTCGCGCAAATTGGGAGGAGGAGCGCGCAGAGACGCAATGGCGGTGTTGGCTGGACCATGGCCGTGAAGCTCCTCTCGCACAATGTTGCGGATGAGCGCTCGCAACTCGTCGTTGTCGGTAAGGTGAGCGTCGCAGGAGGCGCGTGGAAGACGAAAGGCGCAGATCGTAGCAAGGCGTTGGCATGTCGTGATGATGTCAGTAACTGAAGTGGGGCTCTGGACTACAAGAGCGTTAAAGGCAATGGAGTTGATGCCCTTCAGGATATGGCGGATACGTTCCTCTTCGGGCATGTCACTCTGAGCGCGACGGCAGAGAGCCAGAACGTCTTCATTGTAAGACGTATAGGATTCGTCGGCTCCCTGGATGCGGGTAGCGAGCTTCTGTTTCGCTACTTCGGAGCGCCCAGCAGATGTGTCAAATATCTGTCGCAGCTGCGCAGTAAATGCTGGCCAATCAGGGAAGTCGCGCTCATGGTTGAAAAACCAAGTTTGGGCGACCTGCCCCAGGTAGAAGGCAACATAGCGGAGCTTGTGTGACTCGTCCCAATGGTTGCAAGCGCTCACCCTGTCGTACTAGGTCAAGCCAGTCTTCCACGTCTTCGCCGCGAAGGCCAAAAAAAAAAAAACCTGAGGGTCGCGTTGCGGTGCGGTGACGGACCAAATAGGCCCAGCTGGCGGAGCTGAGGTGGTAGCAGCAGTGGATGCGGTGGTTTGTGCCATGACTGGTGTTGGCGAGCACAACCGTCGACCAGAGCGGAGCTCCAGGGGTGACCGGTAGAGCAAGAGGACGGGGATAACAACGCACGCTCCACCACTTGTGAGACGACGCCCGGGATGAAGGCAGAGCTCTTCTATTGTCACACAGCGTGAGACAGCCCACGAACACCAACCCGACAAAATGATGATGATTATGAGGATGGGTATATACACATAAAGACGATGACGAACTGCACAGTTAGCGCTCACACTAACCGTGCGCTCATACGATGATCTTAGGCTGGGATTTCTTGTCAGCCGCATCTGCTATCATTTCGTGCGGACAACCACTTATAAATATTACGGATACCGAGCTCTGTGACGCTGCCGATTCCTCGCCACCCCACCTTGTCACAGCGGCAGATTTTGTTCTTCCACCCGGCCAAGCCCGCATTCTCACCATTAGATCTAGCGAAAATATCGACGGCGACGCAGTGGTTTCCCCTTCTCAGCGCTGCATTTTTCGGGGAATCGCCATCGCTTCTTGTCTAGTGCGTTTCTCACGCGGCTGCGCCAGTCTGAAAGCCTACAACACGACGTCAGAGCCACTTCTGCTGCCGGAGGGGTCCACTGTTTCCATGCTCATCGACGCAGCCCCTGTATGTGTCGTCACTGCTTCGCCTGTTTCCTCCTTCGCCGAGTGTACGCCCACGGACGGTTCACCCAGTGCTCTCCGGGCCACTGTGAGTTCAGATCTGAGCCCGACTCAGACTGATGCCTTGCTGACCATCTTAAGGAAACACCAACCTTGCTTTGACGTGTGTTCGGATGGCTTGGGTAAAACAACCGTGGCCACTCATCACATCGAAACCGATGGATCCCGCGTCATTCGTCGCCGCCCTTACCGTGTCTCGTCTGCTGAACGGAAAGTTATAGAAGACCAAGTCAACGACATGCTCGCACGGCACGTTATAAGGCCTTCAGCAAGCCCTTGGTCGTCTCCTGTTGTCCTAGTTAAAAAAAAGGACGGTTCGGTACGCTTTTGCGTTGATTATAGGGCACTAAACAAAATTACCCGTAAGGACGTATATCCCATGCCCCGTATTGACGATGCTTTGGATACCTTACAAGGTGCCGAATACTTTTCGAGCCTCGACTTGCGTTCTGGATATTGGCAGATCCCAATGCATGAACTCGACAAAGAGAAGACGGCGTTTGCAACACCTGATGGCCTTTTCGAATTTAACGTAATGCCTTTTGGTCTGTGCAATGCGCCAGCCACATTTGAACGAATGATCGACACCGTCCTACGCGGCCTCAAATGGAAAACCTGCCTATGTTACCTGGACGACATTGTCATCTTTTCGTCCAGCTTCTCCCAGCACCTAGAACGTTTAGACGACGTTCTCACGTGTCTAGCCAAGGCCGGTCTCCAGCTCAATACTAAGAAGTGTCGATTTGCGAGCCGCCGTATCAAAGTATTAGGTCACGTGGTCAGCAAGCACGGCATTGAGCCAGATCCCGACAAGGTCGCTGCTGTACAGCATTTCCCAACACCAACCACACCTAAAGACCTTCGCAGCTTTCTCGGATTAGCGTCGTACTTCCGCCGCTTTGTCCGTGGCTTCGCGACTATCGCACCTCCTCTTCATAAACTCCTGACCACGACCATACCCTTTACCTGGACGGATGAATGTGAAGCCGCCTTTCAGACCCTCAAGCGATGCCTCACATCAGGACCAGTGCTTCGTCACTTTGATCCCACAGCCTCTACTATCCTCCACACTGACGCAAGTGGGCATGGAATAGGCGCCGTCCTGCTGCAGCGGAACCACGCGTCTGACGAGCAAGTCGTGGCCTACGCGAGTCGTACTCTTTCTCCTGCTGAGCGAAACTATACTATCACCGAACAAGAATGCCTCGCCATCGTATGGTCCATACAAAAGTTTCGCCCCTATTTATATGGCCGCCAATTCACAATTGTGACTGACCACCATGCTCTGTGTTGGTTGTCCTCCCTGAAGAACTTGTCCGGACGCCTCGGCCTTTGGGTTCTGCGTTTGCAGGAGTACGACTACACTGTCACATATAGGTCTGGCAGGCAACATAAAGATGCTGACGCTTTGTCTCGTTGCTCACTGTCGCCACATGCCCCTGTCTCACCTTCCCTCCGTTCGGCACCGCCCAGTCAACCGACCACAACCATGGCCCCGGTACGGTTCGTGACCTCGGTCGACATTCTGTCCTCAGAAGACCTCGCCTCCCTGCAACGGGCAGATACGTACTGCCGCACAATTATCGACCGGCTCACTGGCTTATCCCGTCCTCCCAACAGCCGCTTAAGACGACAACTGGCACGGTTTAAACTTCATGATGGCTCATTATTGCGGCAAGTTTACCACCCTACCGGTCACCGATGGGTCCCAGTCGTCCCTCGCTCACTTCGACTGCAAATTTTACAAGCTTTTCACGACGACGCAACGGCTGGCCACTTAGGATTTCATAAAACCTACGACCGCATTAAGACTCGCTGTTTCTGGCCTGGCCTGTCTACTAATGTTGCCAAGTACGTCAGTTCGTGTGCATCATGCCGAGATCGAAAACGTTCGACCTCTCTTCCCGCCGGCCCTTTACAACCATTGCCGTGCCCGTCCGTTCCCTTTGAATTCGTGGGCATCGACTTATACGGACCCCTTCCGCTTACACCCGTGGGTCACCGCTGGATTGTCACCGCCGTGGACCATCTCACTCGCTATGCTGAGACGGCAGCTCTTCCTTCTGGTGCGGCCTCTGAGGTCGCCGAGTTTGTCCTGCAAGCCATTATCTTGCGCCACGGTGCGCCTCGTGTTCTTGTAAGTGACCGTGGCAAGACATTTCTTTCTCATGTTCTCGCTGAAGTCCTGCAAGCCTCAAACACCATTCATAAGACCACCTCAGCATACCATCCCCAGACCAACGGTCTTACCGAGCGTTTCCATCGAACTCTGTCCGACATGATCTCCATGTACGTGAAACCCGACCACACAAACTGGGACACTATACTTCCTTTCGTCACGTTTGCATATAATACTGCCGTTCAACGCACAACAAACTACAGCCCCTTTTTCCTCGTGTACGGCCGTGCACCGTTTTTTGTTTTGGACACCAGCTTTCTCTCTACGCCTTCTGTTCCATCCGCATCTCTACCAGAGGAGTTCGCCTCCCGCGTCGCCCACTGCCGCGAAATTGCGCGCGCCCACACCGCGACCATTCAGGACAAGAGGAAAGTCCGTTGTGATGCGACCCGTCGTTACATTTCGTTCCGACCAGGCGACGAAGTGCTCCTGTGGACACCTGTTCGAGTGCCAGGCCTCTGTGAAAAATTTCTTCACAGGTATCGCGGCCCATATACCGTGCTTGAAAGAACATCTGCCGTGAACTATCGCGTAGCTCCTGTTACCTCGGTTACTGACCGCCGTTGCCGCAGCACTGAAATTGTTCACGTCTCTCGCCTGAAGCCGTATCTTCGGCGTTCAGACCGTTTCTGACTCGCTGCCTTGCCGGCCGCTTTCGTGAGGGGGGGAAGTTAGTGTGAGCGCTAACTGTGCAGTTCGTCATCGTCTTCATGTGTATATACCCATCCTCATAATCATCATTTTGTCGGGTTGGTGTTCGTGGGCTGTCTCGCGCTGTGTGACAATAGAAGAGCTCTGCCTTCGTCCCGGGCGTCGTCTCACAATATATATATATATATATATATATATATATATATATATATATATATATATATATATATATATATACAGCAAACACTTTCAAAAATTTTGAAAGGTTGACCGTAGCAGATAGCACAATCCTAGTCAATGAGCTGGTCTACTCGTAGAGCCGGACATTCCTTCCACGACAAATAGAAATGCATAATTGAGAAATTCACAAAACATTTCCTAATAAAGTTTTATTGCGATAGCAATTATACGGACACTTCTACCGGATTTCTGCCGTCGCCGTCGCCGTGAGGTTCCCTATAGATAAAATCTTCTCCGCGCGCCGTATGCCCGAGCGGAAGCGTGCGGGGACGCGCGCTATCACGGAGAGCGAACGCACTCAATCACCCACGCGCAAGCAAGGAAGCGGGAAGCCAGCGCCGGAGGGAGCGCGGGGGGGGGGGGGGGGGCGCTTCTACGTTGCCAACAACCGCGCTCGTCGCTCGTCCGCACCGTCTCTTATCTCCACACGGCTCTGACCTTTATGCGCCGTGCATTCGCCGCTCAGTTTCCGTTGAAGCGATAGACCGCACGTACCTTCGCCCGCTGCTGCGGCGTATATATGCGCTTGCTGCCAGCGTTTTGACAGTCGTTTTCTGCAGTCATTCAGTGTGATCTATTCATGTTTGTTTGTGCGCGCTCACAACACGCTTGTTCAATCAGTTAGTAATAGTCTGGCCACATTTTCCAACGCACGCTACACATGCAATGCTGCCCAAGTCGGCAGTGCAGCGCTACAGGTGTGTCCCTTCGCAAGCGCTTCCCACGGGAAGCGCTTCTCATCAACACCACCGTTTCACACGCGCCTTCTCGTGGTCATCGAGTCTCTCTTCATGTCGGTCTACTTACGCCGCAGCACACCTGCTCACTTAATCAGCTCATGTTTACTACAATTCATATTGCTACCAAAGCCGCTCACCTTACTTCGTATGACATTGCTGTGTTGCTATCGCATTCATTGCTTCGTCCTTAGGGCGAAACTGTGACATTTTTTTTTCAAATAATTACCTTAATTATGGCCCGGGCCATATTGCAATTCACAAATTCTAGCCGCCGAGTTCACTAAGCGGATCCATTCACTAGGCGGATCCATGAATTCTCAGGATGACACCAGTTTCGAGATACTAAGTCCCGAACTTTGCGGATAAAAGTATTGGCGTTCCTGTTACTTTCTTTAAAAAAGGCCGTGTTATGTATTGAAGCACAAAAGGGCGGAAGAGAGAGTCGAGTCCGGCCGTGGTAACACATTTGGGACAAAATGAAGGAGGGGCACCTAGTGGTGATATTGGCCGTAGTGATTGACGTACTGCAGGGAAGGGGGGCAGGGCTCGCGAATCAATTAGCCAGAGGGGTTACTGATCTGCGGAATGTTTCAAAGGAACTTCAAATCGCTGTGTGCACGGTGCCAAAGATTGAAAGGCATGCGTGTGGAATTAAATAGACAATGCTTGCAGGAAACGTGAATATTTGGAAGGCAATAATTTTAGTCATCGACATCAATTGAGAAATGCACCGAGCAGGCCGCGAAGGCGCTTTTAGATGCGAAGCAGCTTATGGCGGGGGCTTTGTGCGTCCTTCCTGCGTCCCGCGGCGTTCCACACCCCCGCAGCGCATGCGCGTCCCCTCCCCCTCTCTCTGTCCTCTCCTACGCTCCCCCCATTTCTCTCCTCTAGAAATCCGGAGCGGCGCGCACGACAGGTGCTGCGACAGCAGCACCTGTCGTGACTGCGCTGGGGGCGACACGGTAGTTCCGCGGTATGAAAATGACGGAGCGCGCGCGCCTCATTCTCTCTCCTGTGCAGCGCCGCGATGAGCGCTCGGGCCGCTGCCGCGAAACCATCTCCCCGCTGCTTTGCATCCACACATGGTTCCCTTTAGAGGGAGATGGAGTAATTTTTTTAACACCGGAGCTGTTTAAGCCACCCGTAAGTTGTGCCGCGAGCCGCAAAACCTCACCGAGCTATGACGTACGTCACTGCGTTGCCTAGCAACCACCTAGCGGAGCGGCGTGTGCTTCGTCTCCTCTCCGTGCCGTGTTGACATGGGTAAAGTCCCTTGATAATTTGAAAGTACCGAGATTCTGTGAACTCGGCCGCCGCGCTAAAAACCCTCGCATGCCCTCCTCTCCCGCCTCTCGAATCGGTGCTTTTCTGAGCGATGATTGGCCCCTCGGGCAGCGCGAAATGACGCTTTGCTTGTGTTTTGAGTTTTCATCGAAGCCATTTGCAGGCCGCCTCCCTCTGTTACAAGTCAAGCTAGCGCTCTTCTGATATCTAGCGTCATGTGAGGAAGGAGTCAGAGAGATGCCTTTCCACCTGAGCCTAGACTTGCTACAGTTGATCTGCAAACAAGGGGAAGGAACGGAGGCTCTCGTTATCACCATCAGTCGGAAACCATCAGCTGGCGAAATCAAGGCAAGCACAGGGGAGTGTTTCTATTTTTCTTTCTTTTTAAGTTGAGCTGTTAAATACTTCGAAATTGATTGTGTAAGCATTCATGAAAGAAATAATTGATTAGAAAGTATATGAAAAAACAGCCGTGCGCCACAGGTGGGATCCGACCCACGACCTCCGTATTTCACGTCCGCGGTCCACTACCAACTGAGCTATGGCGACGGCTGTTCAATCTTCAACTTTTCTGGGTATTTATGTCTAGTGTAAGCGAATATCGAGAGTGTTGACCAGCGCCACCTTCCTTCATAGCGCCGGACGTGATACGTCCGGTATTACTGCGGGTGTCACGTGTACCATGATTGAACTTTCTAATCAATTATTTCTTTCATAAATGATTACACAATCATTTTCGAAGTATTTAACACCCCAACTTTTAAAAAAATTGTAGAAACACTCCCCTATGTTAGCCTTGTTTTCGCCGACCGTTGGTTTCCTTCACAGGTGATCTGGGTTTTATATACACTGAAATAAATTTTCAAAAATATTTCCAGTTTCATGACCTCGGTAATTTAGAAAATTTCCTTCCAGCTATCAATCACAAAATAACTACATCCTTGATGGCCAGTCTTTATAGCGCTAAATATTGATTCGACACGGGTATCTGAAGGCCTCCTATAAAGTGTCATCGAGGGACTAGTCTAGATACTTCATCCAGATAACGTAATATTTCCATCATCATCAGCCTATATTTATGTCCACTGCAGGACGAAGGCCTCTCCCTGCGATCTCCAATTACCCCTGTCTTGCGCTAGCTGATTCCAACTTGCGCCTGCAAATTTCCTAACTTCATCACCCTACCTAGTTTTCTACCGTCCTCGACTGCGCTTCCCTTCTCTTGGTATCCGTTCTATAGCTGTAATGATCCATCGGTTATCCATCCTACGCTTTACATGGCCTGCCCAGATCCATTGTTTCCTCTCAATGTCAACTAGAATATCGGCTATCCCCGTTTGCTCTCTGATCCACACCGCTCTCTTCCTGTCTCTTAACGTTAGGCCTAGCATTTTTCGTTCCACCGCTGTTTGTGCGGCCCTTAACTTGTTCTCGAGCTTCTTTGTTAACCTCCAAGTTTCTGCCCCATATGTTAGCACCGGTAGAATGCAATGATTGTAAACTTTTCTTTTCAACGACAGTAGTAAGCTCCCAGTCAGGATTTGGTAATTCCTGCCGTATGCACTCCAACCCAATTTTATGCTTCCACAAATTTCCTTCTGTGAGTAATTGACCTGGATTAACGTACACCCTTACAGAATCTAGAGGCTGACTGGTGACAATAAATTCTTGTTCCTTTGCCAGGCTATTGAACATTATATTTGTCTTCTCCATATTAATCTTCAAGCCCACTCTTACACTTTCTCGGTTAAGGTCCTCAATCATTTGTAATTCGTCCCCATTATTGCTGCATAGGACAATGTCACCTGCAAACCGAAGGTTGATGAGATATTCGCCGTTGATACTCACTCTTAAGCTTTCCCAGTCTAAGAGTTTGAATACTTCTTCTAAGCATGCAGTGAATAGCATTTGAGAGATTGTGTCTCCTTGGCTGACCCCTTTCTTCATAGGTAAGTTTCTACTTTTCTTGTGGAGAACCAAGGTAGCTGTGGAATCCTTGTAGATGTTTGCCAAGATATTCACGTATGCCTCCTGTACTCCCTGATTACGCAATGCCTCTATGACTGCTGGTGTCTCTACTGAATGAAATGCCTTTTCACAATCTATGAAAACCCGCCGGGTGGGCTCAATCAGCTAAGGCTTTGCGCTGCTGAGCATGAAGTCGCGGCCGCATTTCGATGGAGGCGAAATGCAAAAACCCCCGTGTGCTTGCGTTGTAGTGCACGTTAAAGAACCCCAGGTGGTCAAATTTAATCCGGAGCCCTCAACTACGGCGTGCCTCATAATCAGAACTGGTTTTGGCACGTAAAACCCCAGAAAGAAGAAGAAGAAAGAACAATCTATGAAAGCCATATAGAGAGGTTGATTGTAATCCGCAGATTTCTCGATTGTCTGATTGATGACATGGATATGATCCATCGTAGAATATCCCTTCCTGAAGCCAGCCTGTTCTCTTGGTTGACTGAAGTCGAGTGTTGCTCTGATTTTATTGGAAGTTATCTTGGTCAATATTTTACACAATACTGAAACCAAGCTAATGGGTCTATAATTCTTCAATTCGTTCACGTCTCCCTTCTCCTGAATTTGTATAATGTTGGTGTTCTTCCAGCTCTCTGGTACACTTGAAGTTGTGAGGCATTGCGTATAAAGGGCCGCAAGATTTTCAAGCATGATATCTCCGCCATCTTTGATTAAATCGACTGTTATTCCATCTTCTCCAGCAGATTTTTCCCTGGTCATGTCTTGCTAGGCCATTCTAACTTCACCGCTAGTTATAGAAGGAGCCTCTGTAGCGTGTTCATCACTATTTCGAATGAAAGTAGCTTGGCTGCTCTGTGAACTGTACAGCTCAGTACAGAATTCTTCCGCTGCTTTAACTATGTCGTCAAAATTGCTGATGATATTACCTTGCTTATTTTTCAGTGTATAAATCTTGCCTTGTAATTTCCGATGATATTACCCTGCTTATCATTCAGTGCATACAGCTTGCCTTTCCTATGCCAAGTTGTCTTCTCACAGATTTCATGCTGCGTCCATATTTTACTGCTTCCTCAATTTTCTTTCATCTTATAATTTCGAATATCCCTTACTTTCTTCTTGTTGATCAGTTTTAACAGTTCAGCGAATTCTATCTGGTCTCTCGAGTTTGCCACTTTCATGTTTTGTCTTGGTATTATTTATCTGATAAATAATTACAATCCGTTTCTTCTTTCTTGTAAAACATACATGAACGCACTTTTTTGAATTCAAATTCATCTTCCACGTGAAACACCAAGTACTAATACATTCTAAGTCTAATTGTAACATGGCAGCATCTTGTTCACTCCTAATTTTCCTATAAACAACACAGTCGTCGGCAAACAACCGTATACACGAAGAAATACCAACAGAAATATAATTTATATAAAGTAAAAACAAAAGTGGCCCCAAGACTGAGCCCTGTGGGACTGCTGACATCACATCAACGTATGCCGAGCTTTTGCCGTTCAAAACAACACATTGTCGACGCGGAGACAGATAATTTGCGAGAACACTTGAGTTAATATTTAACATATTAAGTTTAGTAAGAACAAGTGGATGCGACACTGTGTTGAATGCCTTACGATAGTCTAAAAAGACACAATCTGTTTGCCCTCCTTCGTCAAAATCGAATGCCAATTCACGGTAAAACTCGATTAATTGAGCTGTGCAAGATAGACCTTTTCGAAACCCGTGTTGTTCTTTTATTAGTTTACTATTAATTGTAATATGACGCATTATCTCGGTATAAAAAATATGCTCAATGATTTTGCATGAGATGGCTGTTAGTGAGATAGGCCTGTTTTTTTTTTTGCGATTTTCGAACTCCCTTTATGAATAGGTACAACTTGAGCGGTTTTCCAATCATCAGGTAAGAGCCCTGTGGATAGCGGTTTCACATAGATTAGATAAGGGTACGTCGAGATAGGTGTAGCACACCGCTTTAGTATACGTGGAGATATACAATCTGGATCGTTTGCTTTGTTTTGATCTATGACCTTTAGGAGTGACTCAATGCCTCTAAAGCTTAATTCAACTTATTCCATTAAAGGAAGTGTGCTTGCATTTGGTGTAGGGCTATGGTTGCATTCAGGTAGGAAGACAAATTGAAAGTATGCATTCAAGCAGGTTGCCTTTTCGGTATCGTCTGTAATGATTTGTTGATCACAAACAATTTCATTTATTCCTACAAAATCTGATCCACATCGTTTTAAAAACCTCCAACAATATTTACGATTAGTTGTCATTCTGTCGTTGAGTGTCTTAAAGTTCTCTTCCTTCGTATTTTTATAGCAAATGTTTACTCCTGTGTTACTTCAGATAACTTATTTATGTGATTGATACTTTTAGTTTTTTTGTATCTATAAATGCTCACTTTTTTAATTATTCTGAGAATACGCGAATATAGCCAGGGTTTCTTACGTATTTTGAGTCTGGTGGAATCTACGCTTGGAACATACTTCTCCGTAAGCTCAAGCAGTTTATCTTTAAATACCTGCCATATAATTCATGGATGTCGTAATCCTCAGCAAGACATTCAAAAACCGGCAAGTGATCGTGGAGCTCCTGAGAGACACTAGAATAATCACCTTTTTCGAAAAAAAAACTTTCCTTAAATTCGGGTGACGTTGATCGGTTAATATCTGTTTTAATGTTTGCAATGACAGCGTGATGATCACTTATTCCTGGTAATATATGAACCGAGCTAATAGGGGTAGATGAGCTGCAGAACAAAAGGTCCAGAATATTACTATTCCGAGTTGGAGCACTGACATACTGTAGTAGTCCGAGGGTGTTTACAATGTTTTTCATTTTTGAGTTAATACGGCTCTCAACTTTGCATACACTTTGCATACAACTTTGCATACCTTCTAGCCATTCCAAGCCAGGAAAGTTAAAATCACCCGCAAGCAAAATAGGCTGCCGGGATGCCTCCGAAACAATGTCATACAAAGATTGTAATGATTTAAATGTGAATTCGGTGGTCGGTAGAATGATCCAACAGCGTACGAGGAGTTATCAGGTAGAGCGACTGAGCACCAAATTGATTCACCATCGTTGGTATCAAGATCTAGCATAAATGACTTAAGAGAAGAGTGAACTGACAAAAACACCCCTCAACCGAGGCGGGGCCTGTCCTTCCGATAAGCAATGAATTCTTTAGGGAATAGTTCACTATCCGCGATATACGTATTCAGCCACGATTCTGTGCCAAAAACAATGTCAGCCTTAACTGACTCTATCAGACCAGCGAATTCATCGACTTTGTTTATTATACTTCTACAGTTTACTACAACAGCAACGAGGTCACGGCATACTTCTTTCATTTCATTTCTATTGCATCGTTATTTCCTGAATGGAACAACTTCCTTTTTTTCTTTCTCCCCACGTGAAGGTCTTTCCGTTAATAACGAGTTTGTCGAAGTTTAGCTTGACCTTGTTATTGCTGTCCGCTGTTTTAACTTCTGCGTATTCCCGCAGACGGTTCCGTATTTCTCGAGTCTCGGATGAATAATCCTGATCCACACTGTAGGGTGACCCCTTGAACTTATTAGCATTTCACAGGACGTCCTGTTTCTCCTTATATGAAGCAAAATAAATATTAAGACTGGCCTTTCGAACCCATCGCTGTAACGACCCACACGGTGTGCCTTATTTATCGAATTCAGTTCGATCCACAGGTTAGTTTTGCAAATGCTGTTAACCAAGTTTTCTGATTGAATCCACGTTTCAGAATGGTTTCCGTCGACTATTGCCCAGAACACAAGATTAAGTCTGCGACTTGTGTTTTCAAGATCGACGTTTTTGTTTCGCACGTCACATACTTGTTGTGCAAGTGATCTTTTTGCATTTGCTTGATCCGACACTAATTTATTTACCGTCTCAACCCGTTCCTCAGTTACACCAAGCCTACTGTTTACTTCCGCCAGCATGACCTCGCGTTTGGCTAACCTGGTATCGATGGTATCTAGCTTGCTCATAATTGTTGCCTGACCAGTTTGTAAACTTTTGAGTACCTGCATATCTGCTTCGGTGAAAGGTCCAGGATTAAGCTCGACATCGCCCGATAGTAACAAAAGAAAAAAAATTAAATTATGGGGTTTTACGTGCCAAAACCCCGATGTGAAGTAACAAAAGAAGAATCAAGTAAAACACATTCACAAACAGGCGGAAATTTCGGCAGGACAATTGTGTGCACGTTCGTCTGCGGCGGTGCGCAGTAGCACTTATCATGGGAGGAGCCGGCAACGCACATAGTGGACCATGAAGTTGCTTTGGATAGTAAGTACTAACGTGCATAACCAACAGTGGTGTTAGGTGCATGTCAGCCAGCGTGCGGGCTCCGAAAGTTATTGTTTATGCCGCAAGCATTCACACTTAACGCTTTCATTGAGCAAACGGGAAGATGATTAAGGGGGTTCATGAAGTGTCAAGCATGTCCCACCACTTTCTAGTGTTTTTACTTTATGGTGAACGTAAAAAAAAAAAAAAAAGAAACGTTAGTTTAGGCGCGCTCGCGGGCGCCAGCCAAAGCATCGGGCCGGCGCCCACACGGTAGCCTTCTCAGCGTGCGCACTGCACGCTGCACTGAATACACAATATACCTTCCTGATTGCCTGTGGCCCGCCTGAAAAAGCTACTGCGTGTTCCGCGTATCGCTAGGAGAGTATCGCTAATTTCTATATTACGGAGCTTTAGACATGGGACGTTAAGGAGAGGGAAGGAGAGCATGCGCGCGGGGTGCGCTATGATCGGGAGAGAGAAATAGAATGAGAGAGAGAGAGAAATTGTAGCAGCACCAACGAGGAAACGCGTAGAGCTGCTACCGACGCCGCCCGCGTTTGCCCGTTTACCCGCGTTCGCGCCGAACGCACGCGGTGTCCGTCATGGCAGCAGGCGCCTCTGGCGGCGGCTCGGCAGGTTTCGACCAGGCACGCCCCGGCAAGTGTGAAGGCGCAGCTTGGCCATGACTAGAGTGACCTAGAATAGCCATGACGTCACCAAGAGACAAATGTCGGAGCCGCCGCGATGGCGCACAGCTCTCGTTGACTCTGTGACGAGTACATGTAGCCTTGACATGGCACGACCAAAGAAGATCCGGACACCCGAAGAAGAGGCCGCTCATCTTGAAGCGCGTCGAGCGCGGCCAAGTGAGAATCAGTGCGTCGGTTGCGAGCCGATTCGGAATACCGTGCCTGGCAGCACTTGGCATTTCCTAGCAAAACTTAGCCAAACCTAGTAAAACCTGGAAGAAGCTAGGTCGATCACCAGCTCCGCTTTTTACTCTAGCCTTGCACCACTTGTGCAAGCTGCCCACGTTTTTCTTTTTTTTTTTTGCGTGACGGGATACATTTTAGCGAGAGTATAGCAACACCGATTGGACGTCGATACGCGGAACACGCAGTAGCTTTTTCAGGCGGGCCACAGGCAATCAGGAAGGTATATTGTGTATTCAGTGCAGCGACACACCAGCAAGGAGCAGAATTAAAGCAAAAAGAATTTAAGGAAAGGCGCACATATCCTAAGTATCATCATCATCATAGCCTATGTTTATGTCCACTGCAGGGCGAATGCCTCTCCCAGCGATCACCATTGGGCATCTCCCGATTTGCAAACAGCGTGACGTGACTGCGAGTGCCCTTCTCATTTGCCGTACCTCCGAAGCGGGCGCTGCTTGGTAAAAAACGTTCAGAAGCGCCGCTTGTATCTAAATCGCTGCGATAGCAATTCCTGCATATTGGTATTTTCTGAAGTGACAGCTCCTACGAATTGTGCTTTGAAAGTAACCGTCCTCAGTACAGGGTGTTTTTTTTAGCTGCACCAAATTTTTAAAATTATAAAAATGTAAATCTTGGTCACGTTATGTTTACCATTGGAATGTACGGATTGGCGGCCTCTAGATACAAAGCAATTTCCGCACTTACGTGCGTAACTGGCGACGTTACGCTAATTAACTTTCCAATTATAGACAATAGGTAGCTACAGAAAATGAGTACTTTGGGGCCAGTCCTCGACACTATCTATCCCAATCATGAAAGTTTGAATAGCGGAGTTCATGTGCGAGCTACGCGAACAATTACTTCCCCTTGGCAGGCTCGTTGAAACCGAAACTGACCGCAAAAATGCGTCTGTGTCATCGATGTTGCCCCCCCCCCCCCCCCCACCATTCGTCACGTCTCCGACGTCACCGCCGGTCCGGCCGCGCGACCGGCTTGCGTTATCTCCTTGCTGTCTGCGGCGTTGGCCTAGCGCTTCAATGCCGGCGGGCCGCCAAATTTACTTCGTCATTCCGTCTGGCGCTATGTTGCGCTGTAGCGCCAACCCCGCTCCTTGGGCTTTCAGATACTGCAGGCACGGCGTCATATCACTCTGTAGCGTCGACTGCGAATGCCGCAGATAACGCAAGCTGCTCGCGGGGCCGTACCGGCGGTGACCTCAGAGACATGACGAAGGGTGGGGGGCCGTGACATCGACGACACAGACGCTCTTTTTGCGGCCAGTTTCGGTTTCAAGGAGCCTGCCAAGGGGAACTAATTGTTCGCGTAGCTCCCACATGAACTCCGCTATTCAAAATTTGATCGTTGGGATAGGTAGTGTCGAGGACGGGCCCCAAAGTACTCATTTGCTGTAGCCACCTATTGGTGATAATTAGAAAGTTAATTTGCGTAACTTCACTAATTACGCACGTAAGTGCGGAAATCGCTCTGTATTTAGAGGCCGCCAATCCGTACACTCGAATGGTAAATATAACGTGACCAAATGTATATTTTTCTCATTTTAAAATTTTCAGAGTTGAATGGAACTACTGCGGCCCCGCTGCTGGCAATAAACGCTGTGAAGGAATTTCTTGAAAGCCTGGGGGATCTGAGGAACAAAGATGTTATCTAAGCGCCGAACACGACGATCACGTGGGCTTTTTCTTCGGAACTTTAAACATATAAATAATGGCCATACAATTCATTTTGTCTTCCCGCCGGACTTTTCTCTAGCCTGGAAGCTGGCACAGAACCGCCCGCCTCCCTGGCCTTTTGGACACCAATTTCCTAACAGTAGGAAGTGACTGAGACAAGGCGGACTCGATCGTATGAACATCTATTTACACATTCCGCGAGAGCGTTAGTGTAGCCGCAATTTTAGGTTGCAGCGCTACACGGCTATCGTGCTCGCAAATATACGTCTTGTATCTTCCTGGGCCACAATGACAGTGCTTGAGCCTCCTTGATTACGGACTTTATACCGTGAAGTGCGGCCGCCGCATAGACCGAGGACATGGGCTCATGTTCGCCATCATGTTCGCCATGGCCCAATTATAGCCGCAGCATGGCCCGAATCCCCCAGGCGCCGACGCAGCGTAATACTTCGGTTCACACGGGTGCTCCCAGGATGCAGCCGTCAGGAACACCGGAATACATGCCCATCGCGGGACTGTCACAGCCGAGGCCTTGCTGGGGCGCTTCCGGTGTCGGGAGGGCTGGTCAGTTCCAGACCAGCAGCTCCCAGGATGCAGCCGTCAGAAGTCCCGGACTGCACGCGATGGTCCTTGCGGGGGCGTAGCCACAGCCGAGGCCTTCCTGGCGCGCTTCGGGCGTCGGGAAGACTGGCCAGTTCCAGACCGGGACCTCTCAGGATGCAGCCGTGAAAAGCACCGGAATACATGCCCTCCGTGGGGCTGTCGCAGCCGAGGCCTTCCTGGCGCGCTTCGGGCATCGTGAAGACTGGCCAGTTCCAGACCGGCACTTCCCGGGATGCCGCCGTGAAAAGCCCCGGACTGCACGCGGTGGTCATTGCGGTGGTGTAGCCGCAGCCGAGATCTTCCTGGCGTGCTTCGGGCGTCGGGAAGACTGGCCAGTTCCAGACCGGGACCTCCCAGAATGCAGCCGTGAAAAGCACCGGAATACATGCCCTCCGTGGGGCTGTCGCAGCCGAGGCCTTCCTGGCGCGCTTCGGGCATCGTGAAGACTGGCCAGTTCCAGACCGGCACTTCCCGGGATGCCGCCGTGAAAAGCCCCGGACTGCACGCGGTGGTCATTGCGGTGGTGTAGCCGCAGCCGAGACCTTCCTGGCGTGCTTCGGGCTTCGGGAAGACTGGCCAGTTCCAGACCGGCACTTCCCGGGATGCCGCCGTGAAAAGCCCCGGACTGCACGCGGTGGTCATTGCGGTGGTGTAGCCGCAGCCGAGACCTTCCTGGCGTGCTTCGGGCATCGTGAAGACTGGCCAGTTCCAGACCGGCACTTCCCGGGATGCCGCCGTGAAAAGCCCCGGACTGCACGCGGTGGTCATTGCGGTGGTGTAGCCGCAGCCGAGACCTTCCTGGCGTGCTTCGGGCTTCGGGAAGACTGGCCAGTTCCAGACCGGCACCTCCCAGGATGCAGCCGTCAGAAGTCCCGTACCGCACGCGGTGGTAGTTGCGGTGGCGTAGCCGCAGACGAGGCCTTCCTGGTGTGCATCCGGCGTCGGGACGACTGACCAGTCCCAGGATGGGAGCTCCCAGGGTGCAGCTGTCCAATCCCGGACTGCATGAGGTGGTCGTCGCGGTGGCATAATTACAGCAGAGGTCTATCTGGGACGCTCCAGGTATCCGGGGGGATGGCCA
Organism: Dermacentor silvarum; assembly: GCF_013339745.2. Lineage (NCBI taxonomy): Eukaryota > Metazoa > Arthropoda > Arachnida > Ixodida > Ixodidae > Dermacentor > Dermacentor silvarum. The sequence goes on from NC_051154.1 coordinate 421,559,783, forward strand.
ATTCGAAGGCGGGAACTCGCAGGGTGCAGCCGTCAAAACCCCCGGACTGCCCGTGGAAGACACCATGGCGGTATAGTCGCAGCTAGGGCCTTCCACAGGCGCTTCCGGCGCCCAGAGGACTGGCGAGAAGGACGCCAGCTGGGCTCCACTGCGCACCGGTGACGAACGAGGGCACTTGTCGCCTCTGCGTGACAAGCTTGCTTTGTCCCGGGCAGTCTCGACGTGGGGCGCAGCGATGCTCAGTTCCGTGCTGAGACGAGACGCTGAGAGGCCGACACGGCGTTCTTCTCTGAATCAACGCGTCTGGTTCGAAAGCACGGACTCGCGCGCAGGCTCGTGGCGCATGATGATGATGATGATACCTCAATACTTGGCACAACCCACTGAGGGGGATAGGCCACGAACCGGGTGGTATTATGATAGAAATTTGAAATAAATTAATTTATAAATACATAAGTATAAGAATAAAAATAAATGAGTAATTCAAAATGAGAAATAAAGCAATAATAAAAGAATTTAGTAGTGTTTACTAAGTTAGTCAGCCTTGCCTGAATAGGAATAGTAATATGAATTTAATAATAAATTAAATACAGCAAAGGAAATACATAGATTTTGAATAATAATAATAATAACATAATTGTGGTTTTATGACTTTACTTTTTGAATTTGCTAAAGCTATAATTTATTGAAGGATAAATAAAGCAATCGCGTAACAATGGGAAAATATTAATAAGGCAATCTTTTTGTGTCACATAAAAAGTTATAAATGGCTCGGCAAACATTCCCGTGGCCATATCCTAACACCGTGGCTCCAAGTGAGAGTAAAACTGAACTGCTTAACGGCAGTCCTAGATTACGAAGTGCGATTTCTAAACATCGTTGTCGATGATTAGAAAACCGCCGACAGGATAGTAAAAAGTGATCAATAGATTCTGGTTCATTGCAGAGGTAGCATAATGGTGAGGCCGCCAGACCACATCTGTGCAAGTAAAAATTTAGTTGTGGAATACGGCAACGCAGTCTTGTCAGTGTTACTTCGAATTGCCGGTTGGGACACCACTGTCGATTCCAAGAATAATTTAGATGTATAAAGTCTGTTGATTTTGCTAGTGCGAGGCTTTTCTTGTCTTCAGTCAAAGCAAACTGCCTATATCTGGCTGCAGTGATATACGCAGTTGCCGGCAGCACAGATATCGCCGGACCCTTTAAAGAAGCTCGTGCTAAAGAATCAGCTATTTCATTAAGTTGGATGTCTCGCATGAAGCGTGGCAATTTCAGTTTGATTTCGTTTTCCTTCTGCGATGGCGGATACCCCTTGAGGGGTATTCGCAGAGATTCGGATGCTCTTGTTCTGTCTTGCCTCGAAATATTGGCTCATACCTACTACAAGGTTTTGGCGAAGAAGCAGGTCGTTTCACGTATGTTTATTATTATTAGAATTCAAAAACTAAATTTGCATAGCGGAACGTGGGATAAACATATTAGGGGTTCCTCATAATCATAGCGTGGTTTCGGCACGTAAAACCCCTGAGTTTAAATATATTAGCAATGAAGTAGTTGGGGGGGGGGGGGGGGTTGCTCAAAGCATGGCTCATACCCACGAGGGGGATTGGTCACATTGGATTGGTTGAAAAGTACACCCAACAAAATACCAAAACGGCTAAAGGCAAACATACAAAACGAAGCATTCAGGACCTAAATGATAACACAATTTCGAGAGGGCCTATACATAAACTTAGGGGAAAATAATAACTACAAAATAAAGTAACTTATTTATACTGTATCTCGTCTTCGTCTTCGGTGTTCGCAGTTCCGGTCATACGATGGCCAACTTCACTGGCGTAGTCCTTTTGAACATAATTATTACAACTAAAGCAGAGCGTGCCGTTGGTATGGTGCGCCGCATCAGTCACCGTCGGTCTGGAGTAGGCAGCGATACTTTACTGATAATATATCGGATGTATGTTCAGCCCATATTGAAATTTGACTGCGTGTTATTTCCCGGTGCCCCCCCCCCCCTATAAAATTACCCCTCGTGTGCTATTAGGAAGAGAAGCTCTGCGCTTATGCCTTGGCCTACTTATATTCTTTGCCAACACTCTTTGGTATCAGAAAGCTAAGATACCCACCCTAGATTGTACACTCTGCATCCGTACTGTTCCGAGATTTTATAAAAAGTTATGTTTTTTAAAGCGACCTATAAAATAAGTACTTATCACTGAATCTTCGGCGTTTTCTGACGTATCGTTTGTGATACAGCCCTTAGGTAATATCTGCGCAAACACAGTTACAACCCCTGAATGTGTACAAACGTTAAGTGTGCTCCTTTAAATGATGGCTTACCCGACCTCGAAATTTAGCTCGAGGGAATCTTTCCAAATCATTCTAAAGCATTGCCGGCTAAGAATATATTACAAATCAACCTCAGCCAGCTAACTAACGACGCCGTATTATAGCTACTGACGCTTCTCCGTGCAATGAGAAGGCAATAGTGGGAATCTTCTATGAATCTCTTTAATTGCCTTACTCCCTTCACCTTCCCGACTTCACACTCATATTTACGGCAGACTTACTAGCGATTAAATTAGCATTACGAAAACTTCCACAGTGTCTCATTAGCACTTATGGTGACTGACTCGCTGTCTTCTTCTTCTTCTTCTTTTCTGGGGTTTTACGTGCCAAAACGAGTTCTGATTATGAGGCACGGCCGTAGTCGAGGGCTCCGGATTAATTTTGATGTCAGTGTGCACAGAACTTATTGCATCCTGAAATCCGAGAATTCTGCGATAATTTGGTTCAACGGTTCGTCCGCCCTTACGGGAAGTTCATTTGATTTGGTCACCGGGCCACCGTTGTTTGCCCTTCACTGAAATGGCTGATTCACTTGCATGAGCATCCGCATTATCCGTGCCAGTTGTGTTCGGCCAACCTAGGATTACGTAAGCACGGCTAGGTTCAGAAATTTCGCCGTATCTCAAAATTCCCCAAAATCCCCTCTAACATCGTCTCCTCACTTCCATCTTCTATATTTGTCGTCAAATAATAACTGGTCTCCCTCAAGACAATTTGAAGTTTCTTTTACAAAACTGAGATGTTGTATTCAGCAGTTAAGTTTTGCTTACACAGGTCTGGCATAGCTTTATCCGCTCTATGTTATTTTTGTAATGTACCTATATCTATTGAGCATTTCATTTCTCTCCTGTAGATGAGCTTTAAGACGAAAAGACTTTTAGAAGTATCAATTCGACAGTTTGAATTATCACTCACTTCGCTAGCCGTTGTCTCCCTTGGGGCGTCTTCGCTAAGATTCTGCCACAGGAATGCTTTCGCGCAATTTGCGATTTTATTAGGAGCACAAAACGATTAGCTTGTTCAATTTCTTAAATCACGAATAATGTCTGTTATTTTATTTCTTGATGCTAAAATATTTTATCCATCTTAGAATTCCCCTTTACAGCTTTCTTCTCATTTCCAAGTTATTTTTATTTTTGTTTAACCCAGGTTCTGATATGCAAAGCTTTATTTCGGTTACAATTGTAATAAATTCCGCAGAAACCATATGTGACTATGACTGTCTGAGTTAATGCGATTGGCAGGCAAAGTAGCGAAACAATTAATTGCCACTGCCGAAACGCGTCATGTATTAGGCGTGTTCTACAGTCGGGGTTTGTCGCGTATGTACTGAACAGGCTGCGCTACCTAGCGGTGCGGCAGCGAAGTGCGTGGCGCGCCTCCGAGATGCATTGCGCGGCGGTGCTTGCGAACGCTGAGAGACGCGTCATGTACGAGGCGTGTCCTGCAGCCAGGCTCCGCTCTCGCGCTTCAATGATGAAGAAATTAGGATGATTTACTGGTATGCCTTTCTAACAGGGGCGATTACACATTCACCTAGCCTATTTGAGCTAATCGGGCATGAATTACATGCATAGCTCTCTAGCATTTTCCAATCCACGGATTAAGATATACAGGAGAGCCGACACAGAAAGGCCAATCGCTATCGGAGATCCTTGTTCGAAAGTGCCGCTTGCAATGGAAGCTTCGGTACGCGGTACTTCGGTTGGTGCGTTGGCTTTGCTCGAGGAGGAGGCAGAGCGGTTGTAGGTGCGAAATGCTCTTCAAGAGATGGCATAAAGCGAATTCCGGCGTTGCTTTCGTTTCTCGAAACGAACAGTGCGTTGCTTGTGCAGCGAACTCGACACCCTTTCTCAGTGACTCGACCAGGCCATCGGGTGCCGGCGAGCCAGTGCAATGTTGTCCCTTGAAAAGCTGTCCCCGTCGTTATTATTTATTTTTTGCTGTGCGCCACAACACCTACAGACCATGCACAAGAACTAATAGTAATAAATTGTAGTAGCCATACGTCCTATACTCTGAATGCATTTAAGCTTGACAAGAAAAAAAAAAGACATTTTTTTTCATATAAAATTTTTATTCATTGAAAGGCAACGTTTCGTTTGGTAGTATATTATCCTCAAGCAGACACACAAACGAGGCACGTCAACTTCCGGGGAATTCACCGATTAGCTGCTCTCTGCCTCCCAGTTGGCGACATTGAAGAAAGAAATGTGGCAAATCTTTTGGATAGCAACTGCGTGTGTCGCCATCTATGCCACACGCGGTAAAACTGCCCTCTCGCGACCTCAAGAAATGAACGCGCTTGTCAGATCAGTCGACTCGACTGTTTGTCTTTAAATTATGGGGTTTTAAGTGCCAAAACCACGATGTGGATGTGAGGCACGCCGTAGTGATAGAATCCGGAACGATCTAGTCCACCTGGAGGGGCTTTAACGTCCACCTAAATCTAAGTTCACGGCTGTTTTCGTTTTCGCCCCAATCGAAATGCGGCCGCCGTGGCCGGGATTCGATCCCGCGACCTCGTGCTTAGCAGCCCAACACCATAGCCACTAAGCAACCACGGCGGGTACTGTTTATCTTACTCCGGGTATGTAGCTCTCCTTCATCGTTTCTCTCTTCATTAAAACGTCTGCAAACTATGCGCAGATTAAAACCTCTGCACATATTTACCTATGCCTGTAACGGATCCGCTCCTATCAGTCTGCATTTTTCCGCCGATACTCGAAGTGTTACTTGCTTATCTCGACTGCTGAGCAGTTATTGCTTCCCGCTGGACTCGCTGCGCCATCTGATGACGCCATCGCGAAATGTGCCCGTGGCCTCCTAGATGCGACAACCGGTGTGTTTCTGGTTTCTTTTATTTTATTGCGATAACAATTATATGGACACTTCAACCGTATTTCTGCCGTCGGCGTCGCCATCGCCGTGAGGTTCCGTATAGATTCCAAGGGCGATAAAATCGTCGCCGCGCGCCGTATGCGCGAGCGAAAGCGCGCGGGGGACGCGCGCTATCACGGAGGGCGAACGGACGGCGGAAAGCAAACGCGACCGTCCCGCGAAAGGCCGTTGGGGTATAGGAGGGAGGGAGGCGGGGCGGCGCTGTGCTCTGGCGCCAAAGGCGGATCTTGCCACTCAATCTCCCACGCGAAAGCAAGAAACGGGAAGAGGGGGGGAGGGGGGGGCAGCTTTTCCTCTGCCAACAACTTCTCTGCCCGGCGGTCGCCCGCACCCTCTCTTATCTCCACACGGCTCTGACCTTTGTATGGGCTGTGCATTTGCCGCTCAGTTTCCGTTGAAGCGAGACCGCGCGAACTTGCGCTTGCTGCCAGCGTTTTGACAGTCGTTGGCTGCGGTCATTCAGTGTGATCTATTCATGTTTGCTTGTTCGCGCTGACACCACGATTGTTAATTCAGTTAGTAAGCCAATGTGTCCAAGTTTATGCAGCCGATAAAACTACTATACCTACTCCGAATAGCGCTCTACTAATTTGCTATCGCAATCAATGCTTCGCCTTTCGGGCGAAACTGCGACATTTTTTCTTCATTTCTTTGAAGAGTAGACCATACCCAGTGTACTGGTGCATATTTTCTTCATTGAACAGTGGCCCACACCCAGTCACTCAGGTTGACGTGAAAGAGGTTCACTGAAGAGCGGCAACAATCTATTTTGATCGATTGGCTATCCAGCTAAAAAGATGGTGCTCCATCTTCGTCAGGTGTTTAACCGTGCCAACCTTCTAGTGTAAAGTATTCTCTCGAAGAACTCCGTGTAAATGGGAACAACGTGTTTTGTGGTGACTGGAGGGTGTGCAACAGGTCCTGGCTAATGATATTGATTCACATATGTGGTGTTGGCATCAATGCGCCATGGCGTCTGTAAGAATGAGTATCAATATAGTTTCTTTATCAGGTGACTCTTGTTCATGACACTGAGTGCGCTGTAATAAATAACACGAAAGAGGAAAAAATAAGACACACCCAATGCACTGCGCCTAAAACGAGTGGTTGCTTTGCTGATGAATCCGCGCGGCGCGGGTTCGATTCCGCCCACCGGCAAATTGTGATTAGACAATGAAATTTGGCAGTTAAACCTGCAAGTGGTTTGATTACAATTTTGATGGTGATAATATATTTAGACTGCAATGCTACTTATACTATCTTTGGACGGAGATTCAACAGTTCCAGCATGTGATAATCCAACGATTTCATGCAGTACGGGCACACAAATCGTTGGGCGCGGTCGATTATAATACTTATCCAGACCTCTCCCCTCGCCCGCAGGTTAAATATAGCAATCCGATTGTCTTCTTTTTTTGTTCTTTTTATTTTTTTTTTCAAATGTAGTTAGGCGGTCCCAAAAAAACTGGGCATGATGCAAGTAGCCCAAGCAGAAATTTGTTACGGCGGGAACTGTCTAGCGCCAGGATTTCTGCGCAATGCGAGCGTATATGGCGAATGCCTTGCGTCGCCCGCTACAGCGCGTCACGAGGAGGCACAAAAGACAATCATCGCTGCCCATGCAGGGGTTACGTAGTAAAGAAAAGCATTACTTAGGGCCACTCTATGAAGAAATAAAATTTTGCTTCAGCTGTAGTTTTGTTGGACTTTCTAGCGTGTAGCCGAAAGTGCCCGCTTTCAAAAGTGGGGGAGCAAATGGGATACTTTGCCCCCCCCCCCACACTTTTAACAGTGGAGGGGCAAGTGCCCCCCCCCCCCTTGGCCCCTCCAGTAGATACGCCTATGCTGCTACTGCTAGGTATGAACTTGGCGGCTGCTAGGTCTTAAACTGGTTTTACTTAACTACGCATGTATAGGGAAGGTATTCTCTAGCGATCATTTTCGGAGGTACCTTCCCTTTTGCGACATTTCGCGTGACTAGCGCTGGACGCATGGGCGCCTACGAGCGACAGCGCTCCTGGCATGCCACAAACGCAGGTAGGCTAACCAAGTTTGGCACCGTGCCAAGAACGCTGTCGCTTGCCGACGCCGAATGCGTTGGCGACATTTCGCCTGACTAGCGCTGGACGCGTCGGCGCCTACAAGCGACAGCGTTCCTGGCATGCCACAAACGCAAGCAGGCTAACCAACGTTGGCGCAGTGCAAAGAACGCTGCTGCTTGCCGACGCCGAACGCGCTGGAGGCTAGCCGCTCGATATCAATCGGCCAGCTTCGCTGTGTCTTGAGCTTTGCGCGGCCTAGTGCAAGCTTTCGCCTTTTTTTTTCTTCTCCTGGCTCAGCGCGCCGCGGAGAGAAGAGAGGCAGGGGTCTAAAATAAAAGGCTACGCACTTAACCAAATGTGTCTTCATTCAACTTCAACGTTCAAAAAATGCAATCCTAAACCAGCAATCAAATCACATATGCATCGCATCAGGTCGCTCAAGATTCGTTGCGTTCGTTGCGTGGTCATTGGCTTTGGACTTTGATTCAGTTTGCATGGGAGAAAGCCTAGCGTTCAGCGATTTTTCTTTAAGAAAGGGGCTTTGATTTTCTTAGATTGTACATAATACTTTCTCCTCAAAAATCACCTTTAACTTTTTGAGGAATCACTTTGCGGTAGACATTGCAGTTCATTAATTGTAGCACGTGAGTTCGCAAGACGTATTCACTCGGAACAATTTTTCAGGTTGACGCTAGTTTTGAGGTAGTATTCATTAGCAAAACGGGCGACCAATACGCAGGCGGTTCAGTTACTTTTGTGACCGAATGCCTAAATCGACGTTTTGTCAATAAGTTGACCAACAGGGAATATTCAGCGCAAGTTTGACGGCGCATATATCGAAACCGGTGCCATCCTCAGAATTTGTTCCAAGTCGATACGCATCTCATACTCACCGGCTACAATTCGTGAATTTTAATGCGCCATAAAGTTATTGGTAATAAAGTTAATAAGACAAACTTTGTTAATTAGTCGTAATACAAATTATGATTTCCCGTGGAAGTAACGTCCGCTTCTTCCCATAACTCAGCTCAATTGTGCAATCTGTCACAAGCGATTTGAAAAAAATTCGCTATATATATATGGTCTGAAAAAACAACAAAACAAATAATAAAAAAACGTTATATTACATTGCGAAGCTTGCGACGGTGCGCCGAGCAGCTTCGAGAAAATCATCTGTCCAACCACCGACGTGACCAATTTGTTTCTAAATTTTCCCTAGTAATTAAATAATTGTAATGCAGTTGTCGTTTATGACAATCGGAAATACTCAACGCGTACAATTTTACCGAGACAGCAGCTTGAAGGTCGAAAACGTATTTCGGGTGCCCGTCAGTCACTGCTTCCCACTGCGCCGTTGTCCTCTCGTCGTAGCTGCCAGGCCACCTCATTATCTTCACCTTCGCACTCAACATATCGCGAAGAAAAACAACGCTTCGCCCACCGCAGAAGTGTGCATAACTTTCGATCACCTGTGCTCCTAATATTGCGCACATAAGAAAGTACCTGAATGTTTTTTTTTTTTTTTTTGCCATCCTCCCCTATCGTATGTGGCCGCTGCAGTCGGGAAAAGAACCTGCGAAATCTCGCTCAGTAGCAGTAAGCCATGTACTGAACCACCGCGTCGGGTGGCTGCAGCATCGCTCGCGGTTTTTTTTTTTTTTCTTAATGGCTGTAGCAATTATATGGATGCTACAGGCGAATTTCCGCCGTCGGCGTCGCCATGATGTGTCGGATGCCTGTAATATTATAAAAGCATGCGACGCCGTATTCTAACACGGTACTGATTTCCTTATTCGAAGCCCGATACTGAATTCCACGACACGCGTTTGATCGTGTTAATTAGGCGATGATAATTACGTGATCATTTGCATGTCGAATACTACGTTGCCGACTCTTGATACGCCTGAAAGTTCCGTGCACTATCGATTTGTCGGAATGTTCGAGAAGACGGAAGCAGTGCGTTGAGCGTTCCGTCCAACTCTGACTGACGGCGTCAGGACGCTCTTCTGTCGCTCACTCACTCTTCCATCGTTCGTTCGTTCCGGCTGTTCGCTTACGTCGACAATTATCGATCGTCGATGGTTTCTAGGCAATTTGTTTTTTATCAACTCATTACGGGGGGTTTGCTCTGTAGGTTATAAAAGTGTAGTCTTTCTTTATTGTATGTTATTTATACATATTTTTCTGTTTATGTTACGATCCCCACCATAGACCCTGCTCCATGCTTAGGCCACTGAGCCAACCTTTTCGTTAAAGTTAATTATCTCTCTCTCTCTCCCTTTTCCTTCGAATTTATCGTGCCAGAGTCGTGAATGTAATTTATATGAAACAGGGCCGGAATCTTGAAATTGAGAGACCGGGATAGTGCTACTGTGCAACGGAGCACCATGCAGCACCAGTCTCATAGATAATAAGCTGCCGATATAGGATGAAAATTATAGTTCCTTTAATACTTGCGCGTTCCAAACATATACAGCCGATTGTCGACTGGTCACACGGTGTTTTGTGACAAACGCGGATATCAAAATATGCACTGCATCGTCACGTAATTTCCGTGCTTTCATCTCTCATTTGCTTGGTAAAAGAACTTGACAAATATTTGCCAGAAATATACAGAGTGACCATTATTAGGTTTTACGGAATTTACAAAAAATACCTGTTGCATATTACTGTTGCAGATAATTCTAGCCCTTGAGATGGATTATTCAGATAGGCGGACATTACTTGTGCGAGTAATCGAAACACATATTCAACTGATTAATAGAAATTTACTAATAACTTATTAATTAAGTACTTTGTGGCACATATGACAATAACCAATTGTAGCCGACGAGTTTGCAAGGCGTATCTATTTGGAATGAATTTCCAGAATGACACCGGTTCGGAGGTTTGCGCCATCAAACTCACCGTAAAAATACGCTGCTTTTCCCCCTCACTTTTTTAACAAAACGCTCTCTTATGCATTGAACCACAAAAGTAACTGGAATGCCAATGTATTTCGTCCTTCACTATGGTAAATATTACCTCGAAACTGGTGTCATCCTGGAAACTCATTTCAAGTGGATACGCCCCGCAAACTCGCGGCCACGCTTAGTTATATGCAATATATGCGTTAAAGTAAACCAGTAAGATGATAATTACTGATTATTCGCTAATTGGTTTAGTATGTGTTTCGATTTCTCGCGCTAATAATGGCCGCCTCTTCGAATAATCCAGCTCAAGGGCAAGTTTTCAGCCGTAGCCCGCACAGTGGAGATCGTGATTGGATGATCGTTGCTCACCAAACGCATGTTCGAAAATTAGGAGGAAGTGCAAGCGATGCACCGTTTTCGCGTACACTTACACTCAGCGGAGAGATCAAAAGAAGTTTTCAGTGTTGCTATAGTTTCAAATGACTTCATAAGTGATGTTATCGATTTTTCTCTTAAAGACAAACACCAGACAACATGCGTTGCAGGGCAAGCGACAGTAAACTCAGGGAAAGGAATTTTTGAGCTGTCCTGTTTTCTCAATACCGACAACCGTCTGCTATACATGACAGGCACGCCTGCGAAAGTTGTTCTAAAAGGCGGCAAAATAAAGAAAAAATATTCCTTATTTCGCGAATTTCATGAACAGATTGTGTAATCGATCGAACAGACCGCCTGTGCATTACACAATTGTACGTATAAAAAATATTCAGCAGGAATATGGCAGTTAATTGAACTAACCTATATCTGCGCCTTTTGCTTCATTGCATGAAACATTTCGAACAAGAGCATGCATGGTGCGCAGAGCGTAAATGAACAGAGGGATCGTTATCCGTTCTAAGGAAATACTTTATTGACAGTGCTTATTGACAGTGCGGCAAATGATAGCGGCCGGCAGTAGTTTTCGTTACATGCCGCGTTCTGCAAGTGAGAAATAGTGAAAATAGTGAATAGTGGGTGAATATAGTGAATAGCGAGAAATAGGGCAGTGAGAAATGGAAAATGAGAGAGAGAGAAACTGTAGCAGCACCAACGAGGCAACGCGCAGAGCTGCTACCGACGCCGCCGCGTTTGCCCGTTCGCGTTCGCGCCGAACGCACGCGGTGTCCGTCACTGCAGCAGGTGCCTCTGGCGGCGTCTCGGCAGGTTTCGACCAGGCACGCCCCGGCAAGTGTGAAGGCGCAGCTTGGCCGTGACGTCGCCGGGGAGATAAAGGTCGGAGCCGCCGCGACGGCGGCACAGCTCTCGTTGACTCTCTGGCGAGTATGTAGCCTTGACATGGGACGACCAAAGAAGATCCGGACACCCGAAGAAGAAGCTGCTTATCTTTAAGCGCGTCGCGCGGCCAAGTGAGAAGCAGTGCGTCGGTGGCGAGCCGATTCGGAATACCGTGCCTAGCAGCACTTGGCATTTCCTAGCAAAACTTAGCCAAACCTAGGAAAACCTGGAAGAAGCTAGGTCGATCACCAGCACCGCTCTTTAAGGTGCATTCAGACGACCGGACGGAGGAGGAATTTTCGCAGCGGATGGCGTATCACGTGACGCACGCGTCATCAAAACGTGCCGCCCTCGCCTAGTCTGGCCTCCTCCGCTCGCGGTCAGGATTGAAAATGTTCTCCGTCCGTCCGTTTGGCGGTCGTCTGACTTCAATTTAGCGTAGTCAGCGTCAAATCTGTCAACATTGGACGGATTGGCATGGCTACAATGGCGTCTTGTCGGCTTGAAGCCACGTGCGTTTTTGTTGTGCAGCAGTGACCGCATGTGCTTTTGTTGTGGAACAGCGGGGAAGGCGAGTCGTGGTTGCGCGCGCATTTCTATTTACTCAGACCGCGCAGCCTGCGTGACCTCAACATGAGTGAGGTGCACGAGAAAACGATAAGTGACGAGGCAACGGTCACTTTTTTGGCTCTTGTTGAGGAGTTCACAGCGCTATGGAATGTAGAGCACACCGATTATGCAAACGCGCAGCTGCTAAGCGTTGGAGTCGAGAGTAAGCACGCGGATTCCGCAAACGGCGCTCCGGCTGTGGGAATGCGACCTAACTCGGCTGTGCTGGATTCAAGTGATCACGTGACCGTTTGGCCCGCGGAGCAGGCGGGATTTTGTCCTCGCGTGTGTATCCACCTTCACTCCAGCCTTGCTCCACTAGTGCAAGCTGCCCACGTTTTATTTTTTTATTTTTTTTTTTTTATTTTGTGCGTGACGGGATACATTTTAGCGAGAGTATAGCAACACCGATTGGACGTCGATACGCGGAACACGCAGTAGCTTTTTGAGGCGGACCACAGGCAATCAGGAAGGTATATTGTCTATTCAGTTCAGCGACACACCAGCAAGGAGCAGAATTAAAGCAAAAAGAATTTAAGGAAAGGCGCACATATCCTAAGTATCATCATCATCATAGTCTATGTTTATGTCCACTGCAGGGCGAAGGCCTATCCCAGCGATCACCATTGGGAATCTCCCGATTTGCAAACAGAGTGACGTGACTGCGAGTGCCCCTCTCATTTGCCGCACCTCCGAAGCGGGCGCTGCTTGGTAAAAAAACGTTCAGAAGCGCCGCTTGTATCTAATTAAATTGCTGCAATAGCAATTCCTGCATATTGGTATTTTCTGATGTGACAGCTTCTACGAATTGTGCTTTGAAAGTAACCGTCCTCAGTACAGGGTGCTTTTTTTCATCGATGCAACAGACGCTCTATTAAGGGCAGTTTCGGTTTCAAGGAGCCAGCCAAGGGGATCTAATTGTTCGCGTAGCTCCCACATAAACTCCGCTATTCAAAATTTGATCGTCGGGATAGGTAGTGTCGAGGAAGGGCCCCAAAGTACTCATTTGCTGTAGCCACCTATAGGCTCCCTTCAATGGTCAGGCGGCGCAGCGATCGGCTCAGCCGTCAGCGCCGCCGTGTCAGTTCCGCGAAACACCGAGGCGGCCACTTCTACGAAGGCATGCTTCTGCGGCGCTCATTTGAAACAAGTCGGGCGTTCTAAACTGTGGTTTTTAAGGCAATTGAAAACATGGAGGCCCATTTTCGACCACCGTCACTCGAGAAAGGACGTCAACTTTACGACAACAACCATGTATTTCGTGTCAAAAGAGTAAACAGGACGGACATCGCAGCAAAGTTCTTGTCACGACAAATAAAGAACGTTTACGACGTCGAACTCAAAGTAAGTGAACAAATAAATAATTTATTCCGCTTAAGGGGGCAAATACGGCCGTAGACGTTTTTCAACTTTCATTTGTATCTTCAGTGTGCTTCGAGCGTGCCTTGCTTATCACATTTGTCGAGGTTTTGGCGAGTTGGAAGGTAACTTGAATGATTCTTCATGGCGCTTTTTTCTCCGTTGACAAAGTGCCTCGTGCATATTCTGGTGTTGTCATTCGGGCTCCAGTGTGAGAGGTCATCATCGCCGAAACATAACCGAGAGCAATCAGCTGACACTAAGCAACACCTGAGCAAATGTGTGCTAGCGTGCGCGAGAGAAGTGCTAATTTGCGAATACTCGATGTGTGCTGCGGTGCACTCCAGCCTTAGTTCTGTTGTTCTAAACGCGAGAAAACATCGACATGAATGAACCCGGTTTCAGCAGTCGCGTCTTGATCCAGGCGCAGAAAGGAGCTGCACGTTGGCTTATTAATGCACAACAAGAACTACAGTGCGTACAAAGGTCCATCGCGGAGCGCTTACGAAGCTAGATTTGACGCATAACAACCACTGCGCATTTGTTTTGGAGCGAGAATAGCTCAACAATTATCCAAACCAATTTACAACAGCGGGAATCAGATCACGCGTGTTTATGTAGTTGTCGCTTTATATGTGCGTTTTCATGGATGCTGCCTTGTGTTTTTTTTATTTTTTTATTTTGCGTTTGCGTCATAGTTCAACAGAAATTCACAAGAGCGACTCTTACTTGACGGCCCGAACCACGACGATCCACCTTCAGCCACCGGGTTTCTGCCCACAGCCTTGAAGGGAAGCGGCGCAATTTGATGCCGACATCCCCTTCGCGGTTGTGAAAATACCTAAAGCAGCAGCATATGCGCATGTTCTTTTTGTTCACACTTCTCACGAAGGAGCTGCGGAGTGGTCGAGGTTAATCCATTGAAAAATTGGAAAAGGAAGCTTTCAGGCGCGCCTGAGCGCAGGACGGACCAAGGCGAAAGGGCGGTGAGGGCCTACTCACGGGTGCTCACCGCCGCTGCTAGGTGGCGCGACATGTACAGCCAAACTGCATTGCAGGGTGCCTATTGGTGATAATTAGAAAGTTAATTTGCGTAACTTCACTAATTACGCACGTAAGTGCGGAAATCGCTCTGTATTTAGAGGCCGCCAATCCATACACTCGAATGGTAAATATAACGTGACCAAATGTATATTTTTCTCATTTTAAAAATTTCATACAGCTGAAAAAACACCCTGTATACTGGCACAGCAACGTAGCGTTCTTGCCAAGTACATGGTGCCTATAAGTCAGCATATGGGTATTTCGTAAGAATGGCTCCTCAGTTTTATGCCTTGCCTGTACTTTGTCTTTTTTCTGTCGTGTCTTTTTTGGTTGTCCGTGTCTTTTTTTGCGCCTAAAACCATTCCTAGTCATGTACCAACTAGCCCGACAGCAGACGTTACTAAACATTCCTGGCACCATCCTTCCCAAAGGTCAGCGCCCGAATGGACAACGGTGAGGGTTCAACAGAACCACTGCGGCCCTGCTACTGATGGCAAAGAATGCGGCCCCTCCCATAGGCCAAGTTCCTGGCTCAACCACGGCGAGAGTTGAATGGAACTACTGCGGCCCCGCTGCTGGCAATAAACGCTGTGAAGGAATTTCTTGAAAGCCTGGGAGATCTGGGGAACAAAGATGTTATCTAAGCGCCGAACACGACGATCACGCGGGCTTTTTCTTCGGAACCTTAAACATATAAATAATGGCCATAAAATTCATTTAGTCTTCCCTCCGGACTGTTCTCTGGCCTGGAAGGTGGCACAGAACCGGCCCTGGAGCCTCCCTGGCCTTTTGGACACCAATTTCCTAACAGTAGGAAGTGATTGAGACGAAGCGGACTCGATCGTATGAACATCTATTTACACATTCCATAAGAGCGTTGGTGTAGCCGCAATTTTAGGTTGCAGCGCTGCACGCCTATCGTGTTCGCAAATATACGTCGCGCATCTTCCTGGGAAACAACGACAGTGCTTGGGCTTCCTTGGTTACGGACTTTACTCCGTGAAGTGCGGCCGCCGCATAGACCGAGGACATGGGCTCATGTTCGCCATCATTTTCGCCATGGCCCAATTGGAGGCGCAGCATGGCCCGAACCCACCAGGCGCCGAGGCAGCGTAATACGCTGGTTCACACGGGTGCTCCCAGGATGCAGCCGTCAGGAACACCGGAATAGATGCCCATCGCGGGACTGTCCCAGCCGAGGCCTTGCTGGGGCGCGTCCGGTGTCGGGAGGGTTGGTCAGTTCCAGACCAGCAGCTCTCAGGATGCAGCCGTCAGAAGTCCCGGACTGCACGCGGTGGTCCTTGCGGGGGCGTAGCCGCAGCCGAGGCCTTCCTGGCGCGCTTCGGGCGTCGGGAAGACTGGCCAGTTCCAGACCGGGACCTCCCAGGATGCGGCCGTGAAAAGCCCCGGAATACATGCCCTCCGTGGGACTGTCGCAGCCGAGGCCTTCCTGGCGCGCTTCGGGCGTCGTGAAGACTGGCCACTTCCAGACTGGCACCTCC
Source organism: Dermacentor silvarum (assembly GCF_013339745.2). Classification (NCBI taxonomy): domain Eukaryota; kingdom Metazoa; phylum Arthropoda; class Arachnida; order Ixodida; family Ixodidae; genus Dermacentor; species Dermacentor silvarum. Next base: position 421,575,779 of record NC_051154.1, read on the forward strand.
CAGGATGCAGCCGTGAAAAGCCCCGCACTGCACGCGGTGGTCGTTGCGGTGACGTAGCCGCAGCCGTGGTCCTCCTGGCGCGCTTCGGGCGTCGGGAGGACTGACCAGTTCCAGACCGACACCTCCCGGGATGCATCCGTGAAAAGCCCCGTAAAGCACGCGGTTGTCGTTGCGGCGACGTAGACTCAGTCGAGGCTGTCGTGGGGTGCTCCCTGCGTCCGGAGGACTGGACCCTTCGAAGACCGGAGGTCCCAGGATGCAGCCGTCACAAGTCCCAGACCGCACGCGGTGGTCGTTGCCGTGGCGTAGCCGCAGCCGAGGCCTTCCTGGCGCGCACCCTGCGTCGGGACGACTGACCAGTCCCAGGACGGGAGCTCCCAGGGTGCAGCTGTCCAATCCCGGACTGAATGCGGTTGTCGCGGTGGCATAATTACAGCCTAGGTCTCTCTGGAACGCTCCCGACATCCGGGGGACTGGCCAATTCGAAGGCGGGAACTCGCAGGATGCAGCCATCAAAACCCCCGGACTGCCTGTGCAAGTCACCATGGCGGCACTGTCGCAGCTAAGGCTTTCCACAGGCGCTTCCGGCGCCCAGAGGACTGGCGAGAAGGACGCCAGCTGGGCTCCACTGCACACCGGTGGCGAACGAGGGCCCTTGTCGTCTCTGCGTGACATCCTTGTTTTGTCCCGCGCAGCCTCGACGTGGGGCGAAGCGATGCTCAGGTCCGTGCTGAGCCGAGACGCTGAGAGGCAGACGTGGCGTTCTTCTCTGAATCAACGCGTCTGGTTCGAAAGCACGGACTCGCGCGCAGGCTCACGGTGCATGATGGTATGGTATGGTATGCCTTATCTGATGGCGCATACCCACTGCGGGGGATTGGCCAATGTAGTGTCATGAGAACTCTTGACGCTTTCCAGAGAGGGCGCCACATACCTGTTGGGACTCCCACCGCTAGGAAGGCTGCGACTGCTACAAGGGGACTCGGGGAGAAATACAACATGGCGTAGCAATAAACGTGTCATCCGTTCGTACTAGTAAAACCCGACGTCTCTCAATCTTCTTCCAACCCCGCAACAACACGACATGGTGGTAGCGGTAAACAAGAAGTCGCCTAGCACCCGGTGAGAGCCACGAAACGACCAACATGCCAGACGGAAGGGAAAACGACGCTCAACAAGCAGCGGCAGCGGGCCGGCAAAATGGCGCCAGCTTTTTCAGCCCGTTCGCCGTCAAACTGCCAGAGAAGTTGGATTTCCGAGACCCGAATGACTGGAAACGTTGGGTCGCAAGGTGGGAACGCTATCGCATTGTGTCAGGACTTCACCTTCGTGATGTTGAAACACAGGTAAACACGTTCGTGTACGCGATGGGGAAGGAAGCCGAAAACGTATTGGCGTCACTAAGCCTAACAGACGCCGACCTCGCGGACTACGCAACAGTGAAACGCAAGCTCGAGGGACACTTCATAACGTGCACAAACGTCATTTTCGAGAGGGCCAAGTTCAATCGCCGTAAGCAGGAAGCGAACGAGTCGGTCGAATCGTTTATCACAGACCTGCACAACCTCGCTGAAACGTGTGAATACGGTTCACTGATAGGCGACCTCATTCGTGACCGGTTGGTTGTAGGACTTTTGGACCTCGGTCTAAGTGAAAAGCTGCAACTAGACTCGAAACTCACACTTCAGTCTGCAGTGAAAATTGCACGGAACTCCGAATTCATCAAAAAGGAACAGAACGAGCTACGCGACGGAACGGAACGTGGTGCTGCGGTCGAGGAGCTGCGACGGTCAAAAGAACGCCGCAACCATGGAGGCGCGCAGCGGAAACCAGCCAAACCTCCAGCGGTGCACTTCGAGGGACGAAATTTGTGCAAGTGGTGCGGCAGTACACAGCAGCATTTCAAGAAGCAGTGTCCAGCCTTCGGAAAGCTGTGTAACAACTGTGGAAAAACTGGTCACTATGCAACAGTATGCTTGTTGGGACGCCAGCAACCTACAGGGCAAAGGGCGTTTGGATCCAGTACCAGGAAATTAGGGACAGCAAACACGGAGGAAGTGTTTCTTGTTGAGGTCAGCGAGACAGACACCCTGCAACCTTGGCTCATCATTGCACTTGTGAACAGTCGTCCTGTTCGCTTCAAAGTCGACACAGGAGCAGACGTGAGTGTAATCCCTGCTTCGCAGTATGACAGCAGCCGCATGCAGACTCTGAAAACTCCTGACAAAAGACTTTTAGGACCGGGCAGAACACCCATCACAACAAAGGGAATGTTCAGTGCAACAATCGCATGTCAAGGCAAGTCTGTTCAGCAACAGGTTTTTGTAGTGGAAGGCTTACAAACAGCTCTATTGGGACAACCAGCCATACGTGCTCTCGACATACTGTCACACCTGGAGGCAGTTGAGGCCAACAAAAAAACCGAAGCAAGAAACATGGTGTCCCCCGAGGCAAGACCAGAGTTCTGTCAACTCTTCACAGGACTTGGTAAAAGGAAAACTGTCTACAAGGTGACACTCAAAGCAAATGCTACGCCTTATGCAGTGACAACGCCTCGACGAGTGGCTGTTCCACTCCAGCCTAAAGTCGAACAAGAACTACAGAGAATGAAGGATCTTGGAGTGATCCAGCAGGTTTACCACGCGAAACCATGGTGTGCACCTATGGTCATTGCATCGAAACAGAATGGAGAGATCAGAATCTGCATTTACTACACTGAATTGAACCGCCAGCTGATCCGGGAAAGGGTCATCATGCCTACAGTTGAAGAAAACTTGGCGAAGCTGGCCAATGCAAAAGTTTTCAGCAAGCTTGATGCAAATTCTGGCTACTGGCAGACACCCCTCGCACCAGAGTCCCAGGACTTGACCACATTTATCACGCCGTTTGGGAGATTTCAGTTCCTGCGATTACCTTTTGGCATTGCGACAGCGCCAGAGTTCTTTCAGTGAGAAATGCTTCGCATACTTGAGGGACTCCCTGGAATAGCATGCCACCAGGATGACGTCGTCGTTTTTGGGAAGAACCAGGCGGAGCACAACGCAAACCTCACATCAGTGCTTCAGAGGCACAAGGACGCAAGAATGACTTTAAATCCACGCAAGTGTGAATTCAGCAAAAGAAGAATCAAGTTTCTCGGGCACATCTTGAATGAAGCGGGTATCGCTGCTGACCAGGAGAAAACTGAAGCCATCAGAAAGATGCCACCGCCAGAGAACACCACTGAGCTCAGGTCGTTCTTGGGCATGGTCAACCAGCTGGCAAAATTTCTCCCGGGACTGGCCGAGAAGACGAAACTTTTGCGAGACCTGCTGCTGGATGAAGCAGTTTTGGTTTGGCACCAGACTCAACAAGAAGCCTGCGATCGGGTCAAGGATGACCTAACGACAACACCAGTGTTGTGCTACTACGATCCACAAAGGCCTCTGACGATATCAGCTGATGCCTCCTCCTATGGCTTGGGAGCTGTTCTGCTCCAAACAAATGACGACAAGCGGCAACCTGTGACATACGCTTCCAGGGCAATGACACCGACAGAACAAAAGTATGCTCAGGTGGAGAAGGAGGCACTTGCCATAACATGGGCGTGTGAACGTTTCAGGGTGTAAGTGCTCGGTCTGCTGTTCAGCATAGAGACTGATCACAAACCCTTGGTGCCTTTGTTCTCAACAAAACGCATTGACGAAATGACACCATGACTGAAGCGCTTTCGCATGCGTGTCCTTGAGTATGACTTAACGATTTCACACATACCAGGAAAGGACATGCACACAGCTGATGTCTTGTCGCGCAAACCACTGCAATGCTCCGGCAAACACCTTGCATCCGTCATAGAAGAGTATGAACTTCTGACCAATGAGCAGCTGCCAGCATCAACTGAGATGCTGAACAGGACCAAGGTCGAGCTGCAAAAAGATGCAACGACATCACTGGTCATGTACTACTGCACTACCAAATGGCCCAAAACAGAAATGCTGGCACCTGAGGTGCGCAAGTATGCAAGTGTGGCCGATGAACTGTCTGTCGTACAGGGACTCCTACTTCGGGGCACAAGGATAGTCTTTCCCCCTTCATTACGCCAAGAAGTTCTGCAGCGACTACACACAGGACACCAAGGCGTTGTGAGATGCCGAGCAAGAGCACGGGAGTCTTCTTGGTGGCCAGAAATCTGCCAGGACGTTGAAACATACGTGAGTAGATGCCCAACCTGCACAATGCATCGTCCTGTGGCAAATTAAGAGTTGCTTCAGACACCGCTCCCAGAACGCCCGTGGCAAGTGGTCGGCACAGACTTGTTCCACCACGAAGGGAGGAACTACATAGTAGCTGTTGACTACTACTCAAGGTTTTTTGAACTGGAAGAGCTTTGTGGGACACAAACCAAACATGTTGTGCAGTTCCTTAGTAATTTGTTCGCTCGCTATGGCATTCCGGACATTTTGAGGTCCGACAATGGCCCGCAGTACAGCTCACTCAAGTTCCTGCAATTTATGAGCAGTTGGGGTGTAAGACATGTGACCTCCAGCCCACATTACGCGCAACGCAATGGCGAAGCTGAGAGAGCTGTCCAGACTGCCAAGAACATCATCCGTAAATCCACGAATGTTGCGGAAGGCCTTCTTGCCCACAGAGCTACACCTGGACCCGAGGGTTACTCGCCAGCTGAGCTTCTCATGGGCCGCAAGCTCAAAACAAACGTTCCTACTCTGCCTGAAACACTTGAGCCCAAGTGGGAATACCAGCATCAGTTCCGGCAAAACAATGCGGTCATTCGTGAGCGAGAAGCCAAACACTACAACAGGAGGCGTAAAACAAGAGACAGGCCACCGCTAAAGCCAGGTACAGTTGTCCAGATCATAGAAGGGAGCCAACAACAAGGAACCATCGTTGGAGAGTCAAATGCACCGAGATCTTATGTTGTGCAAACGGCCAAAGGAAGCGTTCGTCGCACAAAAGCACATCTGCAAGAGGTGCCAGAAGTTGCACCACCGAACCAAGCAGGGACGTGCTTTTCAGAAGAAGCCAACTACACCACCCGCAGTGGCCGAGCCATTAGACCACCGCAACGCCTGAACCTATGAGCAAGCAGAGGGCTTCTCTTTTCAAAAGGGGAAGGTGTCGTGTCATGGGAACTCTTGACGATTTCCAGAGAGGGCGCCACATACCTGTTGGGACCCCCACCGCTAGGAAGGCTGGGACGGCTACAAGGGGACTCGGGGAGAAAGTCATTCGTTCGTACTAGTAAAACCCGACGTCTCTCAATCTTCTTCCAACCCCTCGACAACACGACAGCCAAGATTTGGATGGAATTAGGCAATCTTTTTTAATACTAAAATCGGTAAAGCTAACTGGAGGAAATGAACAAAAATAAAATATTTAAGAATTCAAGACAATCTATTTGAAGCACTTCCTCCACGGCTGAGCAAATATCCCTGTGGCACTTTCCAAGAGAGGAGGCTCCTAAAGAAAGATATTTAGAATAGAAAAGCTTAAACCAAGCTGTGTAAATTTTGATTCTAGAATATTTTTCCCTAAAGAAGAAAAACGGCGGCAGAATATGAAAAAATGTTTCTATTGTTTCATCTTCTCCACAGAATGGGCACAGAGGGGAGGGCACCAGACCAGCCCTGTGACGATGGAAGTTTAATATTGGTACTCGACAACATAATCGGGTAAAGATATGACCAGTTTTTCTGGTGTGAAATGAATTTTTGGGCCAAGGGAATAGGAGGTGTCGATATTCTGAGAAATTAGCTACAGCTGGGTTCAAAAAAGTCTTGAATAATTGAATATCTCCTGAATCTAGTAGTCGTTAGGTAAGCTATGGTAGGAAGTAATCGTAATACAGGGCCACTGAGGGCTGCTCTCGCGTGACAGTCAGCCATTTCGTTCATGACTAATCCTTTATGTCCAGGCACCCCAAGAATTCTAATTAAATTTATGTGGGCAGGCACTAGAAAATGAAATGTACGTAAAAGGTTAGTGTCACTATTTGCTGTGAGCGAGGAACATAAAGATAAATAATCTGTTATTATTACTACCGCCGATATTGATGAATTTAGTTTGCGTAAGGCTAAAACTACAGCTAGAAATTCAGCCAGAAATACGGAAAAGAAGTCCGGAATCCTGATTGCGAATGACCAATCTAGAGCAGGAGAGAAAATGCCAATTCCAGATTTTTTTTCACACTGTGAGGTGTCTGTCGCAATGACCGTACTTATAGATAAACTTAATAAATGGCCTTGTAGTAGGCCGTTTAATATATTATAAGAAATAAGTTTTGCGTTGTTTGGGTAGATGTCATCATATATGATTTGTAGGTTCTCTCGCACATCAGAAATAGGCGACACCTCCCAGATACGTACATTTAACGGATTGATTAATGATTGTACGAAGACCACCTGGGGTGTGTGAAAACGAGGCCAGTGTACTCCGAAGAATAGTGCAGGCTGGGAAATGAATATGTATTCTAATCTTGTAATAGGGGATTCATAGAAATTTAAGACTGTTTGCACCGTCAGTAAGCGAAATCTACACAATATTGAGGGCAGTCTGACTTCTTGGTGTAGTATGTTATTGGCACCACATTTCGGTAATCCACAACACAGTTGTAAGGCTTCCCGCTCAAGCAAAACAAGGGGACGTAATTTATAAGCTGGCGCACCAGAAAATAATACACATCCAAATTCTAAAATGGGCCGCACATACATTTTATATATCATTGAAGCGTGGCAATTTCAGTTTCGTTTCGTTTTCCTTCTGCGATGGCGCATACCCCCTGCGGGGGATTGGCCAAGATTCGGATGCTCTTGTTCTGTCTTGCCTCCAAATATGGGCTCATACCTACTACAAAGTTTTGGCCAAGAAGCAGGTGGTTTCACGTATGTTTATTATTATTAGAAGGCAAAAACTCAATTTGCATAGCGGAACCTGGAATAAACATATTAGGGGTTCCTCATAATCATAGCGTAGTTTCAGCACGTACGTAAAACCCCTCAGTTTAAATATATTAGCAATGAAGTAGTTTGGGGGGGGGGGGGGGGGTTGCTCAAAGCATGGCTCATACCCACGAGGGGGATTGGTCACATTGAATTGGTTGAAAAGTACACCCAACAAATTACCAAAAGGAGTAAAGACAAACATACAAAACGAAGCATTAAGGAGCTAAATGATAACACAAATTTCGAGAGGGCCTATACATAAACTTAGGGGAAAATAATAACTACAAAATAAAGTAACTTATTTATACTGTATCTCGTCTTCGTCTTCGGTGTTCGCAGTTCCGGTCATACGATGGCCAACTTCACTGGCGTAGTCCTTTTGAACATAATTATTACAGCTAAAGCAGAGCGTGCAGTTGGTATGGTGCGCCGCATCAGTCACCGTCGGTCTGGAGTAGGCAGCGATACTTTACTGATAATATATGGGATGTGATGATGATGTGTTGCGCTTTATGGCGCAAGGGAATATATGGGATGTATGTTCAGCCCATATTGAAATTTGGCTGCGTATTATTTCCCGGTGCCCCCCCCCTATAAAATTACCCCTCGTGTGCTATTAGGAAGAGAAGCTCTGCGCTTATGCCTTGGCCTACTTATATTCTTTGCCAACACTCTTTGGTATCAGAAAGCTAAGATACCCACCCTAGATTGTACACTCTGCATCCGTACTGTTCCGAGATTTTATAAAAAGTTATGTTTTTTAAAGCGACCTATAAAATAAGTTAGCGCAAGACAAGGGAAATTGCAGATCACAGGGAGAGGCCTTCGTCCTGCAGTGGACATAAATAAGCTGATGATCATGATAAAATAAGTACTTATCACTGAATCGTCGGCGTTTTCTGACGTATCGTTTGTGATACAGCCCTTAGGTAATATCAACGCAAACAGTTACAACCCTTGAATGTGTGCAAACGTCAAGTTTGCTCCTTTAAATGATGGCTTACCAGACCTCGAAATTCAGCTCGAGGGCATCTTTCCAAATCATTCTAAAGCATTGCCGGCTAAGCATATAATACAAATTAACCTCAGCCAGCTAACTACTGACGTCGTATTATAGCTACTGACGCTTCTCCGTGCAATGAGAAGGCAATAGTGGGAATCTTCTATGAATCTCTTTAATTGCCTTACTCCCTTCGCCTTCCCGACTTCACACTCATATTTACGGCAGAATTACTAGCGATTAAATTAGCATTACAAAAACTTCCCCAGTGTCTCATTAGCACTTATGGTGACTGACTCGCTTTCTGTGTGCACAGAACTTATTGCATCCTGAAATCCCAGATTTCTGCGATAATTTGGTTCAACGGTTCGTCCACCCTTATGGGAAGTTCATTTGATTTGGTTACCGGGCCACCGTTGTTTGTACTTCACTGAAATGGCTGATTCACTTGCACGAACATCCGCATTATCCTTGCCAGTTGTGCTCGGCCAACTTAGGATTACGTAAGCACGGCTAGGTGCACAAATTTCGCCGTATCTCAAAATTCCCCCAAATCCCCTCTAACATCGTCTCCTCACTTCCATCTTCTATATTTCTCGTCAAATAATAACTAGTCTCCCTCAAGACCAAGTTTCTTTTGCAAAACTGAAATGCTGTATTCCGCATTTAAGTTTTGCTTACGCAGGTCTGGCATAGCTTTATCCACTCTATGTTATTTTTGTAATGTACCTCTATCTATTGAGCATTTATTTTCTCTCCTGCAGATGAGTTTTAAGACGAAAAGACTTTTAGAAGTATCAATTCGACAGTTTGAATTATCACTCACTTCGCTAGCCGTTGTCTCCCTTGGGGCGTCTTCGCTAAGATTCTGCCACAGGAATGCTTTCGCGCAATTTGCGATTTTATTAGGAGCACAAAACGATTAGCTTGTTCAATTTCTTAAATCACGAATAATGTCTGTTATTTTATTTCTTGATGCTAAAATATTTTATCCATCTCAGAATTCCTTTACAGCTTTCTTCTCATTTCCAAATTATTTTTATTTTTGTTTAACCCACGTTCTGATATGCAAAGCTTTATTTCGGTTACAATTGTAATAAAAAATTCCGCAGAAACCATATGTGACTATGACTGTCTGAGTTAATGCGATTGGCAGGCAAAGTAGCGAAACAATGAATTGCCAGCGCCGAAACGCGTCATGTATTAGGCGTGTCCTACAGTCGGGGTCTGTCGCGTATGTACTGAACACGCTGCGCTACCTTGCGGTGCGGCCGCGAAGTGCGTGGCGCGCCTCCGAGATGCGTGGGGCGCCTGTGTTTGCGAACGCTGAGGGACGCGTCATGTATGAGGCGTGTCCTGCAGCCAGGCCCCGCTCTCGCGCTTCAATGATGATGATGATGAAGAGATGATGATGATTTACTGGCATTCCTTTCGAACAGGGGCGGTTATAAAAACATTCACCTAGCCTATTTGAGCTAATCGGGCATGAATTACATTCATAGCTCTCTAGTAGTAGTAGTAAACGTTTATTCCATGAAGGGGATTGAAGGTTTAGTGGCTGGGGCCCACAGTCCAGGGCTCCACTGGCCTTAGCGGCTCGCTGGGCTTGGTCTAGGAGAGCCAGTTGACTCTCCCGTTCCGTGCTAGCAAGCCAGGTCTCCCACTGCCTGTTTCTGGGTATTTGCCCTAATTTGGGGGAATTTATATTTAGGGGCCGCGAATTGCGCTCCCACATAATGTGGGCAAGAGTGGCCTGCTCTCCACACCACGGACAGATGTCCGCGTATTGTGTGGTGTTGTTGGTATAGATTTGTGTACGTGTTCGTTTGTAGTCGGCGCCAGTCACGAGCCTGTTCCCTGGTAGAGTCCGGGTGCGGATTACTAAATTTTTGGCGGTCACGTCGCTGGTTTTCCAAGATGTCACGTGAGTTTGTTAGAGGTTCGTCGATAGGACTCGTCGGCGCTCGGATGTGAAATACGCGAGCTAGCCGATCCGCCCTTTCATTTCCCTCAAGTCCCGTGTGTGCTGGGCACCACACAATGGTATGATATTCTTGTAAGCCATGTGCCAAAATGTTTAAGACCGCCTTGGAGATGTTTCCAATTAAATTGCTAAAAAGTAACTGATTACAATTACAATTGCATAGCTCTCTAGCATTTTCCAAGCCACGGAGTAAGATATACAGGAGAGCCGACACAGAACCAATCGCTATCGGAGATCGTTGTTCGAAAATGGCGTTTGCAGTGAAAGCTTCGGTACGCTGTACTTCGGTTGTTGCCTTAGTGGGAGAATCCGGAACAATCTAGTCCACCTGGAGGGGCTTTAATGTGCACCTAAATCTCGACCACGGCTGTTTTCGTTTTCGCCCCATTGGAAATGCGGCTGCCGTGGCCGGGATTCGATCCCGCGACCTCGTGCTTAGCAGTTATTGCTTCCCTCTGGACTCGCAGCGCCATCTAATGACGCCACCGCGAAATGTGCCCGTGGCCTCCTAGATGCGACAACCGGTGTTTCTGGTTTTTCTTTCTTTTCTTTTAAGAGCAGCACATACCCAGTGTACTGGTGCTTATTTTCTTCATTGAACAGTGGTCCACACCCAGTCACTCAGGTTGACGTGAAAGAGGTTCACTGAAGAGCGGCAACAATTTATTTTGCTCCATTGGCTATCCAGCTAAAAAGATGGTGCCCCATCTTGGTGAGGTGTTTAACCGTGCCAACCTTCTAGTGTAAAGTATTCTTCATACAACGATAGGACGCAACACTTCAAGGAAAAAAATACAGGTGAAAGGAAAGAGCGTCACTCGCAACTAACTTTATTCCGAGAAAGCATCGCAATATATAGCTGAGCTAACACATGCGCGGCAAGGTTCCACGTATCACCCTACCCAGATGAGTCGATAAGAATCATGTGCTAGTTTAAAAAGCATCTAAAAAATTCAAACTCGGCGCCGCGCAACACCACTGACAGGTGTCTATCGCTAATGCAGATGTCTTTTTTTTTTTTCTTTTTATGTAATATGCCTCGAGCATTTCTCGTGCCAGCACCTCGTTGCTTCTACCCAGAATGCTGATCTCCTTAACTCTTGCCTTACATTTGCATGCTTTCATGTGTTAAATGTGTTGAAAGGTTATTCTTAATGGAAAGTGCGTGCTCTCTCGCTCTGTCGTTAACACATCGACCCGTTTGGCCGATGTAAACCCTGCCACAGCTGAGCGGAATTTCCTAAACCACACCCACCGTACAAGTGACGTCGGGATTTACATGCCTCTTGCCACATATAGGCGGCTTGGGGGCTTTGGAAATCCGCGGGCACAGGCCTGACAGCTTCCTTGGTGCAGAGAGGACCACTGGGACATTGTACCTATTCGCTACCTTCTTAAGGTTGTGCGCAACCTTATGTACGTAGGGTACAACTATTGGCCTTGTTTCCATCGGTTGCCGTTCCTTCTTTTTTCCTTTTAATTTCTGAAGGAGTGTTTCAGCTATAGCACCAACGACGGAGCGAGGATACCCAGCTGAGTAGAGCCGGTTGGCCTGACTGGCAAAGCTCTCCGCCATCCTGTGAGGACACGATTTCGCCAGCGCACCTTCCAAGCACATAGAAGCAATGCCTCTCTTAATTACTTTTGAGTGGGCCGCATCATAGGGCATCAATTCTTTGCATGATCGGGGACGGTAGGCCCAGCAAATGTGTTCCTCTGACAGCGTGAGGCTCAGATCTAAAAATTGTATTTTGTTGTTAGTAGGGAGCTCATGCGTGAAGGCCAGCCCCTTCGCATGTTGTGTGAATTCCATCAAGATTTCGTCCACCAAGTTAGTGGTAGTCATACATTGTTTAGTATTTAAAACTACTAAAAAGTCTTCGACATATCTAAAAACCCTATGCACCTTTGCATTGTCATGCAAGGCCCTGAGCTAGCATTCTGTCAAAAGAGGCTAAGAACATGTTGCCCCAGTGCTGTGCTGTACTTAACTATGCATGTAGGGAAGGTATTCTCGAGCGATCATTTTTGGAGGTACCTTCCCTTTTACGACATTTCGCGTGACCAGCGCTGAACGCGTGGGCGCCTACGAGCGACAGCGCTCCTGGCATGCCTCAAACGCAGGTAGGTTAACCAAGTTTGGTACAGTGCCAAGAACGCTGCTGCTTGCCGACGCCGAACGCACTGGAGGCTAGCCGCTCGATATCAATCGGCCAGCTTCGCTGTGTCTTGAGCTTTGCGCGGCCTAGTGCAAGCTTTCGCCTTTTTTTGGGGGGGGCGAAGCTCCTTAGGGTGTGGGTCGTTCCCTCCTCTGTTGTAGTAGTAGTATGTAGCCACCTGTAGTTTTATGAGGTGTTCACTAGATGGCGTTCCGCTTCCACTTCCGGTTCCACTCCCGGTTCCACTTCCGGTTCCACTTCCGGTGGGCTTGGTGGCTGCGCCACGACGGTGTCGCCTAATCCACTGGTTTTCACCATGCAGATGATCACCGCTGCCCTTTCGCACGTGCTACTGCCTGCACTGGCGGCTGCTTGCTCCAGGCCTCCCTCTGAGCATGCGCCCTTTTGTCACCGACTTTCGGATCAGCGGGGAATCGCACATGACTTCGCCTTTCCGGATACCTGTGTGCAGCCAACACAGCAATGGGTGCTCGATTCATCGTGGGTTCCTGCATCGACATCGACGCTCTCCAGCTCGTCTACTATAAAAGACAGCCTGCCACTCCGGCCGCTCTGTGGGCTTGGTGGCTGCGCCACGACGCGGTGTCGCCTAATCCACTGATTTTCGCCATGCAGGTTGGTACAAGGCACAGCCTTTTTGCAAAGAGGTGTAGCGACTATTGTCTGGTGCAGCTTCCGAGCCCACATTGCTGCCTTGCTCTTATTGGTGAATGTGTAGGAGTGATTCGCCGCTTACTAATACTCTCTGGCGACATTGAAACTGACCCGGGACCCGACACGAACGATGTATTGAAAGAATTGCAAAAGATTTCAGCCAGTCAAAACACACTAATCAGTGAGGTTCAAGGCTTAAAAAGTCAGATTGCAAATACCGATAAGATTCTAATGGACTTGAACAAACGAATGACCGAACGGGAACATCATTACCAGGCCATGATACCCCTTCAAAATGAATTAGAAGCTGTCAAATGTGCCTCTGCTCAAACTGCCAGCCTTGTATCCGTCATTGAAAATCGCCTAGACGATGAAGACAATCGGTCCCGAAGGAATAATTTAATTTTCTATGGTCTTCCTGATACTAACCCCAAAGAAACCTTCGCACAATCAGAAAAGCTGGTGATTGATGAAATCGCAGATACCATGAAGGTTAACCTTGAGTCCAAAGATATCGAACGTGCTCATCGCCTTGGTCGCTATTCACCTAACCGGCACCGTCCCATCATTATCAAATTCGGGTCATATAAAACAAAAGAATCAGTCCTGTCTAACGGCCTCAAACTGAAAGGCACAAATTATAGCGTGGGCGAAGATTTTTCACCTGCAGTTCGGAACGCCCGCAAACATCTTATTGCCTACGCTAAAAGTCAATCTATGCCCTTTTCCATGCGTTTCAAGACGCTCGTCATGGGTTCCCAGTGCTATGAATATGACGAATCAACTAAATCAGTAAAAAAGATTCAATAGCAACCATTGCGCAAAAAACATGCAGTTAATAACCGCCCTCCCCCCCCCCCCCCCCCTAGGAAGAACCTTTCCTTATCCGTTGTTTATACTAATGCCCGCAGTTTCATTCCCAAACGTGACGCAATATCAAATCTCGTGACGTCATCTAACAGCAACTTGCTAGTTCTAACGGAAACGTGGCTCACAAGTGAAATTAGGGACAAAGAAGTAGTCCAAGACTTGCCAAACTTTGATGTTTATCGCTGTGACCGTCAAGGTGCACGCGGGGGTGGAGTTCTTATTGCTTCCAGTAATGAATTATCCTGTACGCCAATTACTATCTCTTCTAACTTAGAAATACTATGGCTTCTTATTCGCTCTTCCCCTCGTTGTGTCATTCTAGGTGTGTGCTACAGGCCACCTACCAGTAATCTAAACTTCTCACCAGAACTTAACATTGCTTTATGCCAGATCACAGCAAGCCATCCTAACGCTCATATACTCCTGTTCGGTGACTTCAACTTCCCCATTATTGATTGGAATAACCTGACTTCCGCAATAAACAACGCAGAAGCGAAAGACTTTGTCGACATCTGTTTAAATTTTAACTTATCGCATCTTATTTCAGAGCCGACACGTGTAACGCGCGACTGCGCAAACATTTTGGACCTTATACTTACTAACCATCCAGAAACCTTATCATCGGTTACCTATCTTCGTCCTATCAGTGACCACAGTGTGATTCATGCCACATTTGACTTTGCCCCAGCACCGCGTGTTCTTTCGAGCAAAACTATCAACCTATATGATAAAGCAAACTTCGAAGCTATAAATGAAGAATTGTGCACTTTTTTACCAGTCTTTGAAACCTCATTCAATGAACGATCTGTTGAAGACAACTAGGAACTGTTTAAAAATAAAATGAATGAACTAGCAAACAAGTATATTCCGAAAATAACATTCCGTGAGAATCATCAGAACCCTTGGTTTAATAACAATGTAAAGAGGTTGGAAAATAAGAAAAGAAAGACTTTTTCGTAATGCCAAGCAGAATTTAAGCCCAACTTCTTGGGGAAAATACTACGCCGCTGAGAGAGAGTACTTATGTGCTGTCCGCAATGCCAAATGGTCCTTTTTCAACAATGACTTACCTAAAATGTTAACAGACAACCCCAAGAAATTTTGGAAAGTTATCAACCCTGGGAACACACGCACTATAACTCTTGTTAAGGATGCGGGGGAAATCGTGCCTGAAACTGAGTGCGCACTAATATTTAACAACGCATTTTCGTCAGTATTTTCTAATGATAATAACGTTCCATTGTCTAATGTCCCCTGCAACATAGCTTCTAGCATGTTTTATCCTGATGGTGTTTTGCGCATTATTGAAAACCTTAAACTTTCATCCTCAGCAGGTATAGATGATATAAACTCTAAACTGCTAAAAAATACAAAATATATTTCTTCATCATTTTTGTGTCTTATATTCTCTCAGTCACTTTCTACAGCCTCCATGCCTCACGACTGGAAGGTGGGGAAGGTCGTTCCCATCTACAAGTCTGGTAATAAGAACACACTGCTAAATTATCGACCAATCTCTCTCACTAGCCTTCCGTGCAAAATCATGGAACATGTCATCTACTCCCTGATCATGAATCACTTGGACGCCAATCAATTTTTTCATTCGGCACAGCATGGGTTCCGTAAGGGCTTCTCTACCGAAACGCAACTAGCTTTGTTTCTACACGACTTGCATATAAACCTTGACTCTAACCAACAAACTGACGCTATTTTTCTGGACTATGAAAAGGCCTTTGACAAAGTTCCTCACCGCCACTTACTACTAAAACTTTCTTCTTTGAACTTGCACAGTGACGTACTCAAATGGCTCGAAGCATTCCTTACTGATTGCTACCAATTCGTTTCTATAAATGACAAATCATCCACTCTTCTCCCTGTAACTTCTGGTGTTCCGCAGGGATCAGTTCTCGGTCCTCTTCTCTTTTTAATTTATATTCATGACTTACCCCTACATGTATCTTGCAAGATACGAGTTTTTGCTGATGACTGCGTGATTTACCATCCAGTTTCTACTGCTACTGACGAAAACACCTTACAACAAAGTCTTAACAACGTGCAGTCTTGGAGTGAACAATGCTTAATGACTCTTAATCCCAACAAATGTAAGCATATATCTTTTACCCGCCGCCGTAACCCTTTCCTGTCCTCTTATACAATAGTAAATGTTCCCATAGAATCAGTAGAATCATTTAAGTACTTGGGCGTAACACTTTCTCATGATCTCAGTTGGGGTACGGATATTTCCAACATACTTTCATCAGCTAACAGAACTTTTGGCTTCATGAAACGACACTTGCGTGACGCCCCGCAGAACGTAAAACTCCTAGCTTTCAAATCCCTTATCAGACCGAAAGTTGAATACGCATCACCCATCTGGAATCCATATCAAGTCTATCTTGTTAACGCGCTCGAGTCCTTTCAAAACCACGTCGTCAGATACATCCATTCATCATACTCATATGACGTAAGCGTATCATCCTTAAGAGCAAAATCTGATCTCCAGCCCCTTGCACGTCGTCGCGCTACAGCCAGTCTTTGCCTCTTTCATAAGTTCTTTTACAGTTCCCTAATTCACGAGCCATATATCACACCACCCGCATGCATATCGCTACGAACTGGGCACCCATTACAAGTCTTACGGCCACGCTCCCATACAACTACCTTTTCTTCGTCTTTTTTTTTCCGCACAGCATCAGACTGGAACGCCCTTCCCCACCATGTGGCTGAAATCACTTGCCCGACATCGTTCTTCGAAAATGTGTCTTTGTTGGCTGAAAAATAATCAGCTTTTTTCATCGCGTCATTTTTCCCCCTTCTTTCTGTTTTTATGCACTTGCGAAATGGAGCTTTCTTGTAGTTTTCTGAATACCTGTGTTTCTGTTGCATCAACTGTACCCACCCCTTATGTAATACCCCTAGCAAAGGGGTCTTTAAGGAAATAAAACTGAACTGAACTGAACTTTGCGCACGTTCGGTGCGAACGCGGGCAAAAGGCCGACGGCGTCGACAACAATTCTGCGCGTTGCTGGTGCTGCTGCATGTACAAGTTTATACAGCTGATAAAACTACCTTGAGTCTCTCGTTCCCAACGCGCGCTCTCTTTATCTCTCGTCCATAGCTGTGGTTTACCCGAATGATCCCCCGGTGCTTCGCCCACTCATCATCATTCACTTCGTGGATATGCTGTGATTTTTTTTTTCTTCTCCTGGCTCAGCACGCCGCGGCGAGAAGAGATGCAGGGGTCGGGAACGCAGAAAGCTGGCGATGCAAGCAGTCTCCTCCTCCGGGTTGCCATGGCTACCACGGCTACGCGCTACAAATTACGGCTGACTTAAACAGCTTCGCTGTTAACAACGTCGCATTTGATTTGACATTTTTAACATTTTGTAGCACCTCCATCTTCCCCACGTGCCCATTCTTGTATTTGTGTATAGGTTATAAAACCTGCCGAGGATGACGAGGCTGACGAAGATAGGTCTTCCTATCTAAACGCTGACCAGCCTTTCTGAGGCACGTTATCACTGTTTACAACTTTTGTACCACAGTTTGCTACTCCATTTGTTGGTCCCGCTCTTCATTTTGCAGTCTTCTATATATATATATATATATATATATATATATAGAAGTATCTACACAATTTATGACGTCAAAATAATCGATTACTTTTTCTTGGCGGCTCTATTATTTTCGTGGGGCAGTAATTAGTAATCGTTATCGATTACAATTTTGAAAAAAGTAATTGTAATTGTAATCAGTTACTTTTTTACCGTAACATGGACAAGTCTGCATGGTACCGACGTCGGTCATGAAGTGTAAAGAAGCCGCTTTTACCTGATACTCTGCACCATGGCTCTTACTGGCTGCCTGAGGAGTGACGTCAACGGCCTGGCTGGCAGCCTAAAAACCAACATAGCTTTGATCAAACAAACCGGAATGAAGCGAAACGTAGGCCTGGCCTTTGGCTGCGCTCGGAAAAAAGACGCTTTCGGACTTGTTGAGATTATTTCGTGTGTGTGTGTGCGTGTAACACGCGTGCGCGCGCGCAGGAGGTGTTCACATCGCAATCGAGTGCTTCGATACGCTGCGTACCTTTGGAATCATTCCAGGCTTCCATTACATACCCGCGGCGATGTCCATGCAACGACTGTTGGTTTAGTGTGAAGAATTTTGTGTTACAAACGGAGCTTTTGCGCAAATGATCGCATCTCTTTATTTTTTGCGATGACGGAGGGTTGTTTGATCGACATTGTATTCATATCATGCGCTTGTAAGAACACGTATCTGAACTCTGGAAGCTGCATTTCATATCGATAGGGAAGGGGAAATATGTGTGAGTAAGCCGTCTGTCGCTCTTAGTAATAGTTTCACGGTAGCTTCAGTTTGACAAAGATAGTCTTCTAACAGTTCTTCTGCAGGAACTAGCGACACGCGGTAGCGTTCGCATCCAGGTCGCTTACTGAAGCGGAACAGCGCTACAGCTAAACAAAGAAAAAGGCGCTGGCGGTAGCATGGGCAGTGCACCGTTTTGACCAGTACGTGCGTGGCTTAAATTTCACGGTAGAAACCGATCACCAGCCGCTGGTAACACTACTTGGTAATGCTGACTTGGTCACGATGCCCCCATGTATTCAAAGGTTTCACATCAAACTTATGCACTACCAATTTAGCGTGGTCTACGTTCCTGGCAAACAGCTAGCCACTGCGGATACTCTTTCAATGGCTCCGGATGAGAAGCCGTCGATCAGTTCGGTGGATGTGGTGTAGGAGTTTGTGGAATTTAAAGTTGCTACAGTCACAGACACGAAGCTGGTTACTGTAGATGATATTCTCAGGCACCAAGAACTAAAATGGGAATGCAACCAGCTCGTCAAATACTGCACTCAGGGCTGGCCTCATCGAGACAGGCTTCCAGAGCACATCAAGAAGTACTGGAGCCATCGAGGTGATCTTTATGCAATGGGGTCCTGCTAAAAGGTAATCGCTTTGTCATCCCGGCTTTGCTGCAAAAGGATACGCTCCAACTTATCCACGAAGGCCACCAGGGAACTAACCGATGCCGCCTAAGGGCCCAGGATTCCGTGTGGTGGTACGGACTTTCGCAGCAAATACAGGGCAGAGCCACTCGCTGCAGACTTGTTTAGTTACAAGGGACACAACTCCTACTAGTAGTTGATTATCGTTCTCTCTACCCTGAAGTCATCTACATGCGAAGCACGAACTCTGAGGTGGTAATCAATGCAGTAAAAAGCATTTTTGCTCGTTTTGGCATTCCCGCAGTAGTAGAAAGTGATAATGGACCGCACTTTGCTTCATATGCCTTTGGAGCTTTTGCGAAGCGCTATGGCTTCCAACACATCACCTCAAGTCCAAATTACCCGCAGTCGAATGGGGAAGTGGAAAGGATGGTGCGTACGATCAAAGAATTGTTTGTGAAAGCCGACGATCCTTTTGTGGCTCTTCTGTCGTACAGAGACACTGCAGGCATCACAGGGTTCAGCCCAGCACAGCTTCTGTTGGGTCACAGCCTGCGAACCAGGCTTCCCAAGACAGTGGACCACCTGGAACCAAAGTGGCCGGCGCCAGACAATGTCAAGTGCCAAGACGAAGAGGTGAGAAGGCAGCAGAAGAAAGACTTGGATCGCCGTCATGCCGCGACCGTCCTTCTTCCGCTGCAGCCAGGAGATACGGTGTGGGTTTGAGACATCAAGGATATGGCATGTGTTCTTAGCCCAGCCTCCAAGCCCCGCTTGTACATCGTGGAAACACCCAATGCGGTGCTTGTGCGTTATAGAATGCATCTAGTGCCCTATTCAGACCCAACGATGAGCCAGCTCAGCGAAGCGCCGACCACGGTAACAGCGACACCACAAGTCTCCAATGATCGTGGCGTGAGAGTCACCAGGTTTAGGCGTCGAGTCAAGACTCTGAGAAGACTTGACTTGTGAAGTGTTTGGTGTTTCTTGTGTGCATATCTCGGGGGAGAGATGTAGGTGGTGCTATATATATGGTGTTCTATATATATGGTGTTGCCTAATAAAGGTGTGCAATTGTTCGGTCAACTAGGCTCCAAGTCACTTGGGTAGATGCAGCTAGCATCTGTCAGCACCCTTCATCGTACAACCATGTAACCGAGTAATCCTTTGTTAAACCATTTTCTTCTGTATCAAGCCACTGCCTCCTGCCCACAGTGGCACCATTTCCTGCAACCTGATGCAGCAGCTTTTTTCTCTGTTCTGCTAGCACAAAGCGCCCCTTCATGTATTTCCCAGTGAAAGCTGCATTAATTGATGCACTAGGCATACTTGATCTTGGTTTTAGCTCTCATGAAACTTTGCTCGAGCAAAGTGGCATCGTGACTGCACTACTACCATTCTTCCACTTGTGCCCTTCTATCCATTATGAAAGTGTGACACCTGATATAGTGCAAACACATTTTGATGAAGGAGTTTTTAATACATTGATAAATTAAGAATACCTTGCTGCACCAAGCTTGAGCAGGCCAAGATTGGTGTGCAAGTAGGGTAAGCTCATCTCATAATGCTGACATACATGACTGGCAAACAGGTATGCAGACTGGCTGGAACTACAGAACATGGTGATTTCTCTTCTAGGTGCTTGACACATTAAGAGATAGCATGACATACTTACAGGTAGAGCATTAGCATGATGTATTATGAGCATGACATGTTAACACATAATATAAACAGCTGCAAGGACGCACTAATGGGATCTTATTGGGCCAATGATTGTTTATTACTTTGAATGCGACAGCATTATAGATGAATTTCAACCACTTTTAAAGATCTAGTGGAAACGTGGCCTGATCCCAAAGACAGTGCAGTTTACCACAGCATCTCAAAGTACTAGCTGTCAAGAACGAAGAATGAATAAACTGGCATGTTTTGCACGTGCCAGATGTTTCCAAGAGTGACTTTGGCATGAGAGACGTACGCGTGCAATTGTGGATTAATGGTTAGAACATTGAGCCGCTGTGCTGGAAGACAGATTCAATCCCACCAACAGTCACACACTGCTTTATAGCATTACGGGCGGACTTCACCCACTTTGGAGTTGAGTTGAGTGTACACGAGTCTGTCACAGTTTGCACGAATTCGCAAGTTTGTGAGGTACAAGGTATAGGAACCTCACTTTGATAAACGATAGTGTGCAAGGTCGCACGTGGACGCAGGTGTCGAGATGTCACAATCATCACAACCTATTGCATACTTAGTTAGCAGTGCTATGTTCTAGCCTAGTTTTCTTAATTTACTTACGCTGAATATCTGGAGAAACATTAGCACATGCAAAGAATTCTCAAAACAGAATTCTGTGACACTCTGCAGATGACCTATTTATTGATGTAAGCTTCTTGCAGTTAGGCGCAGGGGAAAAGGGATGGATCAACTGCATATCATCACCACAGCATGGTAGGACATTTATTGGTGCAGTCAGCGGATAACTTCTTGCTCTACGTGTATGTTTAGTGTGCTCAACCAATTCTGAAACCCTAAATAAAGAAGTGTTTAGTAACTTTCACATGAATATTTATGACCTTGTTGGCATTTCTTTCTTGGTGCAGAGAAAAGGCACTTCAGGCCACACGGGTTCACTTTTTGGTGGAAGCATTAAAGTACCTAGAGCAGCTACTTGTGACCTGAAGCATCCAAACAACAGGGTGATATGAATTTCTATGTGGCAAAGTATGCTGTAAAATCCTTAGTTTTTATTGGTTAGCTTAGCCTGCAGCGAAATAATAAAAAGCCATAAATTTTTAGTAGCTGAATTATGAAATGCGTAAGTTGTGCATGTGTACATGTTTTCTCTACACCACATCTAATTTGTAGCTTTTCCTCTAGATATCTAATAAAACAAATTAACTTTCACGTTACTACTTATTTAATTGAAATTTGTTGCATGCTCAACAGTGTTTGTAGTGAAAGTCAGTATGTAAACAAGCCGTGGAAAAGTTTATTTAGGTGCTTTGGGTGAGTGTTTTAACAATTGTAGTGAAATTAAGTTGGTATTATTTTTATCCCTCAAATATGTCGCACCTTTTCATACCCATTTCATCTATTGAAGCAGGCTACCTTTATATAGCTGTTTTAATGAGCATACAAATTTCTCTACTACATTAAAGTACCATTTAGTTGGGCTACACTGTCATAGACCATAAAAATGTGCTTTATTCTTTCACTCAAACAAAATATGAGTAACTTTTAATTAATATCGAGGCTATTTTCAGGTAACATTCAAATGCCCTTTTCTAGATGCTCACTGACCATCCACGTAATATGCACAAGTCTTGCAACACAATGTCTGTGGGATACCCAAATGTTCTAGACAAAAAAAAAGAAACATGTATAGTGCATACAGAAATGTAATCTGGATCATTGAAACGTGTTACAATTCGTGAAAGTATGCTCAGTGTAGGTGCAGGAGCCCAATACTTGATCACCCACGCAACAGTAAAAGCATACGTGAAAGACAATAGAACAATAAATGTGTGTTGTGCATTTAACGTGAGTTCATTGCAACAGAGCACAATCTGGACTTGAGCGTTGGATTGTTATAGAGTGCTGCCCTTTAGCATGAATTTTTTTATGCTGTTGTCTCTGTTCACTTCTGTCCATGTCACATGTAAGAGGCCGCCTGTGGCGCGAAAAAGAAGAGGAGCACGCGATGCCCGGTGCTCTGAACGGCGCGAGCACGCGCGCACGAACCGAGGCATAGTCGAGGGATGAACGGCGCTGTCCGTGGAGTTTCAACGTGGCACCGGGTCAGGAAGGTCGCATCTCCAGCTAAGTTCTGGCGACGGGAGACTTGGGGGGTCTGGTTGAGTCCGCGACGCTGGCCGTCCAAGGTGTGGCCGTCGACCTTGGCAAGTTCGGGCGAGGCTCCTGGACGAGCTGCAGCTTCTCACGGCAGGACCAGGCACCCCAGAGAGGATCCCCCTTCTGCGGCAGACCGGCACGTTTGATTCTCCTCGGGACGCCACGTCGGCACTCTTGAAGAAGTTGCGACGCATCCCGACGCTAGGCCTAGGCAGGTGGGCCTAAGCTACGGCGAACGCCATCGCTAACGGGCACATCACCAACGAGATACCGATGAGCTCACCACCGTCAAAAGAAACAACGCGAGGCGTCGACACCTACGACACCCTCAATGCTGCGGACGAGCCCGACGCGGGTTCGACAAGAACTTCGCGACGACGATCTGTAAGCCCCCGTTTCCGATTGCGACGCAGTTAGGCTACAGTGTACTAGAAGGGGGCAGTGGGCTTACTCAGCCGCTCCTCTGACGCAGTCAGCGTCGCATCCAAGAGGTGGCGCCACTGGCAACTTCAATGGAAGCCTTGCTTGCAGAAGCTTTGATTTTCCTTGCGTTTCTGGCGGTTCAGTTCGAAGCAGTTCACACTCTTATTTGTTTTTAGTTTTGGCGTACTTGACAGTCTTTACATATCTTGAGCAAGCACTATATTTGTTTAGGCCACATGATATTTGCCATATTAGAACCTTCTGGAAAAGGAAGACGGCAACTCTTGGGCAATTCTCTGCCTATCCTAACTCTTAGACGTTTTGTGCAAAGAGCTCGTCGCTGACGGATGTTGCTTATGCGGAAGGGGCCTTCGAATTTTTCGAATTATCGGGCAATCGTAAAAAAAAATTGAAAACGGTTTCATGCCGTGTCGACCTAATGTAAAATTTTGTCAGACAGAAAACAGTGCGTGCATACTTCCCAGCTGGGCTCAAAAAAAAAAAAAATCAGGCATGCTAATTAGGTTTGTGCCTTTGCTTAGCCAAAATGAATATGTATATATGGCTTAAATATTTCATTGTCCCACTTTAGTTGTTCCATGCTTCACAGTAGCCTTCTGCGTTTATTATCAACCATCATTACGCCGGCACACATTTGTTAAATCAAATCAGGTTTGTTTTTTCCATAAAGAAATGGAGGGAGGCCTGAACAAAAAGTGAAAACTAGTTCACGTGACAAAGGCTCCGGCCTATGCTCATGTACAGTTATATAAGGGTAAGCAAAATGAAGTTAACAGGGCTGTTGCTGACACAAAACTTTTATTTGCAAGAAGTACAGCAAGCCATTGTTTCATGCACTTCAACTCATGTGCAATGGTTCAACTTCAGTTGCTTGGCCCTCTGCCGCTTTCCTGCCTTGTCACAGTTAATTCCTTTCACATAAGAATGCAGACGTGTGACAATGTAAAAACTAATTATTTTAGCTGTGAGGCTAAGAGCGTGCACATTGCAGCCAACTTCGAGGGAAAGCTTACTCTTAACAACTTCCAGCATATCCATAACGCTGTCAGAGTGTAGCTCACTCTGAGAGAAGCCTTCTGTGAAAAGATCCTCTAGAATTTTCACAAAGCCGTACAGCTGACTGGAGGGATAAAGGAGAGGCCTCCTTGGTCACAGAAGTTTGTTAGCCGGGCAAGTTGAAAACTTTCGCCTGGTGGCGTCATAGTGAGCAGCTTTCTGCATTCTTGGCATTTTGTGCTGGAAAGGACAATACACTTCCGCGCAACATAGCCCGCAATGTGGTAAGTGAGCCTCGAGTCGCTTCTGGCCACGTGCTGGTTATGGTCCTTTGAAACCCGCAGGCCTGTGCAATGCTGGGGTACCACGTTTGTGTGGCCTCTGTGGCAGTAGCGCTAGCAGCAGTTTGACTGCACTCATTTCTGTGACCTGATGCTTCGAGAGAGTCAACTTCCAGTAAGGAGGCCAGTGTACCTTCTTCGCAGTTTCCTTCACTAACTGACCTAACTAGACCATAAAAAGAAAAACAATTCACAGTGATCAGGAACTACGTTGGAGTTGAGCACAAAACGTGGCTCGTAATGGAGCTCGCATACTGCGCTCGTGTCGTCCAGGGGAGGTTCTATGGAGATTCTTTTCCCGCTCTTTCCGCCTATTTTTATTCTTCGGGACGCCAAACAAGGACAACTTCGGCCCATCCTTCACATAAACATAGCCTGTTTGGCACCCAGGCGCGTAACAGTGGTTTTGTCGATGCCGCGGCATGGCTCAGTTACTGCAAGGCATACTAATCTCGTGCAGGTTATGTGCGAAAAAAACACTGAAGGAAAAAAAAAACCCACGCGACACGTCCACAGGAAAAAACAATGCAGCTCAGCAACTCCAACTAATATGATCGGGCACTGGGCGGGCACTAGGCAGCTGCGCCGTCGCACCCACGTTCCATTGAAACCGACGCCAGCGCCGCCGCTCGGGCTATTGGAGAAGCTCATATTTGTGACATTCGTGGAGCCGCCGCATCGCATAGCCTCCGCCAGAGAGTAAGCCCACTGCCCCCTTCTAGTACACTGTAGTTAGGCCGGATGCAGGGCGGCTAGACTCTAACGAACCTGCGCTAGGACTGACCTAGAGACTTCTAAGGCGGAGCTAGGCTCCGGAACTGAGATAGTCCTTTTTTCAGTAGCTGCTATTTAATCTGAGTTTGTTATTTAAGTTCGAGTGAAGATTTTTGTTAAATTATAGTTTTAGTTTTGCGTGCCGTTAGTTTGAGTTTCAGTTTCAGTGTTGTGTGTTGCGTGCGTTCATCGTTCCTGTACGTATTAAATCCTCGTTTGCCATGCCGCCGGTCGTGTCTCTCCTCCATCGAGAATAGCGCATGCTCGCAACTCTCCGCACTCCCAAGCAAAGGTGACAAATATTGGCGAGCCTGCCAGGATTGATACGGCCCAGTCACCGATAGTCGGGAGTTGTAAAGATGGAGTTGGAGCGGTTGGCGGCAGTAGCAAAGGATTTGAACATGACTAAGGAGGAGGCGATGACATTCTTTGAATATGCTCGGCAAGAACGGGATAAGCAGCAGCAACAAGCACGCGAAAATCATGAGCGTGAGAAGGAAATTTTAGAGTTGAAGTTAAAACTAGCGGAGATGAACGCCAGGTCTCGCAAGGGGTCGATTTTCCCTAATACGGCGTCATCCGACTTTACTTCGCCCAGGCCAAAAGAGATTTGCCCCAGGAAGTTGATGGCTCCGTTTGGTGAGCGTCGAGGTGATTTAGATGCGTATTCGCATCGCGTTGAGAGAAAAGCGGTCAGGCAAGGCTGGGCAAGGAACGAGTGGGCTAACGCCTTAAGTCGGTGTCAAGTAAGCGAGGCAGCTCCATTAGCAGAAAGCACTACAGCTAAGAAAGACTACGAAGAAAGAAAACAGTTTCCAGAGAGAGGAATAAGGATGCTACAAGAGAGAGCACAGGCATCGAAAATGAAAGAGAATGAGGCAGACAAAAAGATAGAGAGCAGGCACGTTAGTGAAGTAGAACAGCCTGACAGCGGAGAGATGTCAAGAGACACAGGCAGAGTAGAGAACACCAGTGACCTCATAGTGGAGAAGCACACCACTGAGGAACCCTTGGTTCAGAGTGACCAGGATAGGAGGATGGCCGACATCCCGATTGAGGCATGTAAAATGAAGGAGCAGAAGAGAGTAGAGCAGGAAGTAGCTTCACCTCGGAATGATGTGGGGTTGGTAGTGGAAAATGATTCAAGGGTTCACCAGGCGCCAGATATGATGACTCATTTAGACTTCGAGAGCAACGAGAAAGGCGGCAGATACCCGAATCACCCGAGATGTGTAACACGGAAGGGTGGGAAGATGACTCGCAGGAGATTGAGAGGAAAGCAGCGCAAGAAAACGCATGCGCATGAGATGGGTGCGCGAAAGAAAAAGATGAAGCCAGGGTTAAGGCAGAGAGCTTCCAAGCTGCACGAGAAATACGTCGGCAAGGAGAGGAAATTAAAAACAGTAGAGGAAATGGCAGCGCACTCAGATCAGTTTGTAGAGGCGCAGGGTCTAAGAAATTTAGGAAAGAGTGGCAAGGACGCGCCAATGGCAGCAGTAGGGGAGACGAGGAATCGGGGTCCAATGAACAGGCAAGGGACGCCCCAAAGATGTTTTCTTTGTAACCGGCTGGGACATATAGCAATGAACTGCCGGGTGAAGGATAGTAGACGTGGTCCACCAGTGGTCTGCCAGCTATGTCAAAAGAGAGGGCATGGAGTGCACGAATGCAGATCAGGATACACAGACAAAGCTGCATGTATGATGAAAGGTAAAGAGGGTGAGCCGAGAGAAAACATGCCCGTGGTGGAGGGAGAAGTTCAAGGACGCAGGGCCACAGTTTTGAGAGACACGAGGGCGAACACAGTATTGGTTAGGGAAAGTCTGGTGCCGTCAGAGAACATGACCGGCTATTTCAAACCAGTCATTTTGGCGGACAGGTCTGTTAAGTATTTGCCAGAGGCGCAAATTCAAGTTTCGACACCATTTTTTACGGGATTGGTCACAGCTAGGTGTGTAAAAGATCCTCTGTTTGACTTGATTTTGGGAAATGTACCAGGGGTGAGAAGGGCCGAAGACCCAGACCCTAACTGGAGGAGGACAGAGAATTTAGAGAAGAGGGAAAAGCCAGAAGCGCTAGAAGAGGAGACACCTGAAGTAGAGGTAGCAGCGGCAGTACAAACGCGAGCCAGGAGTAAGAGCACTAAGCCCTTAAAACCATTACCGGTCACGAACATTAAAGGGTTGAACATAACGGTCGCTGAGTTCAAGGAATTACAGGAGAAAGACGAATCATTGCAGAAGTGCGTACAGAAGATAGGGGAAGTAGTACGAAGACAAAGAAGTCGAAACGTGGCGGAGTTTTTCAAGAAGAACGACTTATTATACCGGAGGTGTGTGTTCAATTCAGGAATAGAGGTTCAGCAATTAATGGTCCCAAAGGAACTGCGAGAAACAGTAATGAAGATAGGACATGACAGTGTGATGGCAGGACATCAAGGGATAGGGAGCACGTTGGCGAGAATTACAGAGTTCTTTTGGATCGGGGTACAGAGCGACGTGAGGAGATACGTCAGGGCATGCGATGTATGTCAAAAGACTACGTCTAAGGGGAAAAACGAGAGGAAGATTAGTGTTTGCATGATTGCTGAAGGGCAGGACGCAGACATACTAGATAGTGCCCATGTGGCCGTAAAGAAGCTCACGACTGGAGAGCCCTTGATTCAGGCTAACCGGGATAAGAGTATGGATGACGTCCCGATCCAGGTCTGTAAACCCGAAGAGCAGAGGAGAGTGGAGAAAATAGTTTCACCTCGGAAAGATAGGAGGTTGATAGGTGACGTGGAGTCCAGGGAGTACCAGGAACTAGGCATGATGGGACATTGCGACTCCGAGAAAAAGGACGAAGGAGATAGATATACGAATTACCCTAGACGTGTAACGCGTAAGCGTAGAAAGAAGATTCGCAAGAGATGGAAAAAATAGGGCAGATGCAATGGTCAGAATCAAAAGGAAAAACATTTAGGAATGGCACGCGGAAGATTGCAGAACTTGTAAATGTGGATAGAGAGGAAAGAAGTGAAACCGTACCTATGTAGATATAGAGTAGGTAGAGTATTGTAAAACATGCTGTGATGCAAAGTTTATTCATGTAGAGTGTTTCGAAACACTGAAGCAGTGGACATTGTCAACAGCTGAGTGAAGTGCATTAGGTGGTGAAAAGTGCATAAAGTGAACTCTTAAACGTGGTGAACAGTGCGTCTGGTGAACCGTGCGCAACAGTGTGGTGTTGTGTAGTGCATCGAGTCTTCAATGAACCAGCACCAATGTCACTACGAGGAGTCACAGTCATCACCTGAACGCCAAGAGTGAGCAGTTTTTTGAGAAAAAACTCTTGAAAAGGGGGCCCATGTCACATGTAAGAGGCCGCCTGTGGCGCGAAAAAGAAGAGGAGCACGCGATGCCCGGTGCACGAACCGAGGCATAGTCGAGGGATGAGGCGCTGTCCGTGGAGTTTCAACGTGGCACCGGGTCAGGAAGGTCGCATCTCCAGCTATGTTCTGGCGACGGGAGACTTGGGGGTCTGGTTGAGTCCGCGACGCTGGCCGTCCAAGGTGTGGCCGTCGACCTCGGCAAGTTCGGGCGAGGCTCCTGGACGAGCTGCAGCTTCTCACGGCAGGACCAGGCACCCCAGAGAGGATCCCCCTTCTGCGGCAGACCGGCACGTTTGATTCTCCTCGGGACGCCACGTCGGCACTCTTGAAGAAGTTGCGACGCATCCCGACGCTAGGCCTAGGCAGGTGGGCCTAAGCTACGGCGAACGCCATCGCTAACGGGCACATCACCGACGAGATACCGACGAGCTCACCACCGTCAAAAGAAACAACGCGAGGCGTCGACACCTACGACACCCTCAATGCTGCGGACGAGCCCGACGCGGGTTCGACAAGAACTTCGCGACGACGATCTGTAAGCCCTCGTTTCCGATTGAGACGCAGTTAGGCCGGATGCAGGGGGGCTAGACTCTAACGAACCTGCGCTAGGACTGACCTAGAGACTTCTAAGGTGGAGCTAGGCTCCGGAACTGAGATAGTCCTTTCTTCAGTAGCTGCTATTTAATCTGAGTTTGTTATTTAAGTTCGAGTGAAGATTTTTGTTAAATCATAGTTTTAGTTTTGCGTGCCGTTAGTTTAAGTTTCAGTTTCAGTGTTGTGTGTTGCGTGCGTTCATCGTTCCTGTACGTATTAAATCCTCGTTTGCCATGCCGCCGGTCGTGTCTCTCCTCCATCGAGAGTAGCGCATGCTCGCAACTCTCTGCACTCCCAAGCAAAGGTGACAGTCCCTGGCCAATAAAAATTGTAGGTGAAGCTATACCTTGCCTGAAATCTGACGGTGCTAAGCACCCGATCAAAGAGGAGTAGTATATAAAAAGACTCATTGAGGACCTAGTTGGCACATACGTAACGTAGTTAGTGCAAAAAACAAACGGTTATGTGGAGGCTAGTTGGTTCTTGAACACAGAAGCCAAGTTGTGCTGCATAGCTGATACGAAATACTCCTAAGTAAAAATGCTAAGGCACACAAGATGGTGCACAATTATCTTGTGTGTTTCATATGAACTATGTAATGCAACTTGGCTTCCATGCAAAAGACATAGTACAAAAAAACAGTGCAGTGTATATCTTTTTTTGTTGTGCTGTGTGCTTTTCTCGTATTTTTTTGCGCTTACTATGCCAAAGGGCGGCAATGCTCCCAATTTCTTAGCAGGTGAATATTGTGCACCTGCAAAAAAATTTAAAAAAAGCTATTTATAGGTAATATGCTGCATTCGCCTGTTATACAATGCCAGCTTTGCAAGAAAATAAAAATTTATAACCAAACTTTTACATGCAGAACCATTACAGCAAGCTATACAAGTCTGGTTTTTTATCTTAGACAGTAGTGTACAATTTACATAGAGGTACACACGTTCCTGATGACTTGATGGCAGTGAATGCACGCAGCTGGTACATCTAGTGGACCTGTACAAAAGAGGGAAAAAAGCACAAGTCAAGTAAAAAGGATTAAAAAGAATCTGCAACTTGCACTGAAATATGAACATGTCACTGTGACAACCTGAGTGCTGCTGTGTAGCATTTTCTTAGCCTGTTGGTCCGCGGGCACAAGTGCTTGTCTTGTATGAAGCTGCTTAGCACAGCTTCAAGACAACAGTTTTCTCTATCTGCCACCCGCGAATGCACTCTGTAGCAGTCAGGCTCCTCTGAGAGACTTACGGCAACAGGAAGGTAATGTGGGCAATTTAAGTACAGATTTGGGTTGCTAAAGTTGTACCAGACTGATGAAAAGCAAATTTTGTAACATACTTGAATATCCAAAATACTTGCGATTACTTAGAAGCAGAATGAACAGGTTTTCAAATTGAATAATACAAAGTGAACCTGCCCACATTAAAGCCCACAAGAAACAAGTTCCCGAGGGATTGTCAATGCCAGCTGGCAGTGTGAAGAACAATGAGACGCTGGAGATGATGCTCTATAGATGCTGAAGTCTGCCCATGCCAAATCAAATAACGGCCTAAAGATTTGTTGGGAACTTGTTCCTTGCAGTTGAGCCTTAACAATCCCGATGCCACAGGCAACCATAAAGCAGTTAAACAACTACCAATGGAACTATGTTAGTGCATTGCTAATGAAGAAATAAACCTCTTAACAGCATTGAAGTGTACAAATAAATTGTAAATTTCCACCGGGGTTAGGTTCTATATTAGGTTAGTTTGGGTAGAGTTGACTACAACTAGTTCTGCTGCCTTCTCGATGAAATGATGCCCTACTTTGAAAGTAGAGTAGAATAGAACTCGCTCTGCTTCCTTCATGATGAATGTGGCAATTCTTGGCCAGCAAAGAGTTGATTAGAACTAGCTCTGCTTCCTTCACAATGAAATGTTGCCCTTCTTGGCCAGTAGAGCTGACTAAAACTTAAAACTGACTAGAACAATAAAAAATAAGTTTCACATCACCGGGTTGTGCCAGTGTTTACTGGTAGCTTGTGGATACACTGAAACCTGATTAGAATGTCGGAAACTGAGGGGCCGCAGCGGAGCGCCAGAACAAGAGGACCAGCTCAGCACGCTTTCAGAACGGACTGGCGCGTGCCGTGCTTGCGCCGCTAGCACGCACTGCCCAACTTTATTCTCCTCGCCATCCGCAGCCGGCTCCAAAGCGCTGGCAGAGAGAACCGACCTTAGCGTCCCCGCATAGGAGCGTCGGTGGGCGCTACAGAGCCCCCCGCCCAGACGGGACGGCGAAATGCACTTGTCGGCGACGCGGAGATGAGGCTGTCTTAGTGTCAAGCATATGGACGGATGTGCCAGCCAGTGGCGCACCGACGGGGGGGGATTCGGGGGTTGTAACCCCCCCCCCCCTGAGGCCGACTTAATCCCACCTTTTGTTTAACCCCTTTTCTTTCCTTACGCATTTGAGTACTGCAAATAAGATGTAAGAGGCGCAATCGTCTGCACACTCGCAAAAAGCGCATTTTTTTGACAATTTCCCGTGAAGAAATCGAAATTAGTGCTGTTTAGGTGGTATTGGCAAACTGTCAACCCCCCCCCTGGCAGAGATCCTGGGTGCGCTACTGGTGCCAGCGACATCCGTGGGGAGCTCGTTGGGAGGCGTCTCGACGTAGGCCGGTTTGAGGCGGTCTAACGAAACGACTTCTTCACGACCATTCAATAGGATTGTGGCGGACTTCTGCGTCTTCTGGAGGACACGGTACGGTTTGTCGTAGAAGGGTGTAAGAGGCGCCTTAATAGCGTCTCGTCGAAGGAACACATGGGACGAAGACGCAAGGTCTGGATGCACAAAGATGGTGTGGTCCGATGATCGAGGTGGTACAGGGCGCAGTTGCTGAATGCAGTCTTGTAGGCATTGGAGGTACTGTAGCGGCTGGGGCGACGTAGCCGAAGGCACGAACAAGTCTCCAGGAAGCCGCAGGGGTGCACCGTAGACGAGTTCGGCCACTGAACAGCCAAGGTCGCGACGAAGGATGGCGTGGAGGCCAAGAAGCACCATAGGAAGGTGGTCGACCCAGTGCTCTCGATCCAAGCGCGCAGTGAGGGCAGCCTTGAGCTGGCGATGGAACCGCTCAACCATGCCGTTGGCACAGGGATGATATGCAGAGGTACGGCAGTGCTGAGTGCCAAGCAGGCGGTTGAGAGAAGGGAAGTGAGGAGTGTACAGTCAAATTGCCAGCCGCGATCACTTGTCACGATGCTGGGGCAGCCGAAGCGGGAAACCCATGCTGAAACGAAGGCTTTGGCGACTGTTTCCGCAGTGATGTCGGGAATATGCATGGCTTCGGGCCAACGCGTGAAGCGGTCAATCATTGTTAGAATGTACCGGCAGTCGTGAGAGTGAGGAAGTGGTCAAACCAAATCAAGATGGATGTGATCAAAGCGGCAGCCAGGTGGCAAGAACGACTGCGTGGGAGTCTTCGTGTGGCATGTCACTTTGGCGGTCTGGCATGCGAGGCACGAGCGGGCCCACTGGCAAACATCGGTGTTAATGCTTGGCCAGGCATACCGCTGTGTAACGAGGCGCTGCGTGGCTCGGATGCTGGGATGGCAGATGTCGTGAAGTGATTGGAACACCGCACGACGGAAGGCAGCCGGAATGAAGGGGCGAGGTGCAGCCACTGACATGTCGCACCAGAGTGAGCCAGGCACAAATGGGTGAAGAATGAGTTGTAGACAGAAGGAACGGGGATGGTCACGCAGCGCCTGCAACTCGGGGTCTTCCATCTGCGCAGGAGCTAGACCTTCCCAATCCACAGTCAATGTAGAAGTGCCGAGGGAGGTGATGCGTGAAAGTGCATCAGTTGCCTCGTTGTCGGTGCCTTTTATGTGCCAGATATCCATTGTGAACTTCGATATATAGGCCAGTTGACGAAGTTCACGTGCAACGTACTTGGACGAGTTTGTACGGAAGACATACACCAGAGGCTTATGATCCGTTAGAACATAAAATGGCTGGCCCTCCAAGAAGTGTCGGAAGTGCTGGATGGTGGTGCAGATGGCGAGCAGCTCGCGGCCATAAATGCTGTAGCGAGTCTTGGCAGGTTGGAGCTTCCGAGAGAAGAAGCCCAGGGGGCGCCACTCGGAGTCGATTTTCTGCGCGAGAACAGCGCCGATGGCCACGCTGGAAGCATCCACCATGATGCGAGTTGGCACGTTAGTCCTCGGGTGGATAAGAAGTATCGCATCGGCGGCGGCTTGTTTAGCAGCCCTTTCTGGGCGGCAGGTTGCTGGGTTCGGTCATCTCTTAGGCCAGAGTCACCACTGTTGGGAACCGAAGGGCCGCAGCGGAGCGCCAGAACAAGAGGACCAGTTCAGCAGGCTTTCAGAACGGACTTGCGCGTGCCATGCTTGCGCCGCTAGCACGCGCCACCCAACTTTATTCTCCTCGCCATCTGCAGCCGGCTCCAAAGCGCCGGCCGAGAGCGGCAACCTTAGCGTCCCCGCATAGGAGCATCAGTGGGCGCTACAAGAACAAGCAGGCCTATATATGCACTAAAAGTAGTTCACTATATTAGGTAACTTTTTAAATCCAAACTCGCCTATAATGAAATGAAACAGACTTTTGTATTGTGTTTGTTCTACACGAATTTTTTTACTTCAGTGGAAAAATGAAACCAAAGGTATCTGATTTTTCATTAAAAAAAACTACACATAGCAGACCGCAATTTTACTTGTGCCTTGAACAGCTTGCCAGTTGCTAAAAATAGCGACTCGATTGGATCTTGCTTGTACAGTATAGACCACTTATAACGTAACCGCTTATAGTGCAGGACCGGATATAGTGCGGTCTTTTCAGACTCCCATTAATTTTCCCATAGCACTCCATGTTACACGTATCGCTTATAGTGCAGTTGTGGTAAACCAAATACCGGTTACAGTGCGGCTGCCTGGGAGTACGGAAGTCAGCGGAGACGGCGAATGCTCCCCTAAAACGGGCGCCCCAAGGAGTGCTCGAAGAAGAAAGAGAGACGAAGTGGAGGAGAAGGGCACGTGGTGCGAATGAACAGCCAGTGAGGCTGAAACGAGAATCTTGAGTGCGAGTCGTGAAATATCACGGCGCGCATAGCGAGCGAGGGCCACGAAACTGCCAACGCGGCTCGGTGCACATGTTTGGCATATGTGCGGGCCTTGAAAATTGTTGCTTTGGTTATAGTGCGGTACCGCTTATAGTGCGGATATTCGCGACTCCGGTGAGTTACGTTATAAGCGGTCTACAGTGTAGTACACTGCTGGCATGCTTCTGAGTATTCTCGCATTTAGGCTAAAAAAAGCCTCTTTTATGAGCAAGTGTTTGACACGAGTATCAGTCAGCAAGTTTTGTGTGTGCGATATAGAGGATAATTCAGTTTATGCTGGTGTGGTTTGTTATATTCAGGTTTCACTGTAGAACTGTACAAAGAGAAGAATGCTATGTACTATGAGTATCGATTTTTATCCTTGGCAGTAGCCAAACTTGACTTAGAGCACACAATTACTTTGTTATCCAATTTATCTGCAAAAGGGCCAATGCATGTTCTGTGAAATCCTCTTGAACAATATGCACAAGAAATGTCCAGTACTACTCCACAATGTAGCGGTTGCCTGCACACACAATGCAACTCGTAAATGCAATCTTTTGGCCGCACATGAACAGTGAGAGAGCTTGTGAGTGGAAACTCTTCCATGTTGCCTTTTTGTAAGCATTTCAGCAAATGTTTGCGCAGCATACTCTGATTAAGGTTTAAATTTTCTGGACTTTTATCTGATGCTCCATAATACATATTTGCAATTGCAAACAAGCCACAGTCAAGCGTGTTGCACTAGTTTTGTGCCCCTTTAGTGTGAATGGTCAGCATGGGCGACTGTAATTTTACTATATGACAGATTTGCCTGACGGCATCAGAAGGAGTATCTTGGTCAATTGAGTCATACACAAAGACTGTGTTTTCATCAGCGTCAACATTGCTTACTGTAAGCCAGTGATTGGGATTTCAGACATGCAAGATTTGAATAAAAGGGCTTTTTACTTGAGTGTGTAGTAAACGCTGGCCAAGAAGCACATCTTGAAAGCCATCCCAATGAGGAAATTTTTAATGAATTAAGTATTCTGCTTCATCAATTATGCTGTCTGATATCGAGGTTCCCTTTACTAAAGCATTTAAATCGGCATCTGAAAGAAAGTAGCAGTTGCAGACATTTACCATGTCTGCTGTCACCGTTGCAAGGACTACTATGTTCTTTTGTGACGACAAAAACTTGCGCTTAACAGCTTTGACTTTCTTTGGCCGTCCTCCTCTTGCTTTCACCAAAAGTGCAACAAGCTTTGTACTATTCGAATGCCTGCAACTGCTTGCAGGAGTCATTTGGGGTAATGGAGCTGGTGTACCTTGTAAGCTAACTGTAATTTGATTACTAGGAAAGGTGGTTAAGTTCCTGAAGAATGCCTCGCATGATGCTCCATTAGCTCCTTCTCACCACAATTAGCTAATACATTAGCAACAGCCTTGGACATTTCACAAAGTGTCTGGTAGGTGTAGGAATACTTTTCTTGCGCACTGTCCAGCTTCACAGATGGCAGCAGCTGAATGCTGCTTGGCCCTACTGGTGTTGCACAAGAGGCCATGTAGCTATCGCTCAGGAAATGATCTTTACACCTGTCCAGTACGCATGCTTTGTCGAAAAGGTCTTGCTGGGCAAAATGTTGAGCTGCTAAAACGTGCGCACAAGGCAAACTGTACTGATTATAAAGAGCACACATGCAAAGCGTCAGGCATAATGAAACACTGATCTTGGAACTTGCTGAAGCCACTACTTAGGAATTAGCAGTGGAAGTGACCAGATAATCTACTCCTTTAAACCGTTCATACTGCTCAAGTACTTTACCTGTGGCCTCAGAAGTACAATTACAGGACAAGGCTAGCTGAAATGGCTCACTGGCATCACTTCATTTAGGTTCAGCTTCATTTCCTTAAACTTCGAAAATTTTAGAAATAAGAAATCCGTGTTATTATAACTTACTAATGCTTCTATGGCTTGAACCAAATGCATGCTTGAAATGAGATAACCTTTAATTTTTTGATTGTGACACTCATGCGATTATTTGTATTCTTACCAAATGTAGGAAGTTCTTGCCGATATGCATGTACCCACATTTCTTTACAGGAGTGCCAGTTCTGCATGTAATAAGAAATAAAATCTTTAGAAGCCATAGCTTCGAGCTCAGCAAGCCTGTCTAAGTAGTCCTGCACAGTGGAGGAATAAACAATTTTCTTTAATAGAGGAAGCAACTGATCACGGTGGCTTCTCGAGCACTGGCCTCTCCTTCTCCATCAGAAGAGCACATAACATGAGCACTGTCACGCTTCTGTGTGGCTCTCCTAGTTCTCCTGACACAAGTGGTGCTTGCACTTTGGCCAGGGATCATTGGCTCATCAGACCTCCCGTCGGCATTTCCCCTGCTTGGTACACTTGTGCCACGGAAAATGGGGGAAGGCAGGCTGTCCCAGGTCCACCAAGCCTTGCTACCCATGCAACGGACACG
The DNA here is from genome assembly GCF_013339745.2 of Dermacentor silvarum. Taxonomy (NCBI): domain Eukaryota; kingdom Metazoa; phylum Arthropoda; class Arachnida; order Ixodida; family Ixodidae; genus Dermacentor; species Dermacentor silvarum. The sequence continues at coordinate 421,612,327 of NC_051154.1, forward strand.
GACACTGCCAGCAAGTGAAAAGCCAGCACCTTGAAGGGTTCTGGTCGGCTGGTTGGTGCCGTGCCTCTGCAAGGGAGCAGTGCTGGCTTTCCAGACTGTTATGTTGTTTGGGGGTCGTACGGTTATGGTACGACCCGGGTTACGATGAGACGGCACGGAGCCGCAAGTGACATACCGCCATGAGTGTCGAACAAGCACTGGCTTGGCTTGCCTAGCCTTTTTATTGTACTGAAACATGGGTAGGGGGTGCTAGCAACTATACATAACACGCCCCTTTTTTTGTTTTCAAGAAACTAATATGAGAGGCACAAACACAATCACAATGTTCATTCCCGGCACCTGGCCAGTGACTGTATGTGTCTCCCAGCACGCGTCACATAGGTCGAAACTTGTTGGACTTCAACAGGTAGGTTGCACTTGGCACGGGTTCGTTGATTGGTCCAGCTTCATCCAGGGTGTAGTCTTCTGCTGAGTGGATGGCATCACTCATCCTTTGAACACGTGGCCTTAGGTGAACACGGTTACGCACATATTTTGCTCCATCTGTGGTTCGCACAGTGTAGCGCCTTGGTTGGGGACCAACTTGAGTGACAACTGCCTTTTGCCAAGTGCCTCACCCAGACAGGCTGGTACTTTTCCAAAGTTGGAAGTGTACGAGTGCGGTTATCTCCATGCTTGTGCTGCGCACTCTGTCTGCGTTTGAGAAGTTGTTGATGGGCAACAGTGGAGTAGTGCGGTTTCAGGCTTAGTGATAATGTTGGTATGAAAGTTCTCAATCTCCTGCCCATTAACAGCTCTGTAGGGGAGCGTGCTCCAATGGTTGGGGTGGCACGGTAATTGAGAAGAACCAAAGACAGGTCCTTGCCATCGCTGCATGACTTGATCAGCATCGTCTTAACCATCTGTATTGTTCTCTCCACCTGCCCATTGAACCTGGGATAAAAGGGTGACGATGGCTCACGAACAATGTCCCATTGATGCAGAAATGATTTGAATGCTTCAGAGTCAAATGGTGATCCGTGATCTGAAATAAGGACATTGGGGATTCCAACGCATCCAAATATGTCTTTCAGGACCATAATAACTGACAATGCTGGCATAGTTTCCATACGCTTCACATCAACATATTTTGAAAAGTAGTCAACTACAAGGATATACGTGCTGCCTTGACAGTGGAAGAAATCAATGGCCAATTTTTCCCATGGTCTTACTGGCAAGTCTCTGTCAAGCAAAGGTCGTTGGGGGTTTGACTTCTGGTTGGATTGGCATATGTCACAGCTTGATACTAGGTTGACGATATCCTTGTTGAGTGAAGGCCAATAAATGCTCTGGCTTTCCAATCCCTTACAAGCCACAATGCCGCGATGAGCTTGGTGCAGTTTCTCTAGAACCTCAGCATGGAGGGCTGCTGGAATTACAAGGCGTTGCCCACAGCATATAAAACCTTCTGTGATGTAGAGTTCGCTCCCTATGTGAAAGTATGGTTTTGCCACAGGGTGGACATCACAAAGGCAATCTGGCCATCCATGTTGAATGTACTCTTTTAGTTGCTGTAAGGTTGGATCTCGATCTGTTGCTTCTTTAATCTGTTTCAGTTTTGTAGGTGATGGTTGAACCAGACTTGACACCATTAGTCCTGGGTCGCTGTCTGTAGTTTCTATCTTGGAATCAGGATCTGGACACGTTGACAGTGCATCAGCCACAGACAGTAGCTTCCCTGGTACGTACATGAGTTTAGTGCTGTAACAATGAAGCTGGAGCATAAGTCTTTGAAGTCTAGGTGACATGTTGGTTAGATCCTTAGTCTGCAGTCCAACTAGAGGTTTGTGGTCTGTTTCCACAGTCACCGATTGGCCAAAAGTGTAGTAGTGGAAGCACTCACATGCAAACACTACTGCTAAGAGTTCTTTTTCGATTTGAGCATAACGCTGCTGGGGCACTGCGAGAGCTGCAGAAGCATATGCAATTGGTCTGCCTTCCTGTAACAGAACCAATCCCATGCCATACGAGCTGGCATCTGTTGAAATAGTGATGGGCTTAGACTGGTCGAAATAACACAATACTGGTGCTGTTGAGAGCTTCTGTTTGATGAGGTTGAAAGTCTCAGTATGGCAACTTGTCCAGTGCCATGCTACATCCGCCTTGAGTAGCTCACGCAATGGGCTTGTCTTTGCTGAAAAGTTGGGGATGAACTTTGTCAGATAGGTCACCATTCCTAAAAACCTTTGTAGCTGTGACCTGTCGGTTGGCACAGCCATGGCTTCAATGGACTTTACTTTTTCGGGGTCTGGAGCTAGCCCCTCGGAGGAAAGTCGATGTCCCAGATATGTGATGGCTGAAAGTCCCAACTTTAATTTTGCTTTGTTGAATTTCAAGTTGTTCTTCCTTGCAATAGTCAGCACTCATTTTTTCTTGCGCTAAGTATAGTAGGACGCCACAGGAATGGAACAGACACTGAAATGAAGCGGACACAAAGTGACACACTTGTGTCACTTCGTGTGTCACTTCGTGTCCGCTTCATTTCAGTGTCTGTTCCATTCCTGTGGCGTCCTACTATACTTAGCACAAGAAAAAATGAATGCACACCAACTAGCCCAATTCATAGCTCTTCTAAATAGTCAGCACTGTTCAAAGGTGGGCCATGTGTTCTACGGAAGTCCTTGAGGCGACCAGTATGTCGTCAAAGTATGGCTTCACTATGACTTGGCCTTGAAACACTTCATCAATGGCCTGTTGGAACAGCTCGGGAGTTGTGGCAAGCCCAAAGGGTACTCTGAGAAAGCGGTATCTGCCCCAGGGTATTGTGAAAGTACAAAGCTTTGAACTTGCCTCATCCAAAGTCAGTTGCCAGAATGCGCTCTTGGCATCAAGAATGGAGAACACTGTTGAGCCACTTAGGCTCGTAAAGAGCTCCTCAGGACATGGTATGGGGTAGTGGTGCCTCTTGAGGGCTGCATTTAGGTTGCATGGATCCAGGCACAAACGAACAGTCCCGTATTTCTTTGTTATCATCACAATTGAATGAACCCACTCACTATGTTCAGTCACTGGCACTATCACGCCATTCTCCTCCATTCGTTTGAGCTCCATTTTCACCTTGTCCTCGAGCGCGCATGGTATTATGCGAGGCGCACAAACTGCTAGAACGGCACCTTCACACAGGTGAATGCTGTACAGTCCTGGAAATTGACCAATGCCTTCAAAGATGTCAGGAAATTCATCCAGCACTTGCTGGTACTGCTCTTGGGGCGGTGTGTTGGCCGAGTTTGTTACTGCATGAAGAATATTCACACGGGAGAGCAATCCCAAAGTTGTACATGCAGTGGCTCCCAGTATTGGTTTTAGTGGCTCCTTCACCAACAGAAATCTGAGTTGGCACACCCTGCTGTTTACTGCACAACAGTAGCGCACCCAGGATCTCTGCCAGGGGGGGGTTGACAGTTTGCCAATACCATCTATACAGCACTAATTTCGATTTCTTTGCGGGAAATTGTCAAAAAATGCGCTTTTTGCGAGTGTGCAGACGATTGCGCGTTTTACATCTTAGTTGCAGCACTCAAATGCGTAAGGAAAGAAAAGGGGTTAAACAAAAGGGGGGGTTAAGTCGGCCTCAGGGGGGGGGTTACAACCCCCGAATCCCCCCTCGTCGGTGCGCCACTGCTGCACAAGTGAGTTCACATTCGCTATCAGAACCTGTTGCCCACTGTAGGTAGTGACTTTTGCTGTTGTTGGCTTTGTTGCTGGTCTGCACGGCCACTGTGTGAACATCTGTACAGGAATTATGTTGACATCTGACCCGGTGTCTGGCTTGAATGTCACTTCATGCCCAGTCACACTAACAGTCTCACTCCAGTCAGCTGTGTCGACAGTGACACTGCACGCAGTCAAACAGCCCAAGTGTAATTCCTCCTGTAAGTCTTGCTGTAGATGCTCGTTTAGCAATCCAACTTGCGGTCCGTACGCTGCTGGCTGCCGACGTGGCTATTTGCACAGATGCACGAAATGGCCAGGTTTTCCGCAGTTGTGACAACTTTTGCCATAAGCTGGGCACTGTCGAGGGATATGAGAGGTTCCGCATCGAGAACACTTACGATTAGAATTTTCAAACGGGCGATGAGGCTGCTGGGGCCTGTTGGCACTTACCGGGTGATCCGATCGCTTCGTGGGTATTTTATGCTCATGAACGGCATTAACCTCTGGCTGTTGGTCGCTTGTTGCGATTTCCTGTACATGCCTCTTCGAGATTTCAGCTGCCTTGCATGCAGACACAATTTTTTCAAGTGTAACATCGTGCTCTCGTAAGAGACATTCACGGAGAGCTCCGTCACGAATGCCAACCACTATGCGGTCACCAATGAGTCTATCGCGCTTGTCGCCAAAGTCACATTTCTGCGCCTGTCGTCGAAGATCAGTTACAAGATCGTCAATTGACTGACCTGGGGCCGTATTCTGAAATGTTCTACTTGGCGCAATTTCTTTTTCGCTTTTCAGGCGCACGATGATTGGCTGTTTTAGCAAAATTGGATGAGTTGATTGGCTGGTTGAGCCCAACGTCATTCAATTTTGCTCAACCAGCCAGTCAGTGCGCGCCTGAAAGCGAAAAAAGAAATTTCGCCGAAGTGGAACATTTCAGAATACGGCCCCTGGCTTTTGCACCATAGAGTTGAACAGGGCCGCTGCCTGTATGACGTTCTTGTACGGGCAATACAGCTCATCAAACTTGTCAAAAATGTACTTCACTGGGTCTGCGTCGTCGCTGTCAGCAGCAGGATCCGCAGGAAAAGTCTGTGCGATGCGACGAGCATACGGTCCCAGTACATGAAGCAACAATGCCTTCCGTGCTGACTTAGGCTTAGTGTCGTATTCACAAGCCAGTTCATATATCGTGTATGCTTCCTGCCATTCTTCCCATGCGGACGGTGGGTCGTCACCTGGTTCGAAGTGCAGTGGTGGCTGGATAAATGTGCTGGCCATGCTTGCTGGTTGCGGGCGAAGAGTCAGTCAATCTTCTGACATTGTGTTATGTTGTTTGGGGGTCGTACGGTTATGGTACGACTCGGGTTACGATGACACAGCACGGAGCCGCAAGTGAAATACCGCCATGAGTGTCGAACAAGCACTGGCTTGGCTTGCCTAGCCTTTTCATAATACCGAAACATGGGTAGGTGGCGCTAGCAACTATACATAACACAGACAGGAGCTGGTGCTGTGGAATGTCCACTTGCTGCATGAGAAGAAATGAAAATATGCAAACCAAGTGGGGAAAAGTCAGCCTCAGAGATGGCAGGGATGCTGTCCTGCCGAGTCCAGCTGGTCCATGAAGAAGGTGCCTGGGTCTCCTTCTAGCACTGCTGGATGCAGCTTCTCTCCAGATGGATGGACAGGGTGCAGGCCTCCTGGTACAGGTAGTCTGCCAGCACCTTGTTACCAAAGCGGCTCGAGTGGACACCATCTCTGTTCAGGTAGCTGGGCCAGTCATCCACGAGACCACCCAGGAAAGTGAAGCCACACTCGTGGCTGTACTGCATCAGGGCTGCATTAACCTTTATGTAGTTGTCATTCAACCAAGAGGGCTGAGCTTCCCATGGGCAGTACTGATTCTGCCCCCGAGGAAGAATGGCAGAAAAAGCTACATGCACCATGGGATTCCTTTCAGTGAGCCCCTGAGCAAGCTGGCGATACTTGTCGATGCACACGCTGACACTGTCAACAGTGTTGTTAGTGCCAACGTGCACGATGACAACATCAAAACCAGCTACCTTGTCAGCAATCATTGACAGCAAATACTCAATCCTTATTCCTCTATGCGCGGCAACACTGACTGACAAACTACGACGCGATGGGAAATACTGGTCCACGTATTTCAACATCGAGTCGCCGGCAACCAAAACACGTGTCATTTTGCAAGCAGTACAATATAAAATGACACCGAGAAGAAAAGAAAAAAGAAAAGCGAGAAAATAAATCTGAGCTTTTTCACGAACGAAAGCAGGCTACCTTCTAGTCAGCAGTATACATGTTTACAAATTCGAGAAATCCGCGCTAGGGATGAATAAAGCAAGCGGTCACGAACAAGAGCAGTAAGATCGGCAGATACGCGATAAATACAATCAATATAGTAATTAGAAAAGATTATTATAATATTAGCAAGTATAAAATAATGCTGCAATGCAGCTTTCGCGCAAATAAAAGGCTGATGTTAAAGGCTTGTGAGGCAGCAGAACCAGGCCTTGGGACCAGCACCAGTGGCAGCAGAAAAGCACGGCTTACAAGCACGGCTGATGGGATGCATACATCAACAGTATGTCACGTGCAAACAACAAGAAATCAAACTACGCGCCCACAAGAAACCGGAAATACGCATGCGTGAGACGTTGTCTTTCAGTGACGTCACTTCTGTGCATTGCAGGAGTTGTTTCTGTGCGGACTCGTCTAGAGTGCCGCACGGCGCAGCAGTCATCGCCTAAAATGTTCCTGCCCAACTCTCAGCTTGGCATGATTACATCTGCGCATAGGTTGGCAGTGCGGGAGAATACTCACTCACACTCACTCACCATAATTTTTCCCATGCCCCGCACTCACTCACGTTCACACTCACCTCCACTAACCCTCACAGCACTTACTCACACTCACTGGTGCTCACTCGTACTCACCTCCACTCACACTCACAGACACTCACTCGCACTCATCTCCACTCACACTCATAGGCACTCACTCGCACTCACCTGCACTCACACTCACTGGCACTCACACTCACTGGTACTCACTTGCACTCGCGCTCATCTCCACTCACACTCACTGGCACTCACTCGCACTCACCTCCCCTCACACTCACAGGCACGCACTCGCACTTGCACTCACAATCACTGGTACTCACTCACACTCGCACTCACCTGCACTCACACTCACTGGCACTCAACTGCACTCACAATCACTGGCACTCACTTGCGCTCACCTCTACTCACACTTACTGGCACTCATTCGCACTCACCTCCACTCACACTCACTGGCACTCACTCGCACTCACCCCTTTGAAATGAGTACGAGTGTGAGTGAGTGCACTCATGAGTCACTGTGCCGATCTATACCGCTCACAATCCATGTATATTCATAACGAAGCTTCCAATTTACCTGTTGCATCGGGAGTGCGCCAAGGCAGTGTTTTGGACCCAGTTTTATTTTTAATATACATAAAAGATTTGCCTTCCCGATTACGTGGTAACATCCATCTATTTGCCGACTATTATATTTTGTACTGCGAAATTAATCAAAGTGATAATCACCATATACAAAATTCTGCCTTAGTGTCAGTAGTGGCAGATGACTCTAAATACCCAAAAATCTGTAACGCTAACAGTAAGAAAGAAACAGATATCTGAGTTTACTTAGATTATTAATGGCACGCCTCTCACTTGTGCATTTCAGCGTAAATATTTAGGTGTCACTTTAACATACGCTCTCCGATGGGAAAGCCATGTGAACAAAATAACCTCAAATAGAAATCAATGTACATGCTGAGCACTAAACCGACTCTTCTTTCTAAGAAGACACCTTCGTCTTGCGCCCTCAGATAAAATTTGCTGGCCTACAAAATGCTTGTTCGAACAGTGCTGGAGCACGCCAATATTGTTTGGTTTCCGTACACAAAATAACTCATTGCAAGAATGGAAGGGGTGCAGAGGAAGGCAATAAGGTTATGTTTTAATAAATACAAATTAACGGATTCATTGACTAAACTATTAACGAGAGCTGGTTTATTAACACTGCAAAGTAGAGCAAAACTAGCACGACTAAAGTTTACGTTTCAATTTATTCATGGTGACATAAACATTGACGTCAGCCCCAAACTCTCTCTGTCATTGACATTAGACGTGTGCATGCTTACCGCCCATGCTCGCTAAGCTCCCCTTCGGTCCGATTGAGCCAAGAGAGCGGGAAATAGAGGGAGAGATTGACTGTCCGTATACTTAGTCAACCACTTAACGCTGAAACAAACACAAAAGGGAGAACAAAGCGGTATCTATCATTGCATCTTCGCTTTTTCCCCATGTATGCGAGCGTGCGTGTCTGTTACTTTGTGCTAACTTGGCTAGTCCCTCTTCCGCTCTGCCTGTTTATATAAGGAGCCTGTATGTGTACGTTTAAGAGCGAAGCAGGAAGAAAATTAGGCACCATTCCACCCTCTAAAGGCGGATTACCAGGGAAGCTGTAGCAAATCACACGGTATAAAACATCTTCACTCAGTGGAAGTCATGGCAAAATTTGCCGGTCATGATTTGAATATGTCTGCCATCAGCGCTCCAGCCCATACATATTCCCTGGTGTATTAAAGAAAATGTCGCAGTTTTGCCCGAAAGGCGAAGCTTCGATTGCGATAGCAAATTAGTAGAGAGCTATACGATGCAAGGATAGTAGTTTAATGGGCCGTATAAACTTGTAAACATTCGCCTACTAACTAAATAGACAAGCACGGTGTCACGCACGATCATGTAAACATGAACGCATCTCGCTCGATGACCGCGGAAACTCGCTGTCAGAACGCTGGAGTAAGGAGGCGCAGCTATAGCCGCGAGCGAATTGACCTTCGTGCCCCCTCTCGCTTCAAAGTGAACTAAACGTCGAAAACACGGCGCATACGAAGTTACTGGCTCTAGTTGAACATAATTGACGTCGCAAATCGCTTTGAAGAGGAGGCGCGCGCGCTCGCCCTTTTTCCACGTCGGAGATCGCTTTCGAGATACGACACCCACGCGGCCGCCGCCAAAGCAAGACGACCCCCCCCTCCCCCCCTCATCCCTTCCCCAATGCCTGACGCCACAGTGCTCTTACACCGTGGCCTGACGCGCGACAGAAGCAGGGCGCTTCCGCCCCGCCATTTCTCTCGCGCGCGCGAGATTGAGCAGCAAGTGTGCAAGCTTGCACTCGCACACGCAGCGTACCGCCGGCACGCTGCGACGATTTTAGCGTGTTTGGACTTTATACGGAACCTCACAACGACGTCCATGACCACGGCAGAAATTCGCTTGGAGTGTCCATATAATTGCTATCGCAATATAATATATCCGCTCGTCTCATTATACATTGTCTCACTCATGCCTGATCCTTGGATTATTAAGACCTTAGTGAGTTGTTTCCATCTTGGAGTGCACAATCTGCTAGTGCGATAAGTCTTCACCGCGAGTGAGCTTGTGCACACAACGCGCCTCCATTTTTCCGCAAGCAAGGTGAACTGATATCACCTCTGCTTATCGTTCAAGCACTCACCACGTTCACACTCACTTCCACTCACAACCACTCACTTATGTTCACATTCACCTGCACTCACACTCACATTCACACTCACCTCTACACACCCAGAAGCACTCACCCCGTTCACACTCGCAGCACTCAGTCACGTTCACACTCAGCTCCACTCACACAGCACTCAGTCACGTTCATACTCATCTCTACTCACACTCACAGGCACTCACCACGTTCACACTCACTTCCACTCACACTCATTGGCTCTCACCTCCACTCAGACTCACTGGCACTCACCTCCACTCACTGGCACTCACCTCCACTCACTCACACTCACCGGCACTCACTCTCACTAGCACTCACTCTCACTCGCACTCACTGACACTCACTCATAGGCGTATCTACCGGAGGGGCAGGGGGGGCACTTGCCCCCCCACTGCCAAAAGTGGGGGGGCAAAGTATGCCATTTGCCCCCCCACTTTCGAAAGCGGGCACTTTCGGCTACACAATGGAAAGTCCAACAAAACTACAGCAGAAGCTAAATTTTATATCTTAATGGAGTCACCACGTTAATAATGCTTTTCTTTACTACGTATCCCCGGTTATGGCAGCGAGTATTGTGCCTCCTCGTGACGCGCTGTAGCGAGAGACGTGCGAGATTCGCCATACACGCTTGCATTGCGCAGAAGTCCTGGCGCTGGACAGTTACCGCAGTTACATATTACCGCCTAACCATACTTGAAAAAACAAAACAATGGGCTTGATATATTTAACCTTCGGGCGAGGGTAGAGGTCCGGATAAAGTTTTAATCAGCCGCTCCCAATGATGGGTGTGCCTTACTGCATGAAATGGTTGGATTATCAAATGCTGGAACTGTTGAATCTCCGTCCAGAAATAGTCTACGTAGTGTTGCAGTATAAATATATATCTTATCACCATCAAAAATCTAATCAAATCACTTACAGGTCTAACTGCCGATTTTCTTTGTGTAATCACGACTTGTCGTATATTTATTCATTTATTCAGTTATTCATGATACCTCAAAGGTCCCAGAACGGGACATTACATGAGGGGTGGGCACGTAGAAAAATGGCGGGACAGGTTAGGTGGCGTGACTTCAAAGATGTTCTTCATTATCAGTTTTGAAATGGGAAATGTCTGTGATGAGGGCGATGTCAGAAGGGTTTTCCATTCTCAGGCTGTGTGCAGAATAAAAGAAAGCTTATACATAGTGGAATGGGCGCGTGGTATATACACAGCATTGGGATGCATATGGCAGGAGAAATGATGCGCTAGAATGATGATTTGGTTACCTGTGGGCAGCGAATGAAAGAACCTAAAAAAAATATGAGCACTTTTGCGGCAGGAGGTGAGCGAGGGAAGACACAACCGGGATTTTAAGGCTGAGACACTTGTATTATAGGAGTAGTCAGAAAGAATGAGACTGACAGCACGGTTCTGAACCGATTCAAGGGAATTAATCATATTAACCTGGTTGGTTATCACAGATAGCACTGGCATATTCTAGTTTAGAATGGATTAAGGTTTTATATGCAAGTTCATTTATTCATGATACCTCAAAGATCCCAGAACGGGACATTACATGAAGGTCTGCGAGGTTATATGTTCGTGAAATTGACCTCGGTCGAATGTGCAGAGCCATTTAAGTGCCAACAGAACACTTAACTGAATTTTTCTAAAGGCAGCTATGTCACTTCTGCTTTTATCGATTTAATTTTCAGGCCGTTTCTGAATAAGGGCTACCCTACTACTTGTTTGCCGGCAGGAGCAAGAACAGCACATATTTTATATTTTGAAGAAATGAAGACCATCTTATTGTGACGTGTTCCGAAAATTTGAACTGCGTGGTTGCTTACGTACTCGAAAAACCGCTACTGAATACTCGCTTTCCCCCAGTTTTTATGTTTTATACGCGCCATTTAGTTGTTGATCCCGGTATCCTCAGTAAACTATGCGGGGCACGGTGTTAATATTTATTCGAAGTACGAAACAATATCCTGAGTGACGAGCGATAAACATTCTTTCTGTGTAGGTTCATTGCAAGCCTTTGTAGAAAGTTGCATATTGAAGTGTTCCAGGGTGCCATACCACAGCTTCCCCCGACTCCTAAAAAAATTGCATGAGATATGGACTTGAAATTCCATGAAAATAGGGAGAATTTTAAGCGCAATGCGTTGCGAAAATCTTACTTTCCTGCTTTTATGCAAGTGTTGCAGATAATTACTAAACCCTTGTTTTCCCATTTGTTCCCGTGCACCATACGGGATGCGTATAGGTTGCTTCTCCGATGTCCTTGGTGAGCTAAACAAGGCATCTTGTTTATATCTGGGGATAATTAAATTTTCTGACGAAGTAAGATGCGTATTTATGAATTGCTGTTTTTTTTTAAGTTTCCAGCAAGAAGTGTTTCAAGGCATTGCACGGGCACAAGGTTTAAAACGGAACACTAACATATGGGTAACTTTACAAAGTATGTGATGTAATTACAGGAAACAAACATTTAGTGCAACTGTTCGAAAAAAAAAACTGCTTCACTAAAAATCGGGTTGTAAGTCACCAAGTTTGCCCACCTCTGCCGTCTTTTTCTTTTTAGTATTGAGAGTAGTTTATGTTGATTGTACTTCGTTCTGTATAACCTCGACAGTACTATTACCTTAACTAGCGATATGCTGCATTTATGCATTTATGCTGTAGACTTAAACACCAAGTAAAATTCTTTGTTTAATTATACCCGTGTCACACGGGCACGTTTGGAAGGCCTTCGAGTCGACGGCCTTCGAAACGCCACAACTCTATCGACTCAAAGGAGTTGTCGCGCTGCTACACGGCACATTTGAAAGGCCGTTGAGTGGTTCAGGCGTTTCTCGCAAAATTGTGTGGCGCTGCGGATCTTTATTTTCGTTTTCATGTCACCAAAGGTTAAACAACATTAAAACCACTTAAAAGCGCTATAATTTCTTTTATGTTTGTTTATACGGCGAAATGGCGGCGATAGGACGGCAGCCGGCAGCACATGAAGTAGAGGGAGAGTGTACATGGAGGAAGGAATAAACACAAGCACGTCGCTGTTGTCGAGAGTACGTGCAGTTCGCACATATCAAGTAGCAAAAATACTTTATTGAATAATTAATAACACTCACAGAATTTTTAGAGCATTTTCGTTTGATTTGTTCTTTCTAACCATGAGTACGAGCACATTGTGAACGAGAATGCATGTTCGCGCTGTTTCCGCTTCCGTAGCTCAAAGGCCATCGAGATTTCGGTAGAGTTGTAGAGTGCTCCGTTGACTCGATAGACTATTGACTCGACGGCCTTCGAAACCGCTCGTGTAGCAGCTCGAACTTGACCTTTGAGTCAACTGACCATCGGTTGGAAGGCCTTCGAAACGCCCGTGTGACACGGGTATTAGTAAAATTTACTGCAATAAATGTGCATTTTTTTGTGAGCTGCACTGCTGCTACTCGGTTGGATCAGGGACCTCTGGGCACTCAATGCCATTTGTCCCTATTTCACATATAGATTTTAGTGACAAGAAATAAATGCAAATTCAAATAAATTTTCGGGCCGCGATGGTTCACCATGTGTTATTGAGAAATAGGTCTATTGTTACAAATACAAATACCTGATAGATGCATTTCCACGCTTTTTCACTCATTATAGTAGTAACTAATATATATATATATATATATATATATATATATATATATAGAGAGAGAGAGAGAGAGAGAGAGTCAGATCTGCGGTTAGCCCCCCCCCCCCCCCCCCCCCTCGAGAAATAGTTGGTACGCCTCTGCACTCACTCGCACTCACCTCCACTCACTCGCACTCACCTGCACTCACACTCACTGGCACTCACTCGCACTTGATCACCTGCACTCACACTCAGTGGCACTCACTCGCACTCACCTGCACTCACACTCAGTGGCACTCACTCGCACTCACACTCACTGGCACTCACCTGCACTCACACTCAGTGGCACTCACTCGCACTCGCACTCACGCCTTCGAAATGAGTGCGAGTGAGTGTGAGTGAGTGCGCCGACCTATGCGACCTATGCATCTGCGTCCGCTCCGCGCGCCCCTTTGTGCGTCGTACGGCGTCTACGACGTCGTCATCGGCGATGCGACACGGTAGAAACAAGCAGCTGTGAGCTCGCCCCTGGTGTAGCGATGTTAGTCTCCAGGATGACCTTGTTCAGTCCTCGTGCGCAGTAAAACACTTCCCGATCCGTCAGAGTAAAATGCCTCATTTACATCGACTGAGCACACATCGCTTCGCAGGAGGCGATATTCTTACGTGCAGTGTCCTTTCGTCTCTGAGCGCAGCAACGTCTCGGACGAGCACCAAGTGAACGGCAGGCGCTGGGTGCTCCCACTCGAGACGACGCGCGATGAGAGTGTTAAAAAAGTGGAAAGAGCTTGATAACAGCAAGTTCTCCGAAAGAAGGCGTAGCTCATAGCCACTTCTACATTTGTTTTCAATAGTTTTCATTCTACGTGCCGGGAGTATGCATTACGTGTGAAAACCACACAGTGGGCGTTTGACACAACTCATGTCAAAAGCGAAACTGAAAGCCAACGCGCAATTGCATTCAATCCACAGAACACCATTCAATCCAGAACAATCCAATCCTTAAGTTTTGTAAACATTTCTTGCTGCCGACCATGTTATAACCATGTGGAGTTATCCCCGAGCAGCTTTCTGTGTTCTCTGTGCTTGCCAGAAGCGCTTCCCCGTGAAACTTGTTCAGGTGATGTTTCAAACACTTGTTCTTACACAGGATCACTAAGAATTTCGTACTTTTCATTCGTCCTTGTCGGATCAGATGTGACTTATCGTTCGTTTGCATTATGATAGCAAGGTGAAACACGTGTTTTATCCACTGTATTTTTGTGATTGCTGCCCTGGGGTACGTAACAAACATTCATTAGGACGCATGCTAGTAGCTTTTTGATGACCTTGGCTCTTACTTTTGTGCTCCTCATATAGCATGTGTGGGTCATTTACCTTTGCACCAATATCTGCGGCCTCGGCATAACCGCAAGTTGTTTATTTGAACTTAACGTTAAAAGAATGAACTTCTATTCTTCTAACGTTGAGTTTAACTCAGTTTGGTGCCAATTGCAGGTTGTTCGTAACTGCCCGTGTCTGTGTCCTCTCACGAACGAATGAAACGCGATAAAGCGAGCGCGTGGCCTTCGGTACATTCGGCGTTGGGGTGAAGCGTGCGCGCTTCGATAAATGATCAGTATCATGCCAGTAGCACGCGCATTGACAGGGATTTCACGTGTAACCATCCACGATGTGAACGTTTCCAATTGGCACTACGCAATGAACCTCGAGTCGCTACTTCGGATTATCGAATTTCATTGATTCCCATTGCATTATTCACTTTACATGGGGCTAGCAAGTGGTGGCGACTGCTACTGCGGAGTCTGACGTAGAAGTTAGCTCAGCAGGCAGCCGAACATTATCGCTATGAAATGCCGATTCGCATATGTAACGATAGTCATAGGCCTGTCTAAGCGACGGTTAAACCTAGATCGCCTGCAGTTCAGTGCACTGAATTCATTGCATCTGAACTGCTTGAGTGAGGTTATTCAACACAGGGCTGCGTACTTACCGCCAAAGTACCTTTGCCGATGCGTCAAAGACGAAAGTGCGCAGTATTCGTTACTCACTTTTTTAAGGATAGACGAGGAGCACTCGAAAAAGGCAGACTGAGAGCTAGTTGGTATTGCTTTTTGTACATAGTAGTGCAAAGACGGCGGCATAAACTGCAAAAACGAAGACTCTGCACGGACAGGAAAACTCAATCGTGTAGAAATTCAGCATGTTATACCATCTTGGACCCTCCTGTTATGAGTTTAACTCAACCCTGCAACCATTATGCAACAAGAAACAAAGCTCACGCCCTGCCATCCCTCTGTGGGTTGTGCCAGCGGATTGAAGTCCAGATGTTCTGCAGTCATTTGTCAGGTGTGGAGATTTCATTCATTACTCAAGATGCATGGGCGTGTTAAATTTAGCAAGCTTTTATCAGAGGTGCACTTTATTTTTGCACATTGTGTTCGTTTGATGTTCGTTACGCATTCATCAAATGGTTCTCCTGAAGGCACAGATCTAATCACTTGCATAGTGCTCAGCAATTGAAATGCGATACTAGGAGCACGAGGCTGCCTGGCACTTTTTGCACCGCCGATGAGCACTGCAGACACAGAGCTGATGAATTTTTGTATCAAATGAAGGAGAGAGTGTTTGTGATGCATTGAGGTATGCATTCACCCAGTGCTCACCGGCAATGCAAAAAGTGCTGAGCCCTGTACCTTGTGGGCATTGTTTATGCACCTTAACGCCACTATGTTTCCATCTTGTCACTGAGCAATGCCTTCTTTTATATTGTTATTATTACTAGTGCCACTTCTGTGCTGTCTACTGATGGCAGTCTGGGAGTCAGTAAAAATGGCAATCTTAAGGTGTGGTAAGCTCTATTTGTATGTACTTGAGTATCACGAGAACAAGGTGAGAGCAGGAGCCTCCTGCTCTCACCTTGTTCTCCTGATACTCATCGTCTTGAATTTCCATCTCCAGCATACCCAGTGTTTTCCCTGGTTTTGTATGTACTTATCATTGCCAGCTCCACAGTTGGTAAGGTTGCAGTGGTATGTGGAACGCCCATTCCATATCAATTTGATGAAGGGCAGAAGAAAGCTGTAGAAGCACCTTTGCCGTCACTGTGTATTTGTGTGTCTGTGAACACTTGAGGGTAATTACAAAGTTTTTTTCGACAAGTGTGCCTGGAGCAATTTGTACAGTGTTAAACAGGAAGTTTCAGACATTATCTGTATTTCAGCCATTGCGAGCCAAATGGGGGATACACGTGCTAGGCTCTTTTGGGGGCCTAGCAAGAACAGCACTTTCAGAACTGCTGACAATGGTTATAAAAAATGCCACCACTTTTTTTTTTCATTGCAAGAGAAAGGCTGGTCCATCAAACAATTCAGGAACATTTTCCAATCCGATGTGCGATGCAACTGCTCAATATTATTTAGAGCTCTCTGGTCCACTTGCAGCCTCAGAGGCAATAGTAGGTGCTTCCCTAAGCAGAGGCATAGGCTGCATCTCACAAGGAAATCAAAGCATTAACCAGAGGGCAACATGAAGGTCACATTTCCATTGGGCCATCAAACCATGTGGCACATTCAGGACTGGCATTGCATTCATCACAAGACAGTGCACAGATGATTGATGCATCTGCAACGCAGTTGTTTGGCAGCAGCTGGCACTCCTAGCAGTCAAGGCAGCCACATACATGGGAAAGGTTTGCAACTTGCACTAAAAAAATTTAATGGCGACTTGCTAAGAGATGGGATCATTGATAGTTATGCTTTAGTAACAGTGTTGTTGCACGCACTGTGTTGGTGTCTCACTGAGGTACAGTCAGCTCAAGGTTTGATGAGCGCGTTGGCTAGGATGATATGCAACTACAGCTGACTGAGCAGGTGACATCTGCAGACCAACTTCACCCAAGTGCTCTGTCGCATTTAGAGCTCTCTGCTTGCGTGCACCCTTGTGTGTAGGGTCGTTTATTCACAGAGCAATGTCATCAGCGCAAGTAGGCATGCCTATTGGAATGTCATGGCCCTGAGCCAAACTGCTTGGAAACATGCACGCTGAGCAAGGCGTGATGTCACTAAAGTGTGTAAAATCCAGGAAATACATTGTAGGGTACCTATGAAGGGCTATTGTCTTCCTCAAATTTTGCTGTAACAGTAAATTGATATATTGATCGAATTCTTAACTACTCCTCTTCACTTCACCTTCAGGATAGCATCGAACAACTTTATTGAAGCAATGCAGAATAGGTTTGTCTCAACTGTGCCAACTCTTATTTATTTATTTTTTTGCTGCGGTTCTTGTTGCATGGACGACTGGTCCCAGTAAACTTCCAGTGCCACTGTGTACAATAATTCTCTCAGTTGTGCTTAGCCATGTAAGCACTCGAGGAGCAGCAAATGGACATTCTGTCTAGATGGAAGCTAGAGAGGTGTATTCTATTTTGCACTAGTTTATCTGTGCCACGGTGATGGCCATGGCCCTGTGCAGATTTGAATGCACTGGGATTGCAGAAACTGCTCAGTTTTCAATGCTGCAAGATACATGTGGTCATGGTTACAGTGATTGTTGATTTGGCACAAAGTATGATGAAATAAAAACTAAGGGGAAAAAGAGAAGGCAGTTTTTTGACTTACCACAGTGAATAAATTTAGTTAACAAAAATGATTGCCATGATGGCTTATCGTCGAAGGCTTTACGCTGTGATAAGTTTAATAATACTGTCATGCCTCGTTATCATGACCCTCATTAACAGGGACGACTTGACCTATGTCGAAACTTGCTGCCTGGGCAATGGACAGGGTGGAAACGGACAAGGCGTTAGAAGCCAATGTATTTTTGTCATGCTAAATAGACAGCGTCGGCATGGATGGACAGGACCTCCTCTAAATTAGAACCAGAAGGCCCACGCGCACTCGCAGTAAAATGCGTGGCAGCGCCTGCAAGTCTCACAAGTTGCGCTGGTGAGAGGCACAACCTCACTGGCCAGTGGCACAGTGGCACAGTCATGTGACAGCTTCGCTATTAATGTGTTTTGTGAAGCATATGTGCTTTCCAAGTCAGACTCCAATGTACATGTTCCAGTTGTGTGACTGGCATTCTGTACACAAACGTCAATGGAGACAGGGGAGCTTTTTCTTTGTTATATGCTAACTTCTTCAATTATGGATGCACAAATTGAGAGGTTTTTCATGATGGCCTGTGCTCATATTTCATCACTGTTTTCCTCTGACCTCTCCTATGTTGTTTTTCTGTATTTCAGAGGCTCTCTGCAACTGTTTCTAGCAGTGCACTTCCTAAAGGTAATTGAAGACATTGTTTATCTCATGGCAGTTTTACTTAGCAAAGGTTCTCGTAATTCTGTCACCTAGCTGGGGGGAAAAGACATGGCATACTGCTCTTGTTTAAACTTCCAGAACCTCAGTATCGCTGCCTCTACTTGTTTCCTATGCTTCATTCTACTGTGCGTCTGCTTGGTGCATACCTGCGAACTCTCCCAAACTTACCGTGAAGTTTGCAAACTTTATCTTGTTTTACTATTTTATGAACATTGAGTCAAGTTTTACAGAACAGTTCTGTTTGCAAAAAAACTTCACTCGTTCTTCCTCAAACCTTCTGTTGAAAGTCTTCTGATGGTGAAAGGATGCAGCAGGGGTACCTGCTTCCAGCAAGTTTGTACAGACAAGTTCCTGAAGCAAACAAAATCAATACCAAAGGTACTGGAAAAGTATGTGTGGTCTGCAAATGATTTCTTGCTTGTCAGTATTATTCGCTGTGCCAGGTTTGTCGCTGCTTGTGTGCTGCATCTACAGATAAAGCATGGGCTCAGGGACAGCTTTTAAAAAAAAATACATGCTACCCCATCACAAGTTGGCAGGTATGCTGATGTGCCTTCCATTTTTACTGTGGCAGTTGTATTCAGCGCATTTGATCAAGGTCACAATACTAAGATACACGCCCTCTGTCTAAAAACAAGTTCAGGCACACTTCTGAAAAAGAATGAAAAGTTGGGCAAGTTGTTGGCATTCTTCTGCAGCATGAAAGTTACACGAGATTAAATTCTGGGGTTTTACATGCCAAAACCTCGATCTGATTATGAGGCACGCTGTAGTGGAGGGCTCCTGATTAATTTTGGCCACCTGGGGTTCTTTAATGTGAACTATGTACGAAAGCGTTTTTGCATTCTGCCCCCATTGGAATTCGGCTGGGACTGAACCCTCGAGCTCAGCAGCGCCATTGAATATTAAATCGAATCGTCAAGACTGCACTTGTATATCCACACTAGCAATTTTTGTGTAGATGAAGAAGTGCATTTTTCACAAGTGCATTTCTGATAGATCGGGCCATGAACATTTCAAGATTGTGAGTGTGTTCTGTTGTGCATTGAAAGGAACTGGCAGGCATTTTTGTATTACTTTCCTTTTAATTTCTTCATAGATTGAATTATTCATGCATTTTATTATGCATAGACAATGAAGAAAAAAACTTTTTTTTGCATGGAACACTTTTTATAAAATGGCTTTGCTAGCACATATACTAGCACAAGGTGGATACATTGTAGCGATGCCTTTTTTGATGCTAATGACTTTTGGCGCTTCTCGCGTGAGCGTCACTTGACCACTCACGAACTCTGAAAGCACTGACAGGCATTGACGTCGGGAAAAGGCGTTGCTACAAAATTGTGGCCCAGGTGACGTGTCATATGTATTTGTAGCGCCCACCGACGCTGCAACGCGGGGCGCTTTGGTCGGCACTCCCAACCAGTGCCTTGGCGCCGACTGTCAAGGAACTAAATAATAAAGAAGCGCAGCGCGTGCTCGAAGCGCAAGCTCGGCACGCGCAGTGTTGTTCCAGGAGCTTGAGACGCTGGTCGTGGCGGCCTCCGCTCGGCTTGCCGCCTTCTAAGTAGGAACTACGGCACGGCTCGTTCGCCGCTGTCACGTTCTTCCTACAATGGTGACCCGGACGTGATCGGCCACGACGTGCACCGGCCACGGCGCTCACCAAGCCACGACGCTCACCAGGCCACGGCGCTCACCGGCCACGGCGCTCACCAGGCCACGGTAGGAGAACGCCGGCCACGGTACCAGAACACCGGCCACGGTACGAGCACGCCGGCCACGGTGCGAGCACGCCGGTCACGGTACCAGCACGCCGGCCATGCGGAGCGGTGACACGTCAGCTACTCTCACTCCTCGGATCATGTCCCTGCGCCTAGCGCTGACTGGCCTGACCCTAGCCCTGATGGTTCAGGCGACTTCTACGAGGACCAGTTGCGGCTCGGGAACGCCAACAGCCTACGACCCGCGGCCCCTTACGATGCGGACCGTCAGCGGGCTCTGCTCGAGGGACCGTTCCATCGGGCGCCCGTGCAGCAGCTAAGCCTCACTTGTCCTACCAACGATCCAGCGCCGTGTTCGATATTGGAAAGCTGCAGCGCCGTAAGTCACCGCAGCCGTGTCCTCGTCGTTGAGTGTCCACCTCGGCTGCGGGAGTTCGCGGGTTCGAAACCAGGCGGCCGCCGGTTACCCACCGGAATACAAATCGAGCACAAGCGACCCCCGGCCAGACGCCCGGCTTTCTTCAGGGGTGCTCGCTTGGAAGAAGCTCCGCTAACCCCGCCATCCCCCTCAGGGGATTACTTTCGAACAACCCTTCAGCCTGCAAAGGTGGTTACATACAACCCGGCCTGCGCGGCTCAAACTCGAGTGATGCATCGATGTGCAGCTCACTGCGCGCTCATTCCCGCACACTGGTAACCCCCACCGAGGGGCCCACAGCTCTCGCGCCTGTACAAGGACTACGCGAGAATCACCTGGACCGTCAACGGTCATCTCCTGAAGAACCTCATCGACCGCTCCACCCTAAGCACCGTGAAGAACGACGTCTCCGTTAAGGTCTCCAAGATCGCCATCAACCAGCTGGAGAGGCTTCCCCTCCGACAACGGCGAGTTGGTCTTTCAATGCACGGCCCTATCGACGCGCAAGTCACCTAGGCAACCATCGCGCTTGGTTCCATCTTCGAGGACACCTGTACGAGCAACGCCCAGTGCGATCCTCGCGGGGCCTCGTGCAGCGAGGGCCTTTACCTCTACAAGCCATTCGAGCCCGTGAGCCTAAATCCAAGCACCTGACCTGCCGCACCGACACCGGTCTCGGCTAGCCCTGCGACTACTCCGAGCAGTGCGTCTTCGCCCAGCTGAACGGCGTCTGCACGGACCATCTGATCGGTGACTGTGCTCTCGAGTTTGTCCGCTCGCTGGACGGCAAGACCGGCGACAAGCTACACACCACCGCCGGAAACGTATTGGACAGCCCTACAAGGCCAACAGCGAACGCCACACTACCGGAGCCGCTTGCCTCAAGGACGTCTGTGCGTGCGCCAGCCACAGGTGCACCTAAGATGCAGGCTGGAGTACAAAGATCCAACTTGGCTTCTCTCACTTCCTTCATCGACGTTCCGTCTGGGCGGGGAGCCCTGTAGCGCCCACCGACGCTGCAACGCGGGGCGCTTTGGTCGGCACTCCCAACCAGTGCCTTGGCGCCGACTGTCAAGGAACTAAATAATAAAGAAGCGCAGCGCGTGCTCGAAGCGCAAGCTCGGCACGCGCAGTGTTGTTCCAGGAGCTTGAGACGCTGGTCGTGGCGGCCTCCGCTCGGCTTGCCGCCTTCTAAGTAGGAACGACGGCACGGCTCGTTCGCCGCCGTCACGTTCTTCCTACATATTTGTAGATGACTGGCACTATGGCACTAAAGGCTGCTATGGTGGGGTAGATCAGGAAGCCTAACATGCTCGAAGATAGGGAAAATGCCAGAGACAACCGTGGCATGACATGCGAAATGTGGCATTGAGCGACACGTGATTACAGGCGCTGCTTCCTGTGCGGGCATTTTGAAAATGGGTAGCTGTTTCAATACATTGCGTTGCCGAGCACAAGGTTGCAGGTTCAATTCGAAGTGGTGGCATACCACTGGAGGTGAAACACAAAAATGCTCATGCACCATGCTTCGAGCGCACGTTACAGAATCCCAAGTCCTCAAAATTAAAATTAATCTGAAGCCCTCCACTACGGCGTCTCTTGTAACCCACTGTGCGGTTTCAAGACATTAAACCCCATAATTTAAAGCTGCTTCACTAAATTGCATGCCTTTTAAAGCCACTATACTTTCCTCTCTCAGTCATTCATGGTTGATTGAAACTAGTGTTTTATGGCATTTTTTTATTGTGTTAGCAGTTATGTTAACACTTCAGGCATGTTTGCACCATCAGTGCTGCCGTGCTGTCTAGGCGTCGACAGGGCATGCATGGCTCGCATGTAGAAGGATAGAAGGTCACCAGAGAGGTAAGACCTGCAGTGCGTTTGCTTGCAAAAATGACAAAGCCAAGTTGTGGATGCACCATCACGCTCTGCTCAGTCACCTCAGTGGCGGAGCCAGGGCAGTGTTCTTTCCGCTGCTTGCATGAGCGTTTTGCGCACAAGCACTAGTGTTGCTGCTGTGCAGCGGTGTGCATACACGGGTGCACAGCACCACTGTTGAGCATAGAGGGGTCTCAGTGAAACAGACAGTACACTTCAGGATGCAAATGCTCACGGTTTTCCTTCTGTCTCATCTCTCACGCCATTGAGGTCCGACACCTGCAATGCCAGCAGTGGCACTCATCAGACCAGCTTTGCAAGGCACCTGATGGCAGGGTGCTGTTTATGCTGTCTATGCTGCCAGAAGTTGCCTAGCATGCTGTGTTGTGCCAAGACACCTCTCCCGCGTATTCTTAGCATACCATCTTAAGAGCTTCAGTGCAATGGTAAACCTTGCTATTGCTTTCAAGGCCTTGCCTTTGGGAGAAACTGCCAAAATTTTTGGCTGTTTGAAATTATCCTGTAATCTCAGTAATGCAGTGGTGGTTGTTGGTTTTTATTGTTTTTAGTCTGCTAGGGGCTTTGAGCTGCTAAAGAAAATTCTGCATAATTTCTGTGATGCTGCCTGCTTTAACTGATTGAATGACCGTCTTCTGTCTGAACCTTGCAGATAACTCCCTCCATTTCAGTTATCGGTTATATCACTGATAAGATTCAAGAATGCAAATTTTGTAAGCCTGAGGGATTATAGGGCTCTTGTTAACACTTAAGTAATTTTGCTTTTCAAGCACGCGAACACCTTACGGTGATATCGCAGCAGTAGTTTCTTCAGTGGTAAAAGATGTTTCATTGTTGTATTGCTGTGTAAAAGATGGAAACATTCCTATTATACCTGAAAAAAATGTGTGGAGGGGAGTAATGCAACAGCGTTACAGTTGAACTCTTACTGTAAGCATTACTGACGGATGTGATTTATTAGAAAGCACAGGCCATTGACACTGTTTTCTGTTCCTGATGGCCTTTTTGTACAGAAATATCTGGGCTGAAAGTGAAGGGCACACTGTAACTAACATCTTTCCCTGAAACCTGAGGAACATGTTGGGATGAGTGAGACGTTTTTTTAATGAATGTACTGTACAAGGAATTTTTTAGAAGCACCTAATATGGATGGAGATATTGGGAAGAAAATAGTACTTGCTCTTTTCAGTAACCCTCAACCTATTTGTTCTCCTCAGCTGGGGCAGTGCCAATAGCCATGCCGAGCCTCTTATGCCTTGCCTTTCTTTCTTTGTCTTTTCCTCTTTGTGCGGACACATATGGTAAGTGTTTGAGGTGGGCCTCTGGCAAAGCTGTCCAAGTGTGACAAAGAAGCTGCAGTGGGGCAGGTGGAATGTGTTAGCAGCAGCCACCTTCCCATTTCCAGGTCTGTCATCTGTGACAGACCTGGAAGAGAGGGCGTGCATGTGCAGGCTTGTGTTAGTGAATAATTCATGGTCAAAAACAATCCGCCAATTGATGGCATCTGTGGGTGGCTGGGACCTGATATCTGCTTGCAGCTGGCTGGCAGTTCCAAGGATGGCAGGGAAGAGTAATCTTTTTGAAAAGACTGGGGGCTGTATTGACATTCTGCTTGTTAGCTTCACGCACCTTGTATGTATAAATACAAAATTTGGCTGAGGTGTTCACAGTTAAACGCTCTTACTGGGCAATCTGTTTATTCCCCAAGTGGTTTAGGGCACCTTTAAAAGCGAATGTTTGCTTGAAAAAAAAAATGCAACCCCTTATTTTGGAGCCAAACTGTGGTAAGTGGGCACTTAGCTGCAGGTAAGCTCAATTCCAATGGAAGATCCAAAACTGTCCGCAAGCTCTACCACAGATCACCATGCTCCAGCAGAAAGTACTCGCTCTGAATCTGTGTTTGGAACACTCGCACTTTAACCAGAGCAAGCAGGGGCACAACAACATGCGGAAGTATCGCCATTGCTTGATCGAAGCAACACCTTTCTGCTTTTATGAACGACAAAGGTTTCTGCTGCACTCTCGAGGCAAGTTTGTGTGTGGAACTTGTTATTTTGGTGCATAAGTACTCAAATGCGAACTCTGAGAACATTCGAGCTATGTATCTCTTACCTTTTCAACTAAGTCTAATGTGCGTATGTGCAAGCACTACTTTGTCGTTTTGCGAGTCAATTTCCTCAGCCCTTGAAACTGAGAAGCTGCTTTGTGAGATGCAGTTTTCTCAAGAAGGAAAAGTATGTCAATAGTACCGAAGAAGTATTTTCTTTTTCCTAAGCAGCTTAATTGCCCTTCCCTCTCTTGCTACGGAAAAACAAGACATTGCTTGCTTGCTGTCTGGTATTGTTTGCGCTGTCTTCTTTGTGTCATCTGCTACACAGACGATCCACTCAACGGCGGTGGGAGGAACTATGTCACAGACTTCCGGTTGAATTTGCCAATGTTGGCAGAGTGTTTTGGACTGCTCGGCGGGGTGATCCCAGATTGAGATCTGCTCTCGAGCTGCCATTGGAATAGATCTGTCCTCCTCATCTGCCATTGGAACAGACTTGCTCAAAACAGAGCAGGAACTTTTGATCTGGCAGCACTTCAGATCTGCCATTGGAATTCAGCTTCAGAATGACCCAATGTGGGTGCTCAATGGTTATGTCAGACTCAGTATACTGTGGAGCACAAGGTGATGGGTTTGATTTTCAGCCACAGTGGCTGCTTTCCAATGGGGATGAAATGTGAAAACACTCTTGAGCTGAGCTTTGGGTGCACATTAAAGAACACCAGGCTGACGAAATTAATCTGGAGCCCTTCCACTAGCCCTATTGCGGCTTTGAGACCTACACCTGCAAGAAGAAAAAAGTTTATTTGAGGCTTGAAAAACTGATGCCATACAGGGCACGTCTTAGAATAGTGCCGTTGATTGTCTTTGCAGATGTTTCTGGCGAGTTCCCGAAAGTGTACAACTCAGAAGATGTGGAGGCTGGCTGGTTCGATTGGTGGGAGGCTAGTGGCAATCATGGCCCTTGCAAAGAGGCGGTGAGTTGCGAGATTACACACTCCACTACACTAAACCATCGATGGAAATATGGTGGCTGCAACTGTTTACCCACATTAGAAATTCCAGCTCGCACTAATATTGGCTTTGCGTCTATGAAAACTCGGCAATTTCTTGCTTTCTTAGGTTTTGTTCTTATAAGTCACTGACTGAATGAGTTGGCTGAAAAGCTAGGCTTTCCTCATGAGGCTCAGTAGTCTTGGGCCTGTAATTTATGCAGGTTCTTTTCCTTGGATTCTATCATTTTCTTATCCGTCCCACCTAAGGCAAATAAAATGAAAGAAGGAAAATAATGGTACAAAATATGGGCCCTGATTATTCCCTAAAAGTGAAAGAGCTACTCTTGACTGTAGCGTCGGTCTACACTTGAAAAGTCATTGTAAGTCAGGCATTCGCGAAGGTAATAGAATGTTGAAATATCAGGAGGAGGAAAAAGAGAGGTGAAGACAGGGAGTTTAGCAATGTAAATACCAAGTGGCTACCCTGTTCTGGAGAATGGAATGAAAATTGTTAGAAGGAGAGAAGAAAACAAACATTCCCCAAAGTGACACGTTGCCGTGCGCTTCAATTTTAGAGTCGGTCACACACTGCAGAAGTCAAGTGTCAGAGCAAAGGGTTTAAATTTAAAGCCTTCTGTGTAAAACTCGGTCTGGACCAGTGTGCTAGGATTCACTTGGTTGTCAATGGGTGATAGTCCAGTTTGTCAAGTGCAGTCACGAGTGCTTTTCTTGCCGCCTTGTATTGTAACAAGGACAGTCACATAGGAAGGTGGCTGTAGTGTATATCAGCAGCATGCCTTGTTTATTTTTCTTGTTTTTTTCCTCCCCCCCCCCTTTTTGTAATGCACAGGCTGTGCGTCACAATGTGCATTAGAAATAGGGCCACTGAAGGGTTCATGACATGAATAATATATCATTGTGCCAGTGAAACTCTTTAAGTGAAAGGGAGCTATGACTGAGTTGTTATGAACGAGATGTTTTTGGTGTTGAACACTGCTATTTTGCTGCTTGGTTTATTTTGACTTTTTTTTTCATACAGAAGGAAGAAGGCACATTCAGCATGGTGCTGCCCCCACCAAACATCACCGGTGATTTGCATCTTGGCCACGCACTGACCGTCACCATACAAGACACACTGGTGCGCTGGTACGAGCTGCATCTCTGATCTTTGGGACTGCCGGCAACAAGAGCTTCATTTTGTAACAATCCGCTTCAGTTTCCATTTTTCTTTTCTGATCATCTGTCACAACAGGGGGGTCAGTGCTGCCGATAACGGCAACATGTGGGAAAATGCTAAAGGTTGAAAAGAATAGAAAATGGAAGTGGATTGTTCCAAAGTGTTTCTTCAAATGATAAGCGTACACCCCAATGCCACCTTAACCATTTTATGGGAATGAGCGGCATTAAATAATGTTAAATCTCATTTATAACAACTCAGCTCAGGAGGTCATCTATGTTTGGCTCATTCAATTAGGAAGATGAAAAATTAGTTGCTTTTTAAACTTGGATAAGTACATTTGTACGAGTCTGGATGTAGTTTTTTTGTTGTTGTGAACACTTCGTTTGACAGAATGTGTGACTGCAACTGACCTTGCTGTGCTGAGGTTCAGGGCATGCTCCGTGGCAAAATGTGGGAACTTTGCAAGGTAAAGCTGGCACATTGTCAAATGCCACTACCATCTTCCTTTATGTAAAAGTTATTGGTTGGTTTTACAGGCTCAGTCATCACTGTTGCCTTTGTTGACGTTTTCATCCTTTCTGCCCTCGATGGCTTTGTTGATGTTGGTAATCGGTTCCGTTTGCATCATCAACTCCGATGTATTTGTCAGCCATACCGCTGCTGTTTTACAGTGAGCAGTGCATGAGTTAAGCGACTCCTGGAACAGTGCAGCGGAACTGTAACACTCACTGACATCGGCACGCTCTCCAAGTGCGTTACTGGTGCTGCTGTTAGTGATTACGCAGAGCGTAGCTTATTGGCGTCTGTGTGTGGCTGTGGCGCCACTTCTACGTGGTGTTCGATGAAAAACAACGGTTTAGCTGTCGGGGACGCCTAAATTGCTTCGTTGTATAGGCAAATTCGTTGTAGTGGTCTTCGTTGTAGAGACGTTCACAATACCTATGAAAGATAGGAATTTAGCCGGGACGTAATTAATCTTCTGTTACACAAGTACTTTTGTTGTAGAGGTGTTTGACTGTATGCACTTCCTTGCTGTGGAACAATGAGTGACGAGCACCGGTGCTTTGTGCCAACACTTAGCCCCTTGGCCACTGGTGTTGTGCTGCCAGATGGACCCTTGGCCACAAAAAATTTTAAAGCATGGAACTTGTAACACACAAAAAAAGAAAAACAAGTAAACAGATTTCCAAGGCTGGGTGCTAAAGCCACAACAGGAAATTTTATTTTTGCACGACTGCTATGCTCTAGAAACATTTTTTGCTGTGTGTACACAGCGGGATTTATGAGGGCAGTGGTGCTGAGTGTTTGTGTTATCTGCATGCACTGTTACGCCACTGCATCCAAGCATAGCAGGTCCTGCGAAAACCCGCATGTTGAGTGACCCTGCCTCCTGGTCAGTGTTCTGACTCCTTTAATTTCCTTTGAGCGGTGTGGATGGGCAGTCACAAGTGACCTTCCAGGTTTATATCCAACTGCTTAAGGGCATGCCAAATAGAAGTGCCAAGTTGGGCTTGGTTGGAAGATTACGCTTGAATACAAATTAGGTCAATCTCACTGTGAGTGGAAGCATAGTTAGCCACAAAAAAATGTGCAAAGAAAGACGTGTATTGACGCCACCTTTTTCTGCACCCCATGACTTTACACAAGACTTTACACTTTTTGGATATGGTTAATTATTTATCAGTCTAGAAGCATGGTATTGCATTTGAAGGTGACCCATAACTCAACTAGGAAACTTTTAGGCACATTAACCTGCCGGAAAGAATGGGTCCAAACACGTGAGATTACTGGAAAATTCATGATGTAGCATTGACACCACGGGTGTGGCAGTTTGAGCATGGAGTAAAACAAGTTTGGGCTTCATTTTTTTCTTCTGGCAGGGCGTGTCCCCGCATGATGCCACTGAACACCATTAAAGGCTTCTCAGGTGTTTTACTGCACCTGCTTCCACACACTCTTGCCAAGCACACATTTTTCCCACGTATTGTTCCATTTGTATGCAAGTACCAACTGGTGTCTTTTGTTTTTGGGCTTGTTTGTGCTGAGCCACAACATTTGACAGGAAAAATTTTATGGAGCAGTGAAAGCTCTGCTTTTGCAATGCATTTGAGCTAGCGAACAAAACGATCCGCTTCTCTGCTGACCACAGCATGCCAAAACCATGGCCTCCAAGATTATGTCACATCGTGTTGAAGGGGCAACAACTTCTTCTGAACGCCTGAAAGCCCAAGCACCATTCTACTTGCAGGATAATTAGAACAACTGTTCACCTTTATTTTTGGCCATGAAGAGCACATTTGTGTATGAAATAATAACGAAATGTTATTTGAGTTATAACATTGAAATTATGGGGTTTTACGTGCCAAAACCATGATCTGATTATGAGGCACGCCGTAGTGGGGGACTCCGGAAATTTGGACCACCTGGGGTTCTTTAACGTGCACCTAAATCTAAGTACACGGGTGTTTTCGCATTTCGCCCCCATCGAAATGCGGCCGCCGTGGCCGGGATTCGATCCCGCGACCTCGTGCTCAGCAGCCCAACACCATAGCCACTGAGCAACCACGGCGGGTAAGTTATAACATATTAAGTAATTAATTAACGGTAAGTTTTCTGAACTATCCAGAACAGAAGCTTCACTGCAGCATAGCAAAAACACCACTATATGCTTTGCAGCAAGTTTCTAGCCAATTTTGAGGTTCTCACTTCTCTCTTGTGCAGGCATCGCATGTGCGGCAAGCGAGTGGTGTGGGTACCCGGCTGCGACCATGCGGGGATTGCCACCCAGATGGTGGTGGAGAAGAAGATCTGGGCTGACCAGGGGATCACACGGCAGCAACTGGGACGTCAGCCATTCTTAGAGGCAGCTCACACGTGGAAGAAGCAGTTGAGTGACCGCTTGTTGCAGGTCCCTTTGTGGCCCCCTGATCGCTTGACTTCCTGATATGCCAGATGCCTGATACGCTGAATTTTTTTTGGCACGTCAACCGTGGTGACTGTAGTGGACTGGTGTTGGGCTGCTAAGCACGAGGTCGTGGGATCAAATCTCGGCCACGGTGGCCGCATTTCAATGGTGGCAAAATGCGAAAACACCCGTGTACTTAGATTTTGGTGCAAGGTAAAGAACTCCAGGTGGTCAAAATTATTCCGGAGTCCGCCACTACGGCGTGCCTCATAATCAGAATGTGGTTTTGGCACGTAAAACTGCATTTTTTTAATGCGGTTTTAGTGCGTTTTTTTTTATAGACCGCTTATAATGTAAGTCGCCGGAGTCGCGAATATCTGCACTATAAGCGGTACGCACTATAACCAAAGCAACAATTTTCAAGGCCCGCACATATGCAAAACATGTGCACCGAGCCACCACGCGTATGCGACAGTCGAGGAATGCAGCTAGAACGTTTGCATTCAATTTACAATCGAATCTCGTTAATTCGAACCAAATCACGCGGCGGCTCCGACCGGCATTGCTCCAGCACCGCCATAGAGTAAAAGCTTAGGAGAGATCCCTCAATGCTCAATTTCGCGCGCGAACAAAAAAAAAAAAAAGAAAGAAAAAAAAAAGTCGCGCCAGAATATTCACCCTCTCAAATGGCAAAGTCGCCGATTCTGCGTTGCACCGGAACATGCGTGTACGTGCTGACGTCTCAGCCACGCTACCGCAGCCACGCGTAGAAAATGGCAGTGAACCCTTCTTTCTCCTTTATGCTTCTTCTACTTTCTAGTCACGTGTTGACCTTGCACGCTGCGGCTACGGCGCAGAGGGAAGCCAGGCCATCCAACGAAACTGCCCATGCCGGCAAACGCCCGCTTCCCGATAGTGGCAGAAAACGAAACTTCGGGGAGCTGGTGCCGGGCCGGCTGGGGCGGCGGCGGGCGCGCACGGTGACAGTCGAAAGTGAGGGAGCTACGAGGAAGGGTGAGGGGAGCCATCGAAGCGGCGGAGTTGCCGAGGCGAAATCCGCTTCTCTGCCGCCCTCCTCCCTCACATTCCACGGTCTCTGTGTGCGCCCTTCGCCATGCTGTGCCAGCGCGCCCGCTCCCTGAAGTTTCGTTACTGCCGTTATCGTGAAGCGAGCGTTGGATGGCGTTGGCAGTTTCGCAGCCCTCGCTCGCTATGCGCGCCGTGATATTTCACGACTCACACTCTAGATTCTGGTTTCAGCCTCACTGGCTGTTCGTTCGCACCACGTGCCCTTCTCCTCCACTTCATCTCTCTTTCTTCCTCGAGCACTCCTTGGGGCGCCCGTTTGAGGGGAGCGTTCGCCGTCTCCGATGACTTCTGTACTCCCAGGCAGCCGCACTGTAACCGGTATTTCGTTTCCCGCAACTGCACTATAGGCGATACGTGTATACATGGAGTGCTATGGGAAAATTAATGGGAGTCTGAAAAGACCGCACTATATCCGGTCCTGCACTATAAGCAGTCACGTTATAAGTAGTCTATACTGTATACTGTAGTGCACCATACACACGTTTTGTAAAGCTGAACTTGTTGCTGAAGAAAATAAAATAGTGTGTAGGTTCGAATAAAATTACTTGTCAGTGTTTTGTGTTCTTCACACAATGCCTTCAGAAATGCTATAATGTTACCAACAGGAACCAGAGGTTTCTCTCCTAAAAAAAAAGCTGGGGCTGAAAGGGGATGCTACATTTGTGCAGTTCACTGAAAAATATGGCTAACGTCTCTCTCATTCACTGATTGACCTTACTGTTGTGCCTCATGTCTTAGCAATATTCTGGAAGAGTATGTAAAGAGCTGTCTTTTTCAAATAACAAATATGTGGGGTTGTTAAAATATTTGAAACATTGGAATAGAGTGCTGTGAAAATTTTTAGATAATAAAAAATATACTTTGTAAATAGTCTGCACTGATGTGGGAAGGATTTACAAGTGGATTTGAAAGAACTAAACTTCATTACTTTGCTGAATCTTGAATTGGTAATCTGGGAATACAGTCACCGACCGTTTATTTGGACTCGACGGGAACCGCGAAAAAATCCGAATAATCGAGAGTCTGAAAAAAAGGATTCGCCAGAAAAAAGTACCTTTATGGTCCCAGTGGACGGAAAAAATTGTCAATGCGCGACTGTACAGATGGACGCTTACGCGCGATCAGGTCAGCCTTATTTCCGACAGTGTCTGGCTATCGCTATAGACAGTCTTGTAATTGCCGCGTCTCGTCGGCGCAGATGGCACGGGAGGCGTCGGAGT
Organism: Dermacentor silvarum; assembly: GCF_013339745.2. Lineage (NCBI taxonomy): Eukaryota > Metazoa > Arthropoda > Arachnida > Ixodida > Ixodidae > Dermacentor > Dermacentor silvarum. The sequence continues at coordinate 421,644,021 of NC_051154.1, forward strand.
CATTTCGCACTACGCGATGACTGGACGAGATCAAACAAGCAAATCAGGCCTAACACACTAAGCCATGGGTTCTCAAAGTGGGTTCCGCGGAACCTACGGGTTCCGCAGGCCCCTGCTCGGGGTTTCGCGAGCCACTGATAAATTTTCCCTGGTCCCGCTCTTGACAAGTGTCTAAAACGGCGAACACAAGGTGCGCTTGATCCAAAGAACCTCCATTACCCATGCCCGAGTGTCAAAAAGCACATCACAGTGCGTAACAGCAACGCGTGAACTGCGCAATAAATACGCAAGCAGCTTGTAGCCACCCAAACTCTCGGAACGGGCAGTGCGCCTAAGCGGAGGCCGTAGCTTACCACCATGCGCCTTTCTCCTATCTGTAGATAGGGTAGGTGCCGATAGCGTGCGCACTGACCTATATGTTGGAGGAAAAAAAAAATAATAAAAGCAGAGCATCGCAAATGCACGCCGCAGAAGAGCAAGAACGGTGTAGCGTCCAACCGAAACGAAGCGGCGCAGTCCGCATCGCCGTGGTCCTCAGCGGCAATCGTACACGGCACGTTACTGACAGCAACGCCGAAGCGCTTCGTGCCTAATTGTGCCTTTAAGGGCACAGGGTAGGTCCTATACCTCCCATGTATTTTGAGCCTTATTTGAGACCCATTTTCTCAGCAACTACTGTGTGTAGCGCGTTCGGGTTTGTTTCATTTGAGTCGCGATCATGTCGTCTTGCAGTGGAACTAGAACTAAGATTATTTGTCGAATATCAACAGTTCCGCAATTTTTTTACTAACACAGGCAGTTTTTGTTGTTTTTTCCAAAGAAAACATTTCAGAGAAAATTAATTGTTGAGTGCATGTGTACCATTCTAGTTCAGTAGCTGTGCATAGGTGTCTACTTTACGGTGGCTGAAAATCAACCTGCTGTCATTTGAAGTTTTTATAAAAATGGGTAAAACGTAACAAAAAAAAAAAAACTATTTCGAGATATTGAGGGTCAAAGACAAAAAACATGTTCACTTCATTTTCTTTCAAAAACAAGATGCACTGAACCATTTGCCTAATAGCCACCAGCCACATAGTCACTGCCAGAGTCAGCGTTTCGCTTCTTTGCTTGTTTTCTGGTTTCCCTGGCTTGTTTTGTCATGTGTTCGGCCTCTCTTTTGGCAAAATACAGTCCACAACGGTCCACTTCACCCAACCACATCACAGTGTTACGCACTGGTGATATGCCAAATGCCTTCAGGACATTAACTCTTGCCATGCAACCTTCATTGAATGTGAGCACACCATCAAAGGTGGCACTTTTGAGCATCTTCATTCCGAGGAACACATTTTCGGTGCGCGCTCTCACACGACATGGTTAAATGACTCATTAGCAATTTGTGTCTGGCCGTGTAAGCACTTTTTCAGCGGGTGTGGGTGAGCTTAGTGTTGGAATACTCACTTAATGGCATGAAGGAGTGGTGCAGGCAAGTATTCTTTGTGCACAAAAGGCTCCTGTGTCAATTGAGCCTTGTTGTAACGCTCCAAGTGCCGGCATCTTTTGGGCAGAGCCCGTGACTTGGGTCGATATCCGTAGCCAACATGTGAAAATATTTTGCCCAAACAGCTTTCCGCATGATTTCCAAGTCTCCAGTGTTCTTCTTATGGCTAAGCCACATTAGGTTTATCTTTTGTCAATGCAAGTGTCAGTCAACCGCCCCCGTCCTGACAGGCATTTGCCAACAGATAGCTTTGTGCCCTTGCTTTCTTCAACTTTCTGAGCCTGGCACCCATTCTCTTTTGTACGTGCCCAATGCACTCTTCTTTCGTGATTTCCACAAAATTTACGTTTGGAAGAAACATGAGCGATTGCTAGGTTGTGCTAGGTGAAAAAAGGGGGCGTGGCCGCTCGTCACTTGGTTTTGAAAACCGGGTCTTTTTGGCTCAATAAAAACGCAGAAAAACATGTGGGGCACTGGATATTGTTGAGGAAGGCCTGAGCATTCGAAAAAAGTGAAAAACCCAAAATCGAATTTTTAAAAAATTTTGCCCTACCCTGTGCCTTTAAAGCCTTTATTCTTGCATTTATCGCCGCGAGTAACACCGCCTTAGCGGCTAGCCGCGTGCCTCCGTAAGTGCGCATTTGCTATCTCTGATTGCGTCGATAACCACCGCAGTTTCGTCCGTAGTGGTTGCGGCAAATAGTAGTTTCGTTTTCATTCGATGCGCGCGTCGGCTGCGTGCCTTCACAACTGCGTAGTCGCCTCCCATGGCAGCGTCGATAGTGACCGCAGTTTTGTCCGCACTTCTTGCAGCGAAAGGTAGTTTCGTTTTGACTTGGTGCGTGCGTCAGCCGCCTGCCTTCTGAACCGCAAGGTCGCCGTCCATGATCGCGTCGATAGCGGCCGCGGTTTCATCCGCAGCGGTTGCGGCAAGCAGTAGTTTCGCTTTGGCTCAGTGCAAAGCTGTCGAAAATAAAAAGCACCGGCTACATCGGGATGGACGGACAATTTGTTGGCGAGCAGCTGAGTGGCGAAAAAATAATCGGGATGTGCGCCCGTTGTTGCAAAGCGCGTCTCAGATGAAAACGCGCGCCGCGAAGGATGTCGCGAGGCCTTCGCCGCTGCTAGCGCTAATCAGTCATGAGATGAAGAGAATTTCAGCTTCTGCACTGGTCTTGTGCTAAATAGAAACAAGATTTGACGATTCATTGAGTAAATAAAATCGTGTTGACGTAGTGAAGCATTTGTTTTTCTTGATACCCTCGATAATTCGACATTCGGTTAATTCAGGGGGGGGGGGTTCCTTGGCACTTTATGGAGCTTAGCAGGGTTCCCTGGGATGAACACACTTGAGAACCCCTGCACTAAGCTAAAGAGCGAGACTTGAAAGGTAGCTGTTGACAAGGCCTAGGCCACGTAACAACTGACAACGCAAAGGTTGAGCACCGACTTCCAAGCACACTGGCTTGGCTTGGCCTGGCCTGCTGTTTGGTCGCGGTATACAGTTAATGGATACTGGACTGGCTAAATCCGAAACACGACAACCAATAGGTGCAGCCAACAAAAGTGTAGCCTTCGAGATCGGCAACTGACACTTGTAGGTGCTGCGTGGATTTAGACACCAGCAATCCAACCATAGCAAGCGCGCCCTTTCAGTGCTGGCAACCTAGCAAAATGTAAACATCGCGGCCAGCTTGTCGTGACCGTATCGTGGCTTTCGACGTCACATCTGACCAGGCCGCCAGAGACCGAAAAATCGAACGGCGCGCTGTAGAGCGTCCGAACTATCGGTCGGGGTTATACAATACTTCAATGGGACGAGTGGCGGTGCCGCGAAGGTGTCTGAATAAACGAGCATGTCCGAATTTTCAGCGTCAGCATAAACGGTCGGCGACTGTATAAAGGCTTGATAGCATTTTATGAAGCTTTTGAATTTAGAACCTTCTTTAAAATAATGAAAACTATTCTGTTTATTGTCATCACTATTTGCTTTGTGTCCAAAAACCAATCCAATCACTCCTGCAAATCAGCATTTTGGTTTCCCTGATGCGAAACAGCTTGCATGTATTTCAAATGAGCCAAAATTGATTGGGCTTCGTGGTTTGAAAAGTTAGGCATATACTAAAACACTGATACACAAGGAAGACGAAGGACAACACAACAAAAGCTTGAGGCATTTGATACACATACCCTTTCAAACCTGCTATCAACTTGCTCAGCTTTGTCATACAGTCAAACCTCGTTAATACGTAGTTGGCCGGGAACGACGTTTAGGTACACAATAAACAATGTATGAATTGACCGCCAATGCCAGTTTAATGGCTACTTACCGGCCAGAAAAGAACTACGTCGCGATGCTCTCAAACACACACACTCAGAGAGGCTTTATTTGTGGGTCGACAGCAAAAAGATCGGTGATCTTGTCGTCGTGGTGGCCTTGCCGCGACGACGGAATCTTTGAATTCGATAAGGCCGCGAGCAAGTTTGTCCATGAGGCTCCGCTTCTAACTAAATTAACAAGCACAGTGTAACGCATGCACAGGTAAACATGAACACATCTCGCTCGATGACTGCAGAAACTCGCTGTCAGAATGCTGAGTGAGGATGCGCGGCAGCAGCAGCAAGCGTGCCGTCGCTCGCTTCAACGCAAACTGGATGTCGAAAGCACAGCGCATACAAAGCTACCGGTGCTAGTTGCACTTTGTCTGCAGATTGCTTTGAAGTTAAGACCCGCACGGGCGCGCGCTTCTTCCACGTCACAGATCGCTTTCAAGATACAGCATACGGCGCTTGCGCGGCCGCCGCCGAAGTAAACTCCTCCCTTTCTCGCATCCCCTGCCGTGCCTCGCACGCAACAGAGCAGCGCACTTTTGCTTCCCCTTTCTTCCTTGCGTGCGCGAGATTGAGTTGGCTGACCCTCGCAAGCTTTCGCTTGCACATACAGCGTAGGGCGTGCGGCGACGATGTTGTCGTGTTTGGACTTTATACGGAACCTCAAAGCAACGTCCACAGTGACGGCAGAAGTGCGCTTCGCAATAAGTGTGCTTCTGCGCGATCACTACTTGAATTGGATTCGACGGCCACAGTGAATTCGCAGCCCCTACCGGCGGCTTCTTCGAGTTACCAGGAGCTAATCTCGAAGGCCATGCTTTTGTGCCCAGCAATCGGCAACAGCTGTATGAGCAGGAAATAGGCATTTACGCCACATGGACAAATTCATGGTGGCCATGTTTTAAGTTCACTATCGCTGGCGACCGTCGTCAGGGCGTCGCAGCTCGCGAATCGAACGTCTGCGCACATGAGATTTTGCCGGTTTTGTGCCTGTGTGTGTAGAACAAGAAAGGAAAATAGTGTGCACTAACTGTTTGGTGGGCATTGAGCAACTACGGCTTAAGCGGTCAGCCAATTCGTGGGTTTCAATGGGGGCTTGGTGGGGGAATCTTCGCGACTACATTTAAACAGCAATTACACATTAAGCGGGTGCGTATTATCAAGGTTTGACTGTATTACAGTGCTTGTTTTTTCCTGCTTAGTTCCTAGAAAGGAGTTTTAAGTGCCTATTTTCAGTGCTTAACATGCGCTTTTTGCTACCTAAAGATCCCGCCTTGGTGACCATGCAGGAAAGAGGCCAACATTCTCAGGCAGCTGAAGAGGCTTGGTGCATCCCTTGATTACTCACGCTTCTTGTTCACTATGGATGAGGTAAGCTTTGTTGTGTCAGTAATACTGATTGCATGGAGTGAGGACATCACTTCAGTCACTCAGATAATAACAAAGATAAATGTGCAATCTTTGTTGCATTAAATTGCTGCACCTGAGCACATTAGGGATAGAACTGGTAAAAAAATGTTTAGTTTGTAATCGCATATCAAGAACACTGTTCTCCGAACTTAGTGGGTGGTTGGGACTTGACAGCAGTTCCTGTCCATCTTCTTGTCTGCCGTTTTCCACACAACGCCAAAGGACTAGCTGGCCATTGCCGTTGACACAGCCATTGGCTACAGTTTGTTTTTCATGTGAAATAGTGGCCGGTAAAATAAACTGATGTCTTCATTTTATTTTTTGCGACAAGCAACGACTACTGTCAGATCTGTAGCGCGAATGAGAGCCGCGGTACAAGGCAAGTTCAACTTGGAGCCCGCGTATGGCCACCGGTGCACTGCATTCGAGACAGCTTTGCTGCATCAGGCGCCTCGCAGTCTGGATGCTGAGAATAGCAGCCCACCTTCTTTTTTTGTGCAAATTGATGGGATGAGAAAAAGCGTTCTCGAAGCAATGCATTTTGTAATCGTTCGGTTCTTTATGAAGCACCGTAGCTATAGGAAGTTGGTTAGGGTTAGTGGCACCATGGGCACTTGCTCGGCACTGAGCCGACAGCAGTGGGTGGCGGATGGAGGCTTGCATGGTCGACATGAACACTCTCCGCCAGCGGTGGCGTTGTGTGGTCTGACATTGTGGGAAGCTGGATACTATTTGTTTCTTTAAAAAATGTGCATTTTTGCAAATTCTGCAAGTGGCCGGGAATAGTTACATGCCATGCACTGCTGCTTGCATCCATTGCCATAATAAAAGACATATTTACGCCACATGGACAAAATTTGTCTGTTGTAGCCTATAGTGCTTTGTTGGCGAGTGCTTTAAAAGCAGAATTTGTTGCATTGATAACATGCAGACCAAACTAAGTGAGAAGGATAGTCTGTTATATCCAAAACTATGTTATATGCGGATCGGTTGTAATGTGCATGGACTGTACCTATGAAACACATAACTTGTTATCGTACTTAGGACAGTACAGGCAAGTGGTATAGGCGTTGGCACATCGTATTTGGCGCAATGTTTGCTGCTGTAAGCGCATTCATTTCATGCTGTGCTCCTTCTCATGACTGAAATGCATGCTGTAAAATACCCAGCTTTTGTTCGATAACTGCATAGTGCATATTTCCATGCAGTGTGATGTAGTTTAATAGTTAATATACAGTAAAACCTCGGTGATACGAATCTCGCGGGGTCGCGTGAAATATTCGTATTATCCGAAATTCGTATCATCAAAACATACACAATATCAAGAAAAATGAATTTATTTTTACCAGAAAAGATTTCTAATAGTAGAATACCATTGATACCTTCCTCGCTGCTGCGTTTTCCCGGCTGCTACGTCGCGTTTTCGCGGTCCTGACCTAAATCCCATTGACTTCCACGTATAGTCGAATCTGGATAATTCGAACTCGAAGGGGCCCAAAAATTAGTTCGAATTAAAAGAAGGACTTATTTTTGAAATATTTGTGCACCATAGCACGACGTACGAACGGTGCGATTCGTGAAATATCACGGCGCGCAAGCACATAATTGAGCGAGGGCCACGAAACCGCCGGTGCTCGTTTCGCTATAACGGCAGAAAACGAAACTTCAGGGAGCGGGCGGCGCAGGCACAGCGAGAGAGAGATTGTGGTTGTGAAGAGGAAAAGGTGACACGGTGACGGGTGCGCGCGGAGACCGTCGCAGGTGAGGGAGGAGGGCGGCAGGGAAGCGGATTTGGCCTCGGCAACTCTGTCGCTTCGGTGGCTCCCCTCGCCCTTCCTCTCAACACCCTCGTGGCCCCCTCACCTTCGACTGTATCCATGCGCGTCCGCCGCTCCCGCTGGCCCGGCGCCGCTTAGACCGCTCCCTGAAGTTTCGGTTTCTGCCGTTGAAGTGAGTGTTGGCCGAGCTGGGCTTCCGCCGTCGCTTCCATCTGCGCTGCAGCCGCAGCGTTGACTGAGACATCGGCACGTACACGCGTGTTCCAGCTCCATGCAGAAACGGCGACCTTGGCGTGACGCCGTGGTTCTTTTTTTTTTTTTTTCTTCTCCGCACGCCGTTGAGGGGTCTCGCCTAAGGTTTTGCTCTCTGGTGGTGTCGGAGCAATGCCGGTCAGAGGCACCGCCACGTGCGCTGCTGAGAGCATTGTCGGTGCGCGGTATGTTCGAATTAACCATCGCAAATGCTTTCGCGTTCACATAACCGGGCGTTCCCCGTGATACTTCGCCAATCTATAATGTACCGGCATGTTACGTTGGGTTGGAATGGGGCGGTCACGTAAATTTATCGGTGCAGCCAGCTTGTACATTGCAACAATCGACCGATGCGTTGCGACTGGCACGTTGCAGATACGACGCACCCACGCGAGTGCCGTTACTGCCGTATCCTGAAAGCGATCTGCGACGTGCGCAAAGTGCGCGCCTGCGCGGACCTTATCGTCAAAAATGATCTGCGATGTTGACAAAGTGCGCCTAGTGCCAGTAGCTTCGTATGCGCTGTGCCTTCAACGTTTAGTTCGTGTTGAAGCGAGAGACAGTGCAAGGGTCAATTCGCTTGCTGCTGCTGCTGCTGCTGCTTCGTTTCCGTTGCTTCACCTTTCGGGCGAAACTTCGGCTTTTTTTTTCTATTTTTTTTTCATGGTCCCTTGAAAAACGTATCAATGGGACGTGTTCTTCGTGTCCAAATCGTCAACGATCGCCTTCTGAAAGGCGTATAAGTGCGCGCACGTGATCTTGGAAATGTTTTCGCACGCCACTGAACGCCTGAGCAAGTCGAGTGCAGGGAGCGTTTTGGCCGTCGTCGCAGCATTGGTCCTCATCTAATTTCTCGCTAAGCATCGGCTAGGCTGTGATGTGGTCCGGTCCGCTCGACGTGGGGACCGATGAGAGATTGCGCAGCCGCTTGACGTAGTCGGGTGCTTGGCGACTATGGATCCCGCCCAGATCTCGCTGTGCCGGCTTGTCTGTGCCGGTGGCCCCGCTGGCTCGGCCGCCGCCGCTGTTGCTCACGCGTTTGTATGATCCGTAGCGGTGCGGCAACACGTTAGGAACAGCCGATTTTTTTCGTATTGTAAGCGATGTATTTCGGCCGGGGAATGTTACGAATTCGTATCACACCGAAATTTGTACCAGCCGGGTTCGTATCACCGGGGTTTTACTGTAGTTACATAATGGTCACAGTTTATCATTTACTGGGGAAAACTAGTTTTCAAGCAGGTTTGAAGTGGTGAAGATAGGCAGAATGTGTCACTTGAGCTGAACGTTTGAAATAATGAACGATCAACCAAGCAAACACATCAGTGTGTTCAATTTTATTCTGGTTATACCACCAGGTCTGGTTCTAGTTCCACATGAGTCTAGTTCCTCTTAAAATACTGTAGCAAGAATATGAATATTCTTAAGCAACAATATTCTTTGATCAAATGAAACAATCCTGATACAGGTATAGCAGGGCAGAATGATTTGTATCAATTTGAGGGTCTCCCTGAGCTGCGAAGACTGTCAAATTTATTTTGTCTCAAATTTATCTGTCTTGATGCTTAGCACAAATATGTACATTGTAATATGTTTCTCTTAGTTGATCTTGCTTATTGTGCGCTTTTCTCTTGTCTTCTTGAAGTGGGCTTTGTGCCAACCTGTCATTACTACTACCGTTGGGGTTAGTGATTCTATAAATTAATAATAATAATCAGGTAGGTTCATTTAATAGCAGTTGATAGCAGTATAAATAGCAGTTGATAGGAAACTGAAGCGTAGCATCATATATTGAGGATGATTCATAAAGGCTATTGAATTTCTGGCTTGTGACACTTCACTTTTGCCATGGTGGCCACTTATTCATCATTTGGGGATGTGACAAGCTTAAAACTGTCTTGTTTTGCTTTTCAAGCTATGCTTTGCAAACATTATAGTGGGCCTGGTGTGTTGCATCAGGTAGTATCTTCAAGCCAAGGCTGTTGTGTTACATGTGTTCATGCTGGGCCACATGACATAATGTAACGAAACGCTTATGCTGGTTTAGTGTTCAAAGAATATAGAGAAAAAATCTCACGTTACTTTTTGAAAATGGCGCAGCCGATGAGTGAAGCGGTCACGACAGCGTTTGTGCGGCTCTTCGACGCGGGTCTTATCTACCGGGAAAAGAAGATGGTGAACTGGTGCTACTGGCTACAGTCGGCCATCTCGGACAGTGAGGTAAGCATCATGTGGGCTAGTTTTTCATTCATTTATGCTGTGCTGAATTAGCTGTTTATTTTGTCTCCGAGGCGTAAATGTGACAACTGTAAGAGTTAATTAATTTGAATTTCATAATGGTGTCCTAGAAATTTTAATGAAAACCACATTGAGACTGATGAAAGTCTAAAGCCCAGAGCACACGTATGCTTGCTGATGCACGCGAGTATCTGGCAGCTTGTGCTTGCCGCGCATGCAAGCCAAGTGGACATGAGTCAAGTGGAATTGGTGGAAGTCAAGTGGTGGGCAATGAGTGGACGTGAGTCAAGTGGAATTGGTGGAAAGTCAAGTGGTGGGCAATGAGCGACTACGGCTTAAGGGGGGACACGGCTTTCGTATCGCGAGAAATGACCAAAAAATCAATTTTTTGAAAAGAACATATTCCGTTTCTATAACTTTTTTTTATCTGATTTCGAAATATGAACGCTGAAAACCGCGCAGAAGTGCTCAAAAAAATTTTGTATCAGCCAACGTGGCGAAAAAACTCCGCGGAAATCGAGAAAAAACGGCGTTTTTCAAGCTGTTTCAAACTCCGCGATATCTCCACAACGGCGCAACCGAGCGCCGCCATTTTGCCCTTATTGGAAAGCGCAATTCTCCGTCTTTAAATTTTTCGCTCCGGCCATTTCCTCCATTCAAAAGCAAGCGCACAAAAAGCAAATGATTCAAGGCCATTCCGAGGCCTCCGATTGGCCATGGCCATCACGTGGCCAATTGGAGCTTCGCCATTGGTCTCGTTGGCGGTGGCAGTCCGCCACGCCTGCCACGTCTCTCGGCACGCGATGTTCGTCTGTATGTGCGGTGTTTCAGAAGCTTACATCTGATATCGCCCGTGACTCTCGCGTCTGACAATCTCCTCACCATCTTCGTGAACACGTACGGAGCGTAGTTTCGGCAGCGGACTTGATACGCACCTCTTGGCATCTCGGCTCGCCAGATCGCCAGCACGTGCGAAACGTAGCTGATTTGTGTTGTGATATGCGCCTCTGGACATGTCGGGTCGCTGTCAGTGCGTGCGGAGCGTAGTTTCGGAAGCTGGTTTGTGTTGTGATATGCTACTCTGGACATACGGCTCGACGCATTCATCAGTGCTTGCAGGGCGTAGTTTCGGGAGTTTACCGGTGACCATGGGTCGGCGACCGCTGAAGTACAAGACGGCTCATGTTAACGGGACTCATAAGTGAAAATCGCCGACGGTGAAAAAAACTGCTTCAAGGTCGCCTGGCAGTACTGTGCAGGACAGCACAGAAGTCACAGACACTTAGCCGAGGACTCCACACGGGGGCAGGATGCATACGCGTGCCGATGATGCCGTGCAGGAGCCACCGCCGAGCACTTCACATGCGGGCGGAATGCCTACTTGTGTCGATGATGTTGAGGAGTCGCTCTTTGGCACTTCATATGCGGGCGACACATCTCGTGCGAGCAGCAGTGGCATCGTTGAGCTTGTCGTGCGCGTTCCACATCGTTGGATGCATCGAGCGATCGCGCCTCGGATGTTTCCGGTTCTCGTTTCGGCACTTCGCACGATGTTGCTACGCCGTCGACAAGTATGGGCGACATCGTTCAGGCACGCCTGGAGCCGCATTTTGCATCGGTCGAAGCATCCCGAGAGGTCGCCGTGAAAGTGCAAGGCAAAACAAAGTTCGGTGTCTGCGACTGCGCGGAAAATAGGACTGACGGGTGAAGGCGAGGTGCTTGCCAGTACGGAAGAAGCGGGGGAGTTTCTTATCGTTCAAATGATGGCCCTGAACTCGCTTCTTGGCAAATCCAAGTGCCAGCAGTGCTCCCAACCGGGACTTTCAGTTCAGCTGGGAACATGACATGGATTAGCAACGCAAATAATACTGACATGCGCGTTTTGCGGTGGTGTCGCGAAGGAGTCATCACCGCGAAAAGAAGGTCGCGAAATTTTCGATGTAAAAGTGAGAGCTGTACAAGCTGTATTGGCAAAGGGGCAACAGTGTAGACCGATTTCTGGTCAATTATAGATGTCTCACATAGAGGGTTGCATCACACAACATTTTAGAAACATCTGAAGGCTGAGTTTGAGTTTGAAATCCTTTTTCTCAAAATGACTTTTCTTGCTTCCTGCTTTGCTTGTTCCACTGATTTCTTCGTGACCACTAGGTTTTTTTCAGTTCCATTTTTTTCTCTGTACAGTAGCCGACGGATTTTTCGGACTCTAAAAATTCGGACTTGTTGGATATTCCGGACTTCATAGATGTACCGGCAGGATTCCCATAGAGCTAATGCATTTTCGCGACCGATTTTTCGGACGAATCTAGGTGCCAATGTTCGATTTCCCGGACTAAATTGCTTGGTCCGAGCCGCGCTACCCGATCTTGAAAGCCGCCATGTTGGATTTTCCGCTGGCTTGGCCGGGCTTGGCTTCCAGTGCCCCCCTGTATAGCCTTCAAGATTAGTAGACGCATGCTATCCTCTCGTCTCCGAGGCCATGCCCGCGCTTCCTTGGCCGACAAAACTCCCAAAAAAGCGGCACTTGCCTTTTTTTTTTGCCTTTTTTTTGTTTGGTCAGCTCGGCACTATCGTCATATCACTTAAGGTGGCGGTCCCACTCCGGCGGCACGCGCTCGGCATTTTAGTCATTGTTTGCGGACGCACTGTGCTTCCTGCGCTCATTGGACAAATGTGAACTTTATTGCGTTAGAAAGCTTAGTTTCTGCGCTTTCCAATGATACCTAGTATTATCGCCTAGCCTGAAGCGTCACCTAACGGCAGTCAAAACAGTGGGAGCAAAAAACGGCATTCTTGCTGTACTAGTCTCCGCTGTACTGCCATTCCGACTAAACTGTTCAACGTAACAAAATGAAATTTGCTGTGTCTTTAAATGAAATGTTATACAAGGTTTCTATGAAAAGAAATTGCGTGTAAAGCAATTAGAAATTTATATAGGCGCCAATAAAAATGGGCAAAACTACAAAAGTTTATGAATGAATATCTTTTTTCCTTTTAAACTCAGGACAACAATATTTAGTGGTTTTCTAGGCTACAGTGTACTTATCATCTATGCAAAGTTGTTTTGTGTTCTAATGAACAGTTTGTGAGGTATTATTACTTACATTTGGCAATTTATGACTATACTTGGTCACGCATTACCGGCGACGGGACAAAACTATTCGAGCTGAAACTCTGAAATTTTCAATAATCAAGCAGCAAGCCCTTATCTCCATGTCTATGAAGAGAAAATTTGCTTATGTTAATTAGGGAATCTAGAGGGGAGTAGTGAATTTAGCTTATTTATCTGCTTACCAGGTCCGTGCAAATTGACATTCTTTTTCATGTAAACGCTAATTCACAACAGTTGTTGTGCATTACTATAACCATACAGTGTCGTGCAATTACTAGCACTCACGAGTTTTACTAAGCAGTGCTTGAAACAGAAGATTTTAAATAAATAATAAATCTCACAGGCGATTTTCGGTGGTGGCGCCATCTGTGCAAAAACATATCAAGCTGTTTCACGTCAGTTCCAACGTTTGTCAAATGTGGTGCCACTAAACATTACAAAGCGGGCAAAACGCAGAGGGAATTCTTTCTCCAGGTTTGAGTGTTTGGCTCAGTCTAGTCACGGCGCCTCCCCACTTCCTTCAAGCACACGTGTCGGCAACCACGCCTTCAATGTAGTCCTACACGAGTTCACTAACTTGTGGCTGCGGGGAGAAAAATAAATAAATAAAGAAAGAAAGCGCCGTGCACGGTAGATCATGAGTGCATGCTAGATCGCTAGCAGGTTAGGCCATTGTGCCAAGGAGAATTGCAAATTGCCCTCGCCCCCTCTATTTTGCAGGCTCGTTGGACAATATCGGGAAACTTGCTTTCCCCACGTGGGCGAGGTGCGACGTGAGTGGCAGGGTACTGTGTTTGACTATTGTACGCGACGCCGGTGGAACGATAGGATTAGCAGCAAACAATGAGCGAGCCTTACAGACAGCAGCGAAAAGTGCTGATGGGTGCGTGACCTGCTGCATTCCAAGCCGCGTGCTACTAAACAAATGTCACGTGTTCCGACGCCCAGTGAAGTTTTGAAACATGTGATTTCCAGTAGGTGCTTTTCTCGTTGAAAGATATATCGTATTTATCTGCGTAATCATCGCACTCGCATAGTGGTCCCACCCCCACTTACTTTTTTGAGTGATCATCGTACCCTTGAAAATCACTGTAGTGACTGCAGTTTGCTTGTTGTGGTGCATGGCAGCCGACCAAGCAGAGTTTTCCTCCATTGCATGCACAACAGTTTGCACAACAGAATACAATCTCACATGCGCTCGAAAGTCTCCGAATTCAGCAGACAAAAGTTGAGAGAGAGAGATAAATGAAAGCATGGACAGCGCGAAAAAGGCAGACAACACGTGCACAATTTACACTATATAGATTGATGACTATTATAAGAAGTACTTCTCGCAAATAATTTGTTTATGCAGTCCCTGCTTGTGTAGATCATGTGATCTTATTATGCCATAGGCTAATGTGAGGACTTGGTATTGAACGCCTGTGTCACGAAAACGGCTGTCGGCGAAACATGCACAACTTCTGAGGGCTGCGCGCAAGGCTGTGCGTGAGTGCTTGCGATGGCCATCGTAATCATAATGCATAAAGCATAACGCGCTAGCAGCGGTGAGCGCGTGTGAATTTCCTAAAGCAAACGTTCCGTGCAACCGCTTCATTTACCATTCCACTGTACTGCGGCTCTGGAACTCGAATGACATGATCTCCAAAACTATTCGCGCGGAATCTAGCGGGTGCGCCACCGAACCCGTGACCGCGCGATTATGCGCATAATTTCTACCCCAATAAAGCAGCCTAGCCACGTGTACTATGCTGTCTATTTGATAGGGGCCCTGGAATAATAACTTTCGTCACCGAATCGAATACTGTCAAAGAAAAATCGAATCGAATAATGACTATGCGATTCGAAAACCGAGTTGAACAGTACATCATTTGATTCGTCCAAAGTAATGAATATTCGCACACCCCTACTAGTATTTCCTTTCCGGAAAACTTATCTCCACTGTGCACTTGCAACTTACAAATTTATAGCTGCTTTTATATAGACGCAACGGGAAATCTTGTGCGGCACTGAAAGTACAAGCATTCATCGAGTTCTGCACCAGAACTAAATACTTAGCTTCTGCACATCACGTTGCGCTTCTTTGTCAATGCATCCTGTGAGGAAGAAATTCTAAACTAGTACAAAAAAATTCAGAGCCCTTCCACTACTGTGAAGATGGAAGCCCGTGAAGCTGTGACAATGGTGGATCTGCTGTAGTGAATGTTGCTATATTGAATTCACATATTATCATTATTGACAATATCGAGCGTCCTTGGCATTTTCGTCAAAAAGCAAGTAAACCAGCATCTCGTTTTCGCCCGGCGCGATGGTCAAGTAGTGCATTTGCTGTGCCAAGTCCGCCCACGATACGCTCCGCATCGCGGGCCCGATCATCTGCCGAGGCCTTGGCGTGACGCCGACGAGATCTCTGCCGCTCCTGCTCTCGGAGGCTCATACCAACATATCCAACGCGGGTATGAGCCACACGTGATTTCTTTCATACCTTCCTTCTTTCTTTCCTTGCCAATTTTGGTATATACCAAGTGAACGAGACGCCACAAAATAGTTGCCTACTTCCGGTGTACACGGACGCGGAACCTAGCATATGTAACAGCTTCGCTGTAACACAGTCGCTTCTATGTGCCTTCTTGGTGGGCCTCTTGCAAAAGCTGGGCCGGTATTTTGCACCGATGCGGCGGCCTGAAACTCGGGCTTCGTTTCGTGTTCTCTTACACGCGTTTGGGGTATAATTTTCATCACGCCTGTCCCACACCCATAACTAGGCTTTATTTCCACTCGCCTACTGTTATGCATTAAAGCTTTTTGCTGACGGCTTATTGTAGTAGTTGCCATAAAGACCAGATTAGGTATTTTATTCGCCTTATAGTAGCAAAAGAATGATTAGATACTTAGACCTGCTAAACAAATAGGCGGTTTACATAGCCCTATAACGCCATTACCTGCGGCTGTTTCTTTAAGGCATCTGCGCCTCTGTATCGTTAATTACTGCTATGATAAATAATATGGCAAACAATGTCACAGCTCTGAAAATTTTTTATTTCCAGTTACATATAATGACATTATAGATAGAACATTCAAATTCACACTACAAATGAAAAACAACTGCTGTACAGGAGTGCAAGATACACAATAAAAGCTCATCACATACAAAGTAGTAAGCAGGTTAAACATGGTTGACTATCTCACATAAATGCAAACAATTAATTAAGCCTGCTGAGCTTGAGATGCTTTGCTGACTTCCGCTTGGCAGCGTTTGACTTATTTATCCCTTTAACAAAAAAGTGAAGCCTCATGGTTATGTAAAACCCAATAATGCGAGGTGTCAGCCTTTCACTGTGTTGTGCACAACCAATCATTTTTAGAGACGAAGTACCATCAATCATCTGTAACACGTCCATCACACTTTCCCGATGAACCTTATGAGCCGAGAAACAACTTGTAAAGATGCTCTCCAGGTGTGTGATGAAGCGGAACAGCTGAAGTGAAGGGTACAAGAGGCCCCCCTCATCCTTGTGCTGCACAAACACAGAGGCATTCAACAGGCGCCCCTGCTCTGCTGGAAGCAAGAGCTCGCTTATACAACGGGAGCATTTGCTTGGCAGCACGTACTTTCTTGCCACATAGCCTGAAATGTAGTAAGTGATCCTTGAATCACTTCTTTCCACGTGGTACTCGTGTTCATTGATTGCAGTTAACACAGGCACCGTTGGAGACACTGCATGGTCACCTATGGATGACTCCACTGTTCTTAAAAGCTTTCCGTTGGAAGTTTCCTCTTTGTAGTGTCAAGAAGAGAGCTGATGACGCACCCATCAGCATTTCCACCAAGAACACTCTGAGCGAGATTGTAGAAAGAGAGACAATTCACTGTTAGCAAGAACTGCTGCGGTGTTGGGTGGGTGTTGCAGCCTGATGACATTCTCACTATGCCGAAGAAGTTCTCTATCCTGGCTGAGGCGTGACGTCAGCAGGTATATGAATCCAACCTCTTTGCGTAAGTACTCAAGCATCTCCAGCGTACTTGTCAGTGTTACTCTAAGCCCTTCTGCAGTGGAATCACTCAGGAAATGTCCTTTATCGGTCTGGTGCTCCCATTTGTTCAGAAAATCAAGCATTTCTTTTATCCGTTCCGCACCAGAAGAGTTCGGTCTTAGAGCTTCTGCTGGGTACCTAGCAGTCATTATGCTGATGAGTGATTTCATTCTTGTAAAGAACTTCTCTGTTGCACCTATGTTTCCACACTTCCTCTCTAGTTGCGCCCGATAAAGGAAGAATGCCTGCAAAGGACCTTGCCCGAAGATTTGAAAGGCATAACTGGCTCTCATCTTCTCGAAATTGTTAGGTGCAACGTGAACATTATTTATGCCTGGCATCGCCCTTAAAGCAATTGCACTTGTGTCAAGCTTGAGAGCTTCTTTGACGAACTGTAAGGACACTTGTCCATCCGGCGTGTTTAAAGTTGTGTTGAGGAGTCTGTTCCATACATTCTTCACTAGGTGAGGGAAATCAGAAAAAAAATAGAGTGAGCGGCTGCTGTCTACTGGATGTTGCCTCTTGCAGACCACTTCTTTCACTGATGCTCTTATATTGAGCACCCTCCACATTTTTCTGTTCCACGAGGCTGCATCACACATAACAAAATCAACGAGAAGACCAGCTTTCTCCGCAAGAATTGTGGCTTCAACAACAATTTTGGCTAACAACTCACCCTTAACATTCTCGTGGCTGGCAAACGAACCAAGAACTTGGGTCCAACTGCCAACAAGTGGCACAAACATTACAACTAGACCGTGATTACATGGCAAGGATTCTTGTCCTTTCGGTGTGTATGCACCAAGATCTACAAATCCTTCGATCTTTGCTCCTGACGTCACTGAAAGATGTTCGGACAACTTCATTTCGTCGATAATGATTCCCCCGTGCCGATGAAGCTCATCTAGTTGCGCGGTTTTCCCTTTCAGAGCGCTCAACATTTTTTCGTTAAATCCAAACCCAGACCTATACTGAGCTGTGTACTTCCTGATTGTGGTCTCACTTGGGACAGCCAAAATTCCCTGCTTCCGCATATATCGGTAGAGCTTAGGACTTCTGATTCTAAGCAGAATGCATTCTAGAGTCCACTCCCTGTCGTACGTCATTCCACGGGGACTTTTTCTCTTTGATGCCTCGAAACACTGCCGGACAGCTAGTTGCTGCTTAGGTGAAAGAGTCCTAATCTTTTCAGCAAGCACTTCCTCACTCGTTGAAGCACTTTCCGCCTTTGTCTTGTTGAGATCTTCAGCAAGCTTATATATCTTCGATAGAAGCCGCTTGTTTCGGCGGTTGCTCGCTAGCAGCTTCTGCGAACTAATCCTTGAGGGACGTTTTGACATCTTCCGACGTCTGACGCGCGACTGCCGTGTAACAAGCGCTCTCCTTAAGTACTTGCATGCGACGCATGGCGTTCCCTCCTTTGTTGTTTTCCCATGGCAGTTGATGCTGAAAGCAATTCCCGATTTCATTTCCATCTGGCCGCGCAAGTGATCTGTAAGGCTGCTTGTTAAAGAGCTTTCATTACTCGCAACTGCTCCGCAGCAGAGAAGCATTTGGTTCGCCTTTTGCAATACAGTCGTGGCGTCCTGTACTCGAAGCAGCGAAGACTCTGCAGCCAGCTTGCCTTGCAAGAACGTCTTCGAGCGGAAACCGCCGGAGCTATCCGCAGTGAAAAATATAGCCCTTTCTACTTTTACCTCACCCGTGACGGAGTTCAGTGCGCACAAAGTAAAACATACTCCTTCGTTGTCTTGCATCTCGTGCAGCGTCCAGCGCTTATTCGGCACAGTTGCGTGCTTCAGTGCATCGACAGTTAGGGATGCATCAGCCTCGGCAGGTTCGCACCCACCAACAGTATCAGTAGTATCGGCCTCGCCAGCTTCGCCGTTACTGGCAGGTTCATCCACACTGTGATCTTCGCCGGCACTCGATACCCGAGCCTTTTTCGGTAGAATGGCAGCTTCACTTGCTTTCCGCTTCCTCTGCTTTCTTGCGGGAGTCACATGCTTGCTTAAATACGCCGGGACGTTTGGTAAAATCGTCGGTACGGCGTTGGGCGTAAGCGTAGGCTTTCCCCGCAGTAGGCGAACTTCTTCACCATTAATTTGGTGCACATAGTCTCGAACGATGAAGTGCGGCTGAAAGTGGAGTTCACACACTGCGCAATCCGCGGTGAGTGGCTTGTCCGCTCTGTGCAGATTTCGCTCCCACAGGCTTCGTCGTGCAGGGTCAGCAGGCGCCTTGAACAATGAGGGTTGCTTAGCACCTTTGGTTCTGTCATACCCGCTGCTGCACCCGGGAGCGTAACAATGGTTCAGGCGTTGCTTCCCCATCGCTGAGGAGAATCACACAATCACCGTTCACGACACCAGCACAACTAAAATAACTTAACACGCACAAAACAAGCTGCTACACATCGCGCTACCCAAACGTGCCGGAGACGGCGGGAGGAGCATGCCAAAAGCAAGCTGAGCACAGCCGGCGCAGCGTAGTCAGCGACGGCAGCGCCGCCGCTACGGGCGACACCTGCACTGACGCGCGTTTTGAAGGCGCAGCCGCTCCATTCGCTCCACTGCCCTCTTCTAGTTCACTGTAGCACTGGTCTGCAGGCCATCTGCCAGGACGGCTTTCGAAGCAGTGACCCGCGCTCACTTGACGGCTACGTCAAAAGTGGCAGTGGCGAACCACTAATTGCCACCATCATCGGCATTGACAATTTTACAAAGTTTGAGCGAGCTATTGTTGAAAGTATCAGTGGGGAGAAAGCCACCATGCGCAGCAACAGAACAGTGGTGCGAGGGACAACTCGTGAAAAGGGGGGAGGAATCACCCGTCGCCGCGTCGCAAGAGGGCCATCCCGAGGCATGCTGCAGCAGCGAAGAGCAGATTTTTTTTTTTTTCGCTTTTTCGCAAACATGACTGAGTGGCGTTGCCTGGTGGGAGAATCTGAACTACACGCAAGATGGCGACAGTGATACCTCCACCTTAAGCGGAATCCGTTTTTTTTTTTTTTTTTGTTTCTTTTTGTTCTTTAAGTTTCGGTTGCGCCGTACGCTGTGTGCGGGTGAAAGCTTGCGAGGGTCAGCCGGCAACCGCAATTAATCTCACGCACGCGAGAGAGGAAGGCGGCCGGAGAGGCGCGCGCGGACTTTTCACTCGCGGGGCACGGGAAGAAGGCGGCGGAGACGGTTGCATTCAGCTCTTGCAGCTGCTGCCGACGGAGCTGCCACGGGCACCGTATCTTGAAAGCGATCTGCTATGTGGCCGAAAGTGTGCGCCCGCGATCTGCGATGGGCAAAAAGGGCGTGCGCCGAGTGCCGGTAGCTTCGTATGCGCTGTTTTTTTCTTTTTTTTCGACGTTCGCGTCGAAGCGAGAGAATAGACAGCGCGAAGGTCAATTTACCCGTGGTCATCGAGCGAGATGTGTTCATGTAACCTGTGCGTGCGTGACACCGTGCTTATTTAGTTAGTAAGCGCATATTTAATTACAACTTTATACGGCCGATAAAACTAACATCCTTACTTCGTATCGCTGTCTATTTGCTATCGCAATCGGTGCTCCGCCTTTTGGGCGAAACTGCAACATATAACTTTTTTTCTCTTGGGGGGGTGGGGAGGCGAGTTTTTCGGAATGTTCGTTTTTTTCGGACTGCTCGATTTTTCGGACTATTTTTCAGTCCCCGCGAAGTCCGGAAGATCGGTCGGCTACTGTATTCCTGGATGTACTGTCCATGGCATGACACTCTTGCTTTTGCAGTTTTACTTTACTACAATTAACGATTCGACTACTTGCACACAGCCTAAATGCATGTGGTACAGTCACCTCATAAAAAATGAGAACTAAAAAAAATTGCATTGCGAATAAAAAAATCTAAGAATGCCACGACCTCAACCATTCATCGTACATTGCACAGTGCTTTGAACAAGTGTTCTATCATATTTTATAATTGATTCAGGCTTGGAACAAGGCCAGAAGGAGAAAAATATTGTACATAAGAAAGTTCTAAAGATATCTTTATGAAATTTATACAGTAGTATCACAAAAACGTTGGTGATAAGCCTGCCAATTTTCATAAAAATCCACAAAGAAATAAGAAAGTTGGTATCGAACGCCACGTCCCCCCTTAAGCGGTCAGCACATATATGGGGGCTGGGTAGGGGAATCTTCGCGACTACGTTTTAAGCGCAGTTACACATTAAGCGGATACGTATTAATGAGGTTTGACTGTATACAGTAACCAGTAGTGATACAACAAGCCATTATGGCTTCAGCTTCAGTGGGCAGCCACTAACAATAGACTCTAGGAGACTGGGTCGGGGACTCATTGCAACCGCATCTTATCTGTTAGTATGTCCTAAGTAGGTAGTTAATACAGTTGAATCTCGATAATTCGAACTCGAAGGGGCCCGAAAATGGAACTGGGCCTCCGCCACTGCTTCCCTCTGTGCCGCAGCGTTCAAGGTCAACACGTGACGAGAAAGTAGAGGAAGCATAAAGAAGACGGGTTCACTGCCATTTTCTCCATGTGGCTGAGACGTCGGCACGTACGGGCATGTTCCGGCGTGACCCAGAAACGGCGAGAAGGTGCAATTTCCACCGTGGTCTCTTTTTTTTTTTCATCGTGCGTGGCGTTGAAAGGCCTCTCCTAAGCTTTTGCTTTATGGCAGGGTCGGAGCAAAGGCTGGTCGGAGGCACTGCCGCGTGATTTGGTGCGCTTTTGAGAGCATTGTCGGAGCGCATTAATGTTCGAATTATTCGTCGCAAATGCTTGCACGTTCGAATTACCGGGCGTTTTTGCCCATTGGAATACACATAACTTGTGACAGGACCACATTGACAGTTCAAATTAAGCGGGTTCGAATTGACGCGATTTGACTGTAACAAGGTTCTGTATTTGAGCAATTGTACGATGAAACACATTTCATAAAGATATTCACTGCAGTTTCATGCTGTTATTATCTCTACAATTTGGCCAATGTCAATAAGTTGCTGCCAGCTGACATTAGAGACTGTAATATCGATCAACCATTTTTGGAATCATGTTATTTTCAGAGTGCGTTGCTTGGTCGAGCCAGCCCACATCACCTCCAAAGCTTCAGTGAGGCATCATGCTGAATGACATGTCATTCAAAAGCAAGAGTCCCCATAAGTGATTATGAGAATACCGCTCCAGGAGGCAGCCATACAGCAGGTCCAGAGCAGGCCAGGGGAAGCTGTTCAAAGAAAATAATCCTAAATTTACACTGCACTTGTGCACTCCACACACCATGCCGTATTTACTAGCATGGTGAACGCACTTTTTTTCCTGAAAAATATGCGCAAAGTTGGAGTTCATTATGCGGGGTAAAATTTTGAGTGATGTTTTTTCCGCTGCTGCCCCTAAAGAAGTCGTAGTTTCGTCGGAAAGGCAAATCATTGATTGCGATAGAAAATGTGTAGACTGCTATACAAAGTGAGGATAGCAGTTTTATCGGCCGTATAAACTTGCTAACATTCACTAACTATGTAAATTAACAAGCATGGTGTCAGCGTGCACAGGCAAACATGACAGATCATATTCGATAACCGCAGACACTCGCTGTCAAAATGCTGGCATGAGCAAGCGCGGCGGCAACAGTGAGCGAAGTGACCTTCCTGCCGTGTATCTCTTCAACGCAAACTGAGTGGCGAGAACGGAGCACGCACAAAGGTAAAAGCCGCCGTCGCACCTAGACTCAGCCCCCAACGCAGATTGCTTTCAAGATAGGGCGCATGCGGCCGCGCAATGCCCAGTAGCTGCACCGCCCCCCTCCCTTCCCCCCGGCGCCATGCGCATGACGGAATACGGCATGTTTCCTGCCCGCTTTCCTCCCTCGAACGCGGCAGATTGAGCCACAATCGTCTGCGCTGACGGCAAAGATGCGCCTTTAGTGTCCTTGCGATTGCTGTCGCAATAAAAGTAGGAGACAGATATTGCGTCAGGCGGGTACGATTGTATCGGATGCCGTATCGGACGCCTAATTGTACCGTGTCTCTCCTACTTCACGGCAGCAAGTTCAGGGTGCGTTCATTATGCAAGGAAAAGAAAAAATGCACTTCTTGATTGGAAAAGGGGGGGGGGGGTGCATTCGTTATGCTAGTGTGTTCATTAAGCGAGCAAATGCGGTAACTTCCAAACCTGACACATTCACAGCTCTATGCCTCACCTATGGAGTGTGTTTATTCACAAGGCTCACGGTGTGGTTCAAGGCCCCTTCATGAACATTCTGCAGTAATAATAAATGTTTTTTTTTAATGTCAGGGCTGGTTGCTTTTGATGCAAAACTGATGCTAGTGAAGGTGGCACCATGAGCACTTTGTGGTAAATAGTTGAAACATGTTGATAGCCATTGGCTTTCCCATCTAGGAGCTGCTTATTCTAGCACTTAACAGACTGTAAAGCTCTTTCGTGGTGCCGGTGCTGCTCGTGCACCAAAAGGCCAGGCATCAGCCTCCTCTTAATGCCTTTTCATTGAATTTCACCCGAGTCAGTAGTCTCAGCCAAGATGTGGAACCCCTCTTGGGGCTCTTTGAGTGATGTTATTGGACGATACTATTTTTGAACTTTTTGGATTATCATTGCAATACTGGTAAACTGGCATGCTCCACCATTATGCACCCCTTTTCTATGTCATCATCATCCCTCATCATGTCTTTACAACCCTTCCCCCTGTTCACCGTATTAGGCTAGAGTGCACTAGCTCAGGTTGACCTCTCCACCTTTATTCAAATCCTCTCTCTGTAAGGATATTGAAGTCTGTTGATTTAATATCAATTGTCAGTTGAAAGAGCCAACTTGATGTGGAGTTATTTTTGCTCGTTTAGGTCAAGCATGTCGCCATATCCCCTGGCGAGATTCTAAAGGTGCCCGGATCAGACACTGGAGTTGAAGTTGGCTTCCTCGAAAGAGTTGCCCTTCCTATTGACAACACTGGTGGGATATTTCCTTTCATCCTCCCCCTCTTTTCTGTTCTTGTAAATCTTGCTTTTTAAAGTTCTGGGCTGCACAGTTGTGATGGGATGTGTACTTAATTGCACTGTAGTACAGTAAAAGATAGTTAATTTGACCCTCGTTAATTCGGAAAATCGGGTAGCTTGGACTTGTCCTCTATTCCCAGCTGGCGTATGCATTATTCAGTGCAATCAAACTCTCTTTAATTCGGATGTATTTGGCCGCACATCGGTTAATTCGGACACAACTATCGAAGTGTAGCGAGCAAGGAGTGGGGCAAGTGTGCGTTGCAGGAGAGCTAAACTGATGCTAGCATCTAACCGAAACAAAACGGCAGAGTCCGCGTGGTCCACATCGCGATAGTCATTAGCGGAAATCGTACGTGAATGCAACGAGGGAACGCTTAGTGTCTCTTTGTACCTTTATTCTTGCGTTTACAGCCTCGCATAAAACACTGCGTTGGCTGCGGGATTTCATAATTGCGTAGTTGCCATCCATGATCGCGTCGATAGTGGTCGCGGTTACAACCAACGGTACTTTTGTTTGGACTCTGTATGCGTATTGCCCGTCTGCCTAAAAAAATGCGTAGTCGCCATCCATGATCGCATCGAGAGCGACCGCGGTTTTGTCTGCAGATGTTGCAGCGAATGGTAGTTTCGACGACTCGGTGCGTGTGTCGGCCGAGTTTCTTCAGCACCGCAACGTCGGCGTTCATAACCACGTCGATAGAGGCCGCGGTTTCCTCCACGACAGTTGCGGCCAACAGTTGTTTAGTTTTGACTTGGTGCAAAGCTGTCGGGTATGAAGAGCACCGGCTACCTTGCGATGGACGGACTATCTGTTTACGATCGGCTCACTGGCTAATCGGGATGTGCGTGCGGTAGTGCAAGGCGTGTCGCAAATGAATTCGCGTGCCGCGGCCATGCTGCGAAGGAAGTTGCGAGGCCTCGATGGCTCCTGCTAGAGCCAATGACTCACGTGATGACGAGAATTGCTGCTTCCGCACTGCTTTTGTGCAAAATAGCATATGTCTTTTTAACAATTTATTTAGTATTTATATTTTTTTGCGCTGCTTCGCCGATTGCACTTGTGTCCGTGCGTTCCCGTTCTCGGTCCATTTCCTTGCTTTTTTTTGCGATGCTTTGCCAATTTTATGTCTTAAAACTTAGCCCAATGTTCAGTCTTCGTCTATTTCACATAGCTTGACGCGATGAGAACCGGTGGCGGCGGGCAGTGCTGTGTTGGCGTTCATAATCCATGCAGAACAGAAAGAGTTGTGTACCAGAAACAGCCAGTGCTTGGAAGCACGAGGAAGGAAAATACAGTCGAATCTCGATAATTCAAACTCGAAGGGGCCCGGAAATTTGTTCTAATTAAAAGAAGTTCGAATTAAAGAAGGGACGTATTTTGAACTATTGGAGCACCAATGCACGATGCATGAACGGTGCGTGTCGTGAAATATCGCGGCGCGCAACCGCTAACGCCGGTCAACGCTCGGTTCCTAATAACGGCAGCAAACGAAACTTCAGGGAGCGGACGGCGCCAGAGTGCGACGCGCGCGCGCACGCGGAGACCGTCGAAGGTGAGGGAGGAGGCCGGCAAGAAAGCGGATTTGGCCTTGGCAACTTCGCCGCGTCGGTGGCTCCCCTCACCCTCTCTCTCAGTTCCCTCGCAGCTACATCCCCTTCGACTGTCTCTGTGCGACTATCTCCGTGCGCGCCCGCTGCCATGCCGGTGCCTTCGGTACAGCCGGCCGGCGCAGATTAGCCCACTCCCTGAAGTTTTGTTTCTGCCATTATCGGGAAGCGAGCGTTTGCCGGCGGGGGGGGCAGTTTCGTTGGCCGGACCAGGCCTCCGCCGCTGCATTAAGGGCAGCGGCGGAGGCCCTAAGCTTTTGCTCTATGGCGGTGTCGGAGCAATGCCGGTCGGAGGCGCCGCCACGTTATTTGGTGCGCTGCTGAGAGCATTGTCGGTCCGCGGTATGTTCGAATTAACAGTCGCAAATGCTTTTGCGTTCGAATTACCGAGCGTTTTCGCTTATTGAAATACACATAACTTTGACGGGACCACAGCGTCAGTTCAAATAAACCGGCAGTTCCAATTAAGTGTGTTCGAATTAACGAGATTCGACTGTATACCTTAAACGGATTGAGCCACTGAGAGGACAGCAATATGACGACTGCAAATCCTTATTTTTCCTTCGGCGCCCAAAGCTCTGGAGTTGTTACATCTGTGGAGGTGAAGACACACAATTTACAGTAGCCGACCGATTTTCCGGACTTTACGGGGACTGAAAAATCCCAAAAATTTAAGTCCGAAAAACTGAACAGTCCGAAAAAATCTTGCATCCCCCTCCCCAAGAGAAAAAAAATTTAGGCTTAGAGCGGCTTAAGGAAAATGGCGCAGTTTCGCCCAAAAGGCGGAGCATCAATTGCGATAGCAGATTAATAAGACAGCTATACGAATTAAGGATGTTAGTTTTATTGGCCGTATAAAGTTGTAAACATGCGCTTACTAACTAAATAAGCACAGTGTCACGCTCGCACAGGTTACATGAACACATCTCGCTCGATGACCGTGGAAACCCGTTAAAACGCTGGATTTGGAAAGTGCGCCCGAAGCAGCAGCTAAATTGACCTTCGTGCTGTCTATTCTCTCGCTTCAATGGGAACTCAAAAAAACAAAAGAGAGAATGTGAAGCTACTGGCACTCGGTGCACGCCCTTTGTACCCCTCGCAGATCGCTTTGAAAATGAGGCTCCCGCGGGCGCACACTTCGGCCGCATAGCAAATCGCTTTCAAGATAAGGTGCCTGCGCAGCAGCTCCGTCGGCGGCAGCTGCAAGAGTTGAACGCAACACCCCACTGTCTCCGTCGCCTTTTCCCTCCCTGTGCACCGCGAGCGAACGAACTACTAAGTGGTTCATTTGGGAAAGGAAAGGTTAGCGGTATCTTCTGCAGCCCTTGAGGGAGCACGGCTCAGCTACGTAGCCCAGCACCGTGCGAACGAAGTCCGCGCGCTTCCGGCCGCCTTCCTCTTTCCGTGTGCGTTGCCGGCTTACCCTTGCAAGCTTTCACCCGCACGCAGCGTACGGCGCAAGTAGAGTGTACTAGACAATGGTTGAGTGGGCCGAACGGCGCTCTGCCGCTGAGGCACCGCGTGTGCGAGGGCGCTGCGAGCGAACTAGATTGGGGCGGAGACGCGCTCCGCAGCATATTCAACGTACTTTCGCTGCGGGCGCCGAGGCCGATTGCGCATAGTACGCTCTTAAAATAGTGTTTTATTTCAACAGCAAATTTATGTTTATATCATTTTGCCAAACATATATATTTGAGGCATGGATTTTACAATGCCACGTCTTCAATTTTGCTGTCGTTGTCAAGTGCGGCGTCTGCTAGCAAGCGTGCGTTCGCTACGCGGATCCCGGCGGACGCCCAGTTTTTCTCGCAGAACCTCTCTGCAGTACATTTTTTAAATGTTTTAGTTGCTTTGGTGCGCCCATGACTCTTGCCGGCCGGTACCAAATGTAGCTTTAGCCAGGTGAACTGTTGTTTTTACCACTGTCCTCTAAAAGTAACTGGTATCTCTGCACCACAAAGGCTACGTAAGAAAAAGTTTATTATTGATATCGTGTCATTTTACGTGCGCTTCTTGTTGGTGGAAATTGATCAGGGACAGTGATCGAAGAAAATGATATTAGAGTGAAATAAACCAGGTTTATTAACTGCGTGGCGCGAAGAATGAGCAATGTATTTCTAGGTAATTAAATCAAAGGCTACATAGACACGCATATTCGTGATATATACGTAAGGGAAAAAATTAAAATATTCTAAATCCAATAATTAAAAAAGTGAGAACTCCCGAATGGAATAACCGCACGTGTTTGCAGTAACAAACATCCTTATTAGTGAATAATGCAAATAAATGTCTCACTCGCAGAAGTAATATTCATAGCAGGCAAAACCATCTTATATGTGTGTGTGTGTGCAAGCGTTATTGATATACTGTACGGCGCCGAATAGTCATTTCCATTCGAATGTAACGCATAACAGCACTATTGAAGTCTCAAAGGTGAGCGACTGCATGGAAGTGAGGACTATTATTCCGAATGTTTGTGCTGCCGGAGAGTCGTGGCTGTTGCGAAGAGGCGCAGTTCCTGAGAGAATTAATGTCAATAAGTCCTGCTTAACAAGTTCCTAGCTGTCATTGAATATAAACGCCCTGTTTTGGGGCAGCCTGTAAATCTGCTAACTTGATTGAGACAAGGATTTTTGCCAGTCTCACCATGTTTGCAACCCATTAAAATTGAGTGCCCCATTTGGTACCACACTTATCTTCTTCAATGAACGCAACAGATCTGCACATATCTCTACGTGTATTTGAGACATGCCGTTCCTTTGTTTCATTATGGTCGTTATGATAGTGCACCGGATAACTGAAAGCAGCCGTTTATAATATACGAGTTGCTGAGTTGAGCGGTCATACATTTGGGAACGGCATTACATTTATGTATGAAATATAGGATAAGCATAACATGTTTTCCTCGGAAATCAGACTCGAGAATAATTTGTTGTTTACACCCCCAGAAATAAGCCGAAGAACGCAGCCACCTGCTTTTCTTTCTTTTTTTTTTAATATAAGCAAATTCTTCGGTTTTACGTGGCAAAACCACAATATGATTATGAGGCACCCGGTTTAGTTTTCGCCACCTGGGGTTCTTTAACGTGCACCTAAATAGAAGTACACAAGTGTTTTTCCATTTCGCTCCCGTCGAATTCCGCGACCTGATTGAACCCGCGAGTGAACCTGATGAACCCGGGAGTGGAGTTTAGCAGCCCAACGCCGTATCCACTATATAGCCACTAATTAGGCTACCGTGCCAGCTTTCTCTTTCCTTCTTTTTTTTCTTTTTTTAAAGTATTGACAGGGGAAAAAATTTCCACGTACGGCTTATATGGCCAAATATGCGCATATATAATAAAATCTAAAAATAACTAAAACTGTTTTCGACGCTCGAGGTCCTACCGCAGTAAATGACCCCGTACCAATTACTCCGCATTCTGTTATGCGAGGAAGGCGCAGTTTTTTTAATTTATAACAATGCTTCCCGTATATCTGAGTACAAGGCAACGGATGAAGCAGATATGCTGTAAACTTGTTTGAAGCGGCAAGCAGGAAGGTTACATGTGTTTCTCTGTCTGCGTTTCACAAGGCCTGCTGATGGAAAACTATATGTGCAACAATACGCACGAGAGATACATGCTACTTGAAGAACGAGAAAAATATTTTTTAGCCAAAGGGAACCGTACAATGACGTAGTAGAATGAAAGGCGACACTGCAGCCGCAGTGCACGCGCATCACCGAGCGGTATTAAAAAGTAAAATAAGAGAAAGCAAGGAATTTACTCTTAAGGCATAAATACATGTTATATGAAATTATGAACCCCATTTGAGCGGTCTCAACGCAAATACCAGCGCACGAAGTAGTACGAATGACCCTGTCGAGCAGCATCACCAGCAGTTTCCAACGGCGCGACCTTGATGCGGCCCAATCCACTTCCACCGCAGCACCGCCACAGTATTTTTCCTCGTTGGGCGCCTCACTGCAAAGTTTGCGCCGCCCCAGCCGCTCGTCTCACTCGACCATATTCTAGTACTCTCTAGCCAGTGGCGCACTGACGGGGGGGGGGGGGGGGTTTCGGGGGTTGTAACCCCCCCCTGAGGCCGACTTAACCCCCCCTCTTTTCTTTAACCCTTTTTCTTTCCTTGCGCATTTGAGTACTGCAACTAAGATGTAAGATGCGCAATCGTCTGCACACTCACAAAAAGCGCATTTTTTGACAATTTCCCGTCAAAAATTGAAATTAGTGCGATTTAGATGATATTTGCAAACTGTCAACCCCCCCCCCCCCCCCTGGCAGAGATCCTGGGTACGCTACTGTCTCTAGCACAAACAAAACTTAAGAAAAGCAAAAAAAAACGTATTCCGCTTAGGTGATCATGACAATAGTGCTGAGCTGACCGAAAAAAAAGCAAGTGCCCCTTTTTGGAATGTTTTGTCCGCCAAGGAAGAGCGGGCATGGCCTCAGAGACGGGAGGATAGCGTGCGTGTACTAATCTTGAAAACTGTACAGGGGGCCACTGGAAGCCAAGCCCGGCCAAGCCACCGGAAAATCCAGTATGGCGGCCCCCAAAATCGGGTAGCATGGCTCGGAGCAAGCGATTTAGTCCGGAAAATCGAACATTGGCACCGAGATTCGTCTGAAAAATTGGTCGCGAAAATGCATTAGCTCTATAGGAACCCTAATGGTACATCTATGAAGTCCGGAATATCCAACAAGTCCGAATTTTTGGAGTCCGAAAAATCCGTCGGCTACTGTACATGGAACACAAAGCTCCTGCGAATAAACGGCTCCATTATTTATGTTAGAACAACTAGTCAAAAGCAAAGCAGCGTCGGAAATCTATGTGCAATTTGCCGAAGAACCGTGTACAGTAAAATCTTTTTACTACGAACACCACATTAAAGGGTGCCTAAACCACCTCAGATATTTTTTGAACATTTCAAGTAAACACGCGCATCGAGTTGAGAATGCCGCCACGATCAACGATGCCAAACGCTGCAGCGCTCCGCGCCGTGGACGCGCCACAAAATGAAAAAAAAAAAAAAAACAATGCGTCCTCCTTTCCTGGCCTTTCCGGTATCCCCAGTGGTCGTCACGATGTCAGCAGGGTGCATCTGGTGATGTCAACCGGGTCGACGATGTCGATTGGTCGAGCAAGAACCTACGACTTCCGGTTAATTGCTAGCAGGTACGTGCACTCCCTGCTCTTCCTCGCCGTGTTGCTCGCTTGTGCTTGCTTGCAAATTGGTAATTACAGCCCGCAACGCAAGTGTCAAATCGCTCTCGTTCCAACACAGTCGTGCTTAGCGGTCTGATTAGCTGCGCAAAGAGAATGCGACATTGTGGATCTTTCTAGGCATGCGTGCAACACAGGGTCCATAGCAGCACGCTTCGCATGAGCACAGGCTAGCGCGGAAGCAACAGCGGGTAGCCTAGAAGCGCTGAGTCATGGCTAAGGCCCGTCCACGTTACCGGCACGATAACTCGCTGCACGCCATTTGCCAATCGCGGGCTGCCATTCGACAGCGGTTTTGCTCGCGAACGGCGAGATTTCCTTACAGTACATAGAGGATGAGACCGGGACTCATTTATGCAGCAGCCTCACCGCCGCTGATCGCTCGACAGCGCCGATATCATTGCTAGGCCTTTTCCGGTTCCCTTCAAAGCTAAAGTGGACGGCTCTACGGAATGAATTACCGGTGCTCACAAGCCGCAATATTTTCTTATCGTTGTTGTCACTCTTCGCAATAATTGTACACAAACAAGAAAAATATGCAGATATTACGAGCGCCGTCCGCTGTGATGCGAGCACAGCCGAGCCAGTCGTCTCCCGTCGGTAGCCGTGCGGTGCAGCTGAGCTCAAAAAGTATCGGAGCTCTCGTTCATGTTAAACGTTTGACAGCGGATATTGTTTTTCATAAAATGTACAATTTATGCATCATTTTATCTAGCAGAAATAATTTTGCTTGGAACAGAAGCTGCAGGGGATGTTTTCGTCGCCGGCGGCAGAGGCGTGCAGCTTCGCGTATCGTCGATTGGCCCGTCGATCGTGCAGCGGGCGGTGCGCCGACCGAACTGTCGTGTACTTTGGACACCTCTCGTGCGGCAGACGTTCTACGGCACTAGAGGTTGGTTCGCCGTCGGTATACTTGCCGCTAGCGCGGACGTGCCTTTAACCAGAAGTGGACAGTGTTTTGAGAAGCGCGTTGGCGATGACGTATGTGACGTGACATTTGGAGGAGCACTCGGAGAGGAGGAGAGACCAGCCGACAAGGAGAGTACGGAAGGAAAGAGCAAAGCGAGAGAGGGCCATGTTTTGATCATCAAACGCGTGTAACTTCGTTATTACGGCACCATTTCGAAAAATTCTCGCGGCTACGTGTTCGTTGAAGACTCATGCACAACTGCAACACCACAACTAAATTCCGACCTCGGGGTGGTTTAGGGGCCCTTTAACAAACTTTTCCGAAATCCCGTGCTGACTGCTTATAGTTTCAATGTAAAAATACAATGTGAACATTTCAGAAAAACGATCGTTATTGAGTTTTTGTGTCATGTTAACAATGCCTCAGTACTACGAACTAATGTTAAATAAACTGGGCATTCTTAGATTTCCGTGTACCCTTTACGGCAGCCGAAACAGTAGGCTAGCAGACAAGGCGCAGAAAGCGGAAGCTGCAGCACATGGGTTTGGAAAAACAGAGCCTGCGCCCGTGAAAACAAACACGAGATAATTAAAAAAATTATTATTTATTTATTATTTTTATTTTTTCCTTCTGTGGTGGCGATGACGCATCAGGTTTTGCGAGCACATGCTCTGCCCAGACAAATGTCGCCTAGCAATGGAGGTGCATCTCTTCCTTCTTTCGCCCTTCTTTCTGCTCATGCCTCTTTCTTTCACGCTTCTTTCTGCGGCCATTCTAGCTGTGCGCCGCGAAGAAATGTAACCTCCGTATCGCGGGGATGCCGCACGGTATCATTTTGCACTTTCTGGACGGTGTCGTTTACGTGCGCTTGCACTTGGGAATAGCTCAGCTGTCTGCCTCGAGCGAGACAGTGTGGTGTCCATGGCAAAAAACATTGGAGGCGACACTGAGCTCACATTTTGTCAGTAGTTTACTCGGCGTTGGCTTCTCTTCTGCTTGCGCCACTTTTGTTATACGGTGCTCCGATGGTGCGTGGTGGCAGAACCTACGGAAAATAGCAACAGAGCTGGCCGAGGGCCAGCAGCTACGTTTTTGTGGACAGCTCATATGGTGACAACTTATCAACTGATGGGTTGATGGGTGGAATGGTTAATTTTATGGTTTTCACTATAATGACTATTCAGAATAACAAACAATTTGCCCTCAGTCCCCTGAATTTTGTTGTATCGAAATTTCACTGTATATCCAGGCCGTCTGAGGCCGCGGTGAAAACCGATGAAAATGCTTCGTCAACTCGTGTTTACGTAACTGGTCGTCCACACAAAAATGCAACCTAATTGTTTGGATTTGGTTCCACGAGGTACAGTTGAAGCTTGTTGATACGTTCCCGTTGCGTACGTTTTCCTGGCGTCAACGTTCGCAATTGAGAATACAAAAAATGGCCCAATGGAGTTATGCCAATTTTTTACCGGTTCATACATTCTCGGAAAACATGGTTTTTTGGCACCAACATTCAGTACGTCGCCAAACAGTGATGGTATAATACGTTTTCCGGCCGCTAGATCCCATGTAAACAAGAAAATGCGCGAGGTGTGTTTAATCTAGAACAGTATATAGCTGCCGGCCGTGGCAGCTTCACCGCAATACTCACCCGCTTGTCTCGCGTAAGAACGCTATCGCACACTCAGTTTTTCATTTCGGTCCCCACAAATCTTTTCCGGGGTTGTCGCACGCCACATTCACAGCTATCTCCGCCAATCCTATTGCGATAAGCATCTTCGCCTATCTGTTTCACAGCGTGTGGTGCCGTCGGAAGCGTAGTGCACGCTTTTAATAGGCGATAACCGGGCCGCCATTCCCTGTTGCATACTGTGATTATGTACGTTTTCCGCCCGCTATACCCCATCTGAACAAGAAAAGGCACAAGGAGTGCGCAATCGAGAACACTATAGAGCCACCTATCTCATGTTAAAAAGCCGGTGCACACAGTTTCTTATTCTGGTACCAGTAAATCTCCACGAGGGTCGTCGCTTGTCGCATTCACAGCTATCGCTGCCAAACCTATTGCGATAAGCATCTTCAACTATCTGTTTTACATGTGGTGCGTGGTGCCATTGGTAGCGTACTGCACGCTTTTAGTAGGCGGTAATCCAAACGCGCCGCCGTTTTCTGCTGCAGACGGCGCAATGCGGGTATCATGTTTAGCTCGCTGCGTGTAACACCGCATTGGCGGCTAGCCGTGTGCCTTCATAAGTGCGTAGTCGCCATCCATGATCACGTCGATAGCGACCGCGGTTTCGTCCGCACTTGTTGCAGCGAACGGTAGTTTCGTTTTGACTTGGTGCGTGCGTCAGCCACCTGCCTTGTGAACCGCAAGGTTGCCGTCCATGATCGTGTCGATATCGGCCGCGTTTTAATTCGCAGTGGTTGCGGCAAGCAGTAGTTTCGCCTTGACTCAGTGCAAAGCTTTCTAAGATGAAGAGCACCGGCTACATCACCATGGACAGACAATTTGTTGGCGTCCAGCTCACTGGTGAAAAAATTATCGGGATGTGCGCGCGGTAGTAAAAAGCGCGTCTCAGATGAAGATGCGCGCCGCGGCCACGCTGCGAAGGCGTCACAAGGCCTTCCCCGCTGCTAGTGCTAATTCATAAGATAACGAGAATTCAGCTTCCGCACTGCTATTTTTGCAAAATAGAAACACAATTTGCCGATTCATTCAGTAAATAAAAGCGTGTTGACTTAGTAAGCATTTGTTAGTTTTCTTGATAGACCCTTGATAATTCGATATTTGGGTAATTAGGACATTTTAATTCAATTAATTTGATGGGGGGGGGGTTCCTTGGCACTTCATGAAGCTTAGCAGGGTTCTCTGGAACGTACGTGCTTGAGAACCCCTTGTCTAGAGCAAGGGTTCTCAAGTACGTTCATCCCAGGAAACCCTGCTAAGCTTCATAAAGTGCCAAGGAACCCCCCCCGATTTAACCGAATCGAGGGTATCAAGAAAACAAACAAATGCTGCACTACGTCAACAAGCTTTTGTTTACTCAATGAATCGTCAAATCTTGTTTCTATTTAGCACAAGACCAGTGCGGAAGCTGAAATTCTCTTCATCTCATGACTGATTGGCGCTAGCAGCGGCGAAGGCCTCGCGACATCCTTCGCGGCGCGCGTTTTCATCCGAGACGCGCTTTGCACCAACGGGCGCACATCCCGATTATTTTTTCGCCACTCAGCTGCTCGCCAACAAATTGTCCGTCCATCGCGATGTAGCCGGTGCTTTTTATCTTCGACAGCTTGGCACTGAGTAAAAGCTAAACTACTGCTTGCCGCAACGGCTGTCGACGAAACCACGGCCGCTATCGACGCGATCATGGACGGCGACCTTGCGGTTCAGAAGGCAGGCGGCTGACGCACGCACCAAGTCAAAACGAAACTACCGTTCGCTGCAAGAAGTGTGGACGAAACCGCGGCCGCTATTGACGCGATCATGGACGGCCACTTTACGGTTCAGAAGGCAGGCGGCTGACACACGCACCAAGTCAAAACGAAACTACCTTTCACTGCAAGAAGTGCGGACGTAACTGCGGTCGCTATCGACGCTGCCATGGGAGGCGACTACGCAGTTGTGAAGGCACGCAGCCGACGCGCGCATCGAGTGAAAAAGAAACTACTATTTGCCGCAACCGCTGCAGACGAAACTGCGGTGGTTATCGACGCGATCAGAGATAGCGACTACGCACTTACGGAGACACGCGGCTAGCCGCCAAAGCGGCGTTACGCGCGGCGATAAACGCAAGAATAAAGGCTTTAAAGGCACAATTAAGCACGAAGCGCTTCGGCGTTGCTGTAGTCACGTGCCGCGTACGATTGCCGCTGAGGGCCACGGCGATGCGGACTGCGCCGCTTCGTTTCGGTTGGACGCTACGCCGTTCTTGCTCTTCTGCGGCGCGCATTTGCGGTGCTCCGCATTTTTTTTTTTTTTTAATTTTTCCTCCAACGTATAGGCCAATGCACACGCTATCGGCACCTACCCTATCTACAAATAGGAGAAAGGCGCATGGTGGTAAGTTGCGGCCTCCGAGATTCAAGTGTGAAAGCTTAGGCTCGCTGCCCGTTCCGAGAGGTTGGGTGGCTACAAGCGGCTTGCGTATTTATTGCGCAATTCGCGCGTTGCTGTTACGCACTGTGATGTGCTTTTTGACACTCGGGCATGGGTAATGGTGGTCCTTTGGATCAAGTGCACCTCGTGTTCGCCGTTTTAGACACTTGTCGAGAGCGGGACCAGGGAAAATTTATCAGTGGCTCGCGGAACCCCGAGCAGGGGCCTGCGGAACCCGTAGGTTCCGCGGAACCCACTTTGAGAACCCATGGTCTAGAGCATTGGCGCCATGCAATTCCGATTCCAGACTGAACTCTAATGCCTAACGGCCGCCATGCATTTTTTAGAGGATATGATATTGACGGCATATTATGCGGAGCTCGATGAAAGGATGCTACTTGACGCACCAAAGAGCCCTGTTCTGTCTGCAAATGCAGTTCCCACCTTATTTACGAACTGTCCAAAGTACCTCACTCGTTCCAATAAACCTCGAAAGCCACTCCGGAAGAGAGAACCTCCTACGTGCCAGCAAAATCGCTGTGTGAGAAACTGCTGTGTGCCACAGCAGTTCATGCAAATTTTGCTGCATGTATTAGATATATACAAGGGGTCCCAACTATCATGTACCAAGATTTAAAAATACGCAAATGTCACGTAGCTGAACAGAACCAAGCTAATGTTGTTTGCCGTTGCTTGAAGATACTCAGATTTTTTGCATTCTGCCTAATTACATAATTATATTCATAATTGAATAATGAACTTTTCAAATACTACAATTATATAAAAGGTGTCAATTAGAAAATTGTAGACATGAAAAGCTCCCGATACAGCTTTCTGTTGCTCAATACGTGCTACATAAAAGTCTTTTGTGAGCGTGAAAGAAGCGCGAACACACGCAAAATTGCCACATGACTGGCCGCTTGAGGCACTTTGCGTGTATTCGCAGACTGCTTTCACGCTCTGAAAAACACTTTTATGTATCACGTATTGAGCAACAGAAAGCTGTATCAGAAGTTTTTCATGTTGTTCGACAATTATCTCATTGACACTTTTCATTTAATTATAGTATTTGAGAAGTTGAATAATTAATTAAGACTAATTGTATAATTAGGCAGAATGTAAAAAATTGTCCAAGGAACGGCAAACAACAGTACCTTGGTTCTGTCCAGCTATGCGACATTTGCATATTTTTAAATATTGGTGAATGATAGTTAGGACACTATAATACTGCTGTTGTCTGTGCAAATGTGTGCTTGATATTCATATTTGTTCCATTATAGCTACTGAATTATTTACAATGCATGTGTGGTGTATATTACACACTTGGATGTTTTTATTCAACATTTTTACATTGTGGGAGTGGATGAGAGCGTACGCGTCTGGGATGGTTGTCTCGTATTAAAATTATCGAGCTGCTTCATGCGCAATTTTTTTCTTGTGTCTTTGCAAATTAAAAAAGGCTATGACATTATTGCATGGTGGTTGTAAGTGTATTTGTGGACAGGCATGCATTGTAAAATATGCTTACATTGGCACATCTCATATACAATTTAAGAAAAAATAAAATCACCTCTTTTTTTGGATTCTGCACGAGTCACTCAGTCCTCAATGAACGAAAGCCAAAGAAATAATATACAGTCGACGTCCGATTTCCCGGACCCTCAAGGGACCGCGAAAACGTCCGGAAAATCGGGCAGTCCGGAAAAATGAATGCACGTGAAAACGCACCTTTTTGGTAGGTATTTTTCGCTGACGAAGAGGGTCCACGGCCGGAGTACAAAATTCCCATTGCTATTCAGCCAATGCATCGTTTAGGTGGCTCTGAAAAGAGCCGTTTATAAAAAAAAAAAAAGTACGACGTGGCCGGCGCTACCTCATAGGTCAGCACTTGGGCGCAAAGAAGTCGCTTATTTTCTTTTGCACGGTCCGCTTGCCCGCGATCATGTCTGCCTCAATTTCAGTCAACGTCATGTTGCCGCTGTACACCGATGACAGTGTCATCAGTGCTTGCGTCAACTCCGAGCTCGTTCGCGGACGAAGACGAAGGAGCAGTCGGTGCCATCACTGTAAACGGCGAATCCGCTCGACGAAAAGCGCAGCACGAAACAGCTAGGAACTCGGTGGATGCTGAAGGTCGGGAAACGTGATCACTGAAGATAGCGCGCAGCAGCAAACGATCAACCGCAGACACGACCGCAGAGCTGGCAGAGCTGACAAAAAACACGTGAACGAACACAGTGAGGTTTGGCTTGGCTAAGCTACGGCTGGCAACGTATTGACACGTGCGGTTTCGAGGTTACGGCAGCCGCGGCGCGGTGCGGCGGTGCTGCTGGCCACACCTGCGATGCGAGTATGGTGGATTCGAGGATATGAAAACAACCAAAATGGCGGCGTCGGTGGTGACTTTGGGTCGGCGGTTAACAGTAAAAAGTCCGGGAAATCGGATGGCGAAGGCTATAAGCGTCCGGAATTTCGGACTTTTTAATACATTGACTCTATGGGGAACTTGACGGTGCCACAGATGAGTCCGGGAAATCAGGCATGTCCGGAATTTCGGGCGTCCGGGAAATCGGACGTCGACTGTACACGGTCTACATTAAATGAAATTGGAATAAAAAAGGCATTTGTTCAGGTTTTCACCAGGAAACGGTATCAGTGATGCTGTAATCCAAGATAAGACCCCTGCCTTCGTCCCGCTGAATAAATTCCCATTTGAAAGAGTTTTGACATAGCTATGGTGCATTCTCATCATAAGTTCTAGCCATGAACAGCCACTTTTCTCTAGTGCGTTGCATATCACAAGCTTGCGCCGTTTCATTTCTTAATATATATCGAGGCCACACTGAATTCACGCAACGATGCTTGAACGGTTTTCTGAGTGGGAATGGAAGCAGCGATAAGCATAAAAACCAACATTTTTCGATGCAGTCACTATTTTCTTTTGATCGAGGGGTAGCACGTGGGCAAACGCTTTTATTTTTTTATGCTTAGATGAACGGCTAGACCGGACGAAACAAATTGTGCGTGCGAGCGTAACTTCAGTGGGCTTTGATTGCTGCCCGATCGATCTGTGTTCACATCATTCACGCCCTGCACAAGATACTTTCATGTTAGCGAAGCATTAAGCCTCGTACACTGATCACTTTAATCTGAAATAACGAGTTTCATTTGCGCTTTGAGTTTTACTTACTCCACTATGAACGAAAATTTAGGGGAGGCAGAGAAATGTCAAGCCCACTGCTAAGCTGGGACCGCTGACCGTGGCGCCATCTATCTGCTTGCAGCAGAGATACTCGGTGCGCTTGGGAGTTACCCAACATACTATGGACGCTCGCGCGCGGTGTCAACACCTAAATATTCTTACACCGTGCTTACTACATCATGGGAGCTCACTGTTGGTCGAGTCCCTTCCATGGAGCGAACAACCTCAGCTACTGTTCGCTGATGAAAGTTTGCATCACTCTGGTCAAATGCTGCAATGCAATCGCACACCAGAATATTCGGCCGGGCAGCTGGATAACACTCCGTCAGACACCCGCTGACCCTTGAAGAAGCATCGGATGTCCATCATTTGGGACCGCGCAAGGCAACGCTGATTAAGGAGTTCCTCGTGGTTGATAGCGTTAGAAAATATACGCACATTGATTGGAAGGACAATTAAAGGCACACGTTGAAAACACAAATGGGCTATATTTACAAGCGAAACTTACTTACAGGCTAAAATACACGCTCACAACTTCATACATCTCGCTTGCGCACCCGCACTGTTGTGCAACCGCATGCATCCTGGGCCGCGATTTTGTAGCGATGCCTTATGACTCATTCTATACTAGTCTTATCATCCACCGCTCACGGCCGGCTGATTTTGTTGATACCGCGAGCGGATCGTCGCTCTGACCACTACAAAGCGCGATAAGTGACTACAAAGCACGATAAGCGCGAAAAGGCATTATTACCGGAAAGGCATCGCTACAAAATACCGGCCCTGCTTGCCGTTCATCGCTTTCTCATCTGCTGTCCTGGTCGTTTCCAGCTGTGTTGTCAGCCGGGCACTTAAAAACACCCAATCACACAAGCACACAGAGGAGACACGCATACGTGCAGGCGCTTACTTTCAAGGAAATGCGTGTTACGATTCTACTTTGCACAGCTGGCCGCACTG